>NC_056733.1:1089568164-1089883164 GCF_019279795.1 Protopterus annectens | reverse complement strand
ACAAGATCTAAACATAGTGAAATTTTTAAACTTAAGGAGAATGAATCTAAGATGACTTCAGCATCAAGCAGGAATGAAAATCAAACCAAAAATAGATAAAAATTGAGTAGCAACTGAATGTGCCAAAAAAAACAAAAGAATATAAGGTGAAGGATCAGATGAGAAGACAAAAAGTGTGGAAAATGCATAAATATAGGTGCAAGTATAGAAAACTCTCGGAAGAACCTCATGTTGATCAGGATTGAATGGAGGAATGGCTAAGGAGAGGCAAATACAACTCAAAAGATGAAAGGTTAATATTCAAATTTACTGTGCAAGATTACTAAGCAGCAGTGTGATAACCAGTAATACCATACATCACTGGAAAACTCCCAAATAGATGCATAATTCACCCTCTAACACATTAGGTCTATCTTGCATGCTTACAGAAACATAACTCTTTGTTTGACCATAATATTTTTAATTTTTGCAAATACAATCAAATCTGCAATGTAAACTCAGTATACACTTTGTATAGTAAAAGCAGATCTACCTACTATTGCACAGGTGCATGAGTACAGCTCTTAAAGATATTAAACATTAGTGGAGTCCTTTCTAAAGACATTTAAATTGTAAGTATTTGCAAATTCATTTTGTTAGATGAAGAAAGTTATGTACAGTTTAAATGTTAGCCCACACAAGAGTCTGACTTATTAAAAGTTAACATAAGTTAAACATGGATGGTGCAGTGGTAGCGTTGTCAGCTCACAGCAAGGAGTTCTCCAGTTTGATTCTCGGCTGGGGTCCCTTCTGTGTGGAGTCTGCATGTCCTCCTCTGGGTACTCTGGTATCCTCCCATGTTACAAAGACATGCATCTGGAGCATTTCTCCATGGGCATCCGCTCAAAATTTACTTTGTTCCAAGTCAGACTTTCCCGGTAAACAAATGTTAAATAAAAAAAAAAAATACGCTCTGATGATGTATGCTTGAAGATCATAAACAGGAGTCTCCATGAACAAATGAGACTCCTTAACATGTATAGTTAAGTATTTTCTAGCCTTATCATCTAAAACTACTTGCTGATAACCATGAGTCATAGCTTATTTAGAAAAAATAATTGTAACACTGTCAGCAATACAAAATGGTCTTTCACTTGGGTTATGAAATATTATTCCAAAAAAGGCTACTTAGGCAACAATTAACCTGCAATCTTCCCACAGTCTAATAGAGTAATAGTTCTGTCAGGTTTTATTCTAAGTACTACAGGAAAAGACCATTCTGGGTATTTTGCAGCAGTAATTATTTTCTCTTAAGATGCAAAGGTGAGGTCAAGAAGGTAGGGTGTACGTCACAGTACATTTCTCTAATTCAGCAACTGCTCTTACATGGTGCTGCACTGTCTGCTAACACAAAGATGTACAGCACCATAAAGGGCATGCCCTGCAGCCATGTGGAGTCTTCATGAAAAGATGTACAGCACCATAAAGGGCATGCCCTGCAACCATGTGGAGGCTTAATGAGACATTCCAGGGAGAGAGGTATATGCTAATGCAGTTGAGAGAGTCAAGATATTGCTTTGACATGTAGATCAGCATCACAATCCCCACCACATCACAGTACTGAAAACAGCCAAATGACTGTGTTCATCTGTGGTGGAGGGAATCACTAGACACTAGGAATTAAACTTACTCACTAGGTACTAGGAATTAAGTGCCATAATGGCACCAATGGCAGTATGGGGATCAGGTGTAGTGGGATGCATCACAGCCATAGTGGCATTTCAAATATAATGTGGTAGGGGGAAAATGGGAGGACACACAGGTTAGGGACGTGTGTGTGTGTGTGTGTGTGTGTGTGTGTGTGTGTGTGTGTGTGTGTGTGTGTGTGTGTGTGTGTGTGTGTGTGTGTGTGTGTGTGTGTGTGTGTGTGTGTGTGTGTGTGTGTGTGTGTGTGTGGAGAGAGAGAAACAACATGAGAAAATGCCACTGCCTACACTAACAACTGTTTGTTAACACAATGTGCAGATCATGGTAGTAAATGTGATTCAGAGATGTGCAGATCAACTGGTAATGAGATGTTACTTCATCATGACTAACAAGTCTCTGAACTATAAATGGGTATGCCATATGGCTTACGATGTGCACTTTAATGAATGCTTGGGCACATTTATTTCTTCTACCGTATGCTGCATAGTATAAGGAATTTTTCTATGTCTGAAAAATCTAGTTTTGCAATATGCTGTCTTATGGATCTTAGGTATGCTTCATTTTAACATGCATGCATACATTCTTTATTTGAGGTGGGTTTGCCATCAAAAGATTTCTTTGGGTATAAAAGTGCCAAATAACAGGTACATGATTACTTTATATGTATTGTGCACTTTCAGCATAAAGTTCAGTCAGACATCTTTATATTTGTATAGTATTTTATATATATATATATATATATATATATATATATATATATATATATATATATATACATACACACACACACACAAAACGAACAGCAGATGTTAGAATGTTAGCAAGCTGTTTTTGATTGCAAAGACTGCATAAACAGCAGCATAGATAACGTTTTTAAACTGAATTGTCAGGCAACTTTTCTCACAGGCAATATCCTCTGAATTATGTTGACCTTTGTACTCTGTATTCTGAACTTTTGTCATAGGTTCATAGATTCATACTAGGCTATCTGCCCTAGGGCATTTATAAGCCTAGCCAGAATGTGTTTGGCTTTCGCCACCCATTTTAAATTAATTTTGCTATGCCCTTTTTCGAGGTTAGTATACTGTGCCTCTGTCTAACAGTGACACAGAAGTGATACCTGGGGTAAAACTACAATCTCCCATCCACTCATCAAGATTCCTCTTGAAGAGAGTCAATGAGGAACTCTGCCTAACCTGGACTGGGATTTTATTCTAGAGTGAAGGGAGCCTCTGGGTTATGAATCTGTCCCTCCAGCATGTCCTATTTATTTCAGTGTTGAGGTTCAAGTCTCTCAAGCGCGTAGCTCGATGGGATTTGGATTTTCTGAGGTGCAGCATGTCCATTAATTCCAGGTTGGACATGACTTTATACGTCAGGCACAGATTGCCTCTGAGCAGGCGGTATGCCACTGAGTAGAGCTGGAGTTTCTTTAACCGGGCAGCATATGACATCTGTTTGAGCCCTTTGATCCTCTTGGTGAGGTACTTTTGGGGTCTTTCCAGTTGCTGCAGGTGTCTGGTAAGGTACATCCCAAAAGTGGCATTGTACTCAATTATGGGCCTGATGAGGGATGAGTAAAGAGGCATGATGATCTCCCCTGATCTAGATGTGAATCCCTTCATGATTAGATGGGCTATATAAAATGTGTTTCAAACCACTTTGGCCACGTGGTTGTCAAATGAGAGATTGCTATCAACTTGGGTCCCCAGGTCCCTAATTACTTCTTTTGTACTTAATGGATTACCACCTATGTGGTAATTTGTGGGCACTTTGTTTTTGCCAAAGGGGATGACTATACACTTTTTGGCGTTTAGCTTGAGGCCATGGCTCTGGCACCAGTTGTCTGTTTCTATGAGGCCCTTTTGGAGGATGCTTGTGTCAGCTGGAGAGTCGATTATGGTGCCCAGTTTGCAGTCAGATGCGAACTTGGTTAGCCACAGTCCTTCCGTGTTGGCCTATACCTCCAAGAAATATATACAGAACAAGAGAGGTCCCAGGACTGAGCCTTGTGGGACGCCACTTGTAACTGGTTTGGAGTCTGACATGGCTCCAGCAATTCTAACCATGTGGGTTCTGTCCTTGAGCCAGTTTGCAACCCATCTAGTGACATAGGGGTTTATATTTAAGCTGGTTAGCTTATCTATAATGCCCGAGTGGGGTATTGTATCAAAGGCTTTTGTGAGGTCCAGGTAGGCTGTGTGGACCACCTTCCCCTCGTCAATGGCCTTGGTGACTGTTTCAAAGAAATCAACCAGGTTTAAGAGGCAGGATCTGCCCTTAACAAAGCCAAACTGGGTAGGATCCAGTGTTTGTAGGTCCCCAATATCTTTATTTATGAGGTTCATGATGATCCTTTCCATAGCTTTGCAGACCAAGCTAGTCAGGCTTATGGGGCGATAGTTTCCAGGATCCGTTGAGGCACCACCTTTGTGGAGAGGGACCACTGTTGCTGTACGCCACTCTTTGGGTACATATCCTGTAGTAAAGCTGAGATTGAACAGTAGTTTTATGTTTGGGATTAGCTCTTCTTGGAGTTCATGTAGGACGCAGCCCGGGACACCGTCTGGTCCCATTGATGCTGTGTTTTTTGCTTTGGAGAGGGCGGCTCTTACCTGAGCATCTGAGATGTCAGGGGAGCAGCATTCTGCTGGGATAGATATTTGCCCTTTTGGTGGGGAGGGGGGGGGGAGTTTGTGCTGAACCTGTCAGCTAGGATGTTGGCAATGTCTGTGGGTTCGGTGTATTTTTTGTCATTTTGGACTAATTCTGAGCATATCTGGGAATTCCCACCCAGGTTCCTAACATAACTAAAGAAAGCCTTGTGATTATCCTTAGTGTCCTGTGCAATTTTTCTCTCGAAGCTGGACTTAGACGATTTTATGAGTTCCCGTAGTTTTTTGCTAATACTGATCAGGGATGGCTTCCCTTTTTGGGATTTTGCTCTATCATGTAGTAGCTTTCTCCTTCTATTGTATAGTTTGTGTATGGCTGGGGTCCACCAGACAGGACGTCTACCTTTGGAGGATTGGGTCTTGGTTTTATTTGAGATTGCATGATTCATGCATTCCTGAAGGTGTTCATAGAATGCGTTTATAAAGGATTCTGCGGTCTGGGCTGTATTTTCCACAGGCCTGGGGGCTTTGAAGGATTCCACCTCGGTTTTGAGGAGTGTGAAATTTGCTTTAGAGAAGTTTTTCACTGTGGTTTTCTGGGCAGGGGGTGGGGTCGGGATGTGAATATCCAGTGAGATTAGTTTATGGTCTGATCTTACCAGTGAGGGATACACTTCTGGTCTGGAGCATAGAGTCCCCATGTTGGTGATGATCAGGTCCAGTATGTTTTCCCCTCTTGTGGGAGTGGTAACAAGTTGTCCCATAGCATTTGAGTTTATAAATTCTAGGAACCTTTGGGCTAGGGTGTTGGAGCTAGAGTAATGCTCCCAGTCTATGTTTGGGTAGTTGAAGTTGCCCAATATAATGGCGTTTGGAGAGACCTTCATATTTTCCAGTGTTCTCAGGAAGGCAGAATGGGGTTCCTGGGTTTGGGAGGGTGGTCTGTAGCAGGCTATAAACTGGAAGACAGTTTTACCCACTGTTAATTGCACATGGATTGTCTCTGATGCTTCGTGCTGTGCCACCAACCTGGAGGTGTGGGTATCTTTGACGAATATTGATACCCCCCTCCTTTTGTGGTTCGGTCCAAGTTTTGGGGCCGAAAAGCATGGTATGAGGTATAACTGGTAGTGCTGGGGTGCTCTCGGGAGCCTTGAACCAGGTTTCTGTTACTGCACAGATATCAATGTTCTCCATGCTAAGGAGAGTTTTGAGTGCGTGCATCTTGAGGTTTAGACTTCTGGCATTCAGTAGCATTACTCTTAGTTTCTTATCCGTTGTGATACCTATGGAGGTGGGTTTGTCTTTTGAGCCTTGCCTAAAAAAGGCACTATGGGGGTAGCAAGAGCCTTTGCCAATATCCGAAAGCCTAGGGGTGACAGGTGCAAGCCATCCCTAGCGAAGCATCGTGGCTTGTCGAGCATGTCATCCCAGGCTGACAGGCATTGGATCCCCTTTGAATGACACCAATACTTAAGCCAATTGTTGAAATTGATCATCTTGTCTTCATATTGTGGCATCATTCTTGGTGAGGGTAAGATGCTACTCAAGGTCAGGGTCATACCGGCCTGGGCTACATGCTCAGAGAGCTCCTCTATGTCTCTTTTCATGTAGTCCAGGGAGGTACGTCTCAGGTCATTCACACCAGCATGGACAATGACTGAGTCATATTTGTACTTGCCTTGGAGTGACCTGAGTGCTTGTGTTATGTGGCGGATCCTAGCGCCCGACAGGCAGCTCACCGTGACCTTCTCCTTGTTCAGCCTGGTGAGCGGGACGTCAGTGTGCCTGACGATAGAGTCACCTATTACAAGTGTATCAGGTGTGTTGTTTAGCCTTAAGGGCTGTGACTGTTCGGCACAGTGGCTTTGTGAGCTATGTGTTGCACGTGTTTTGTTTTGGGGTAGCGGTTGCTTGGGTGTGTGCTTTGGAGGTCTCTGCTACTTAGGCAGATTTTTATTTAGAGCCTCCGAGTATGTTTTTGTGTGTTTATGTGTTTGGTTTGCTGTCGTGGTAGGTCTATGTGAGACTGGAATTGTAGTGAGTGTGGTTTCCTTCTCCTCCTGACTGGTTACGCCAGTACTGAGTTGAGAGAGCTTAGCCTCCAGTTTGGCTATATGGTTGCATCTCTCACATGTGTTGGAATTTGTTGGAAGGAGGAGATGGTTGTCTGTGTACATGAGGCAGTTGTAACATTGCCGCAAGATTCCTAGATTCACCAGCTGGACCGGAGAGGAGATTGACAACTGACCTTTGGACATGCTAGAATAGTATTGGGAATTCCTTTATAATTGAAAAAAAGGGCCAATAGGGAACAAGGTTCTCAAGGGGAGTTTGTGAGGGTGTAGTGCTTTTAATTTTTTAGTGCTGACTTATATAATTGCTTTAGTGAGCAAGTGCCAGGTAACTTAAATGCAATGTGTTACAGATAACTTAAATGCAAAAACGACAAACAGTAACTTTCTTTCAAGTGAAACAAGGAAATAAGTACAGTAAGCAATGCAGATATCACTAGGGATCCACAGAAGCGCTGAAAAGCCGCGTTTTGAAAAGTTATGTGTCATGCATTCTCTCTGCAGTTTGCACTTATATTCTAATCCTTGATTTATAGTAAGCAATGCAGATATCACTAGGGATCTACAGAAGCACCGAAAAGCCGCGTTTTGAAAAGTTATGTGTCATGCATTATCTCAGCAGTTTGCACTTATGTTCTAATCCTTGATTTACAGACCTTGAAACTATAAATTTTAATAACAAGACTTGTTAGCTTAGATGGCCTAATTAGCAAATGTCTCCTAAGTGCCTATTTCTACCTCTGTAAGGTCACTCTGACATACAACAAAAGTGCTCTCCACAGAAACTAAGATTTCTGTATGTCTTTATCAGTGTTTGATTCAAAGATCACTCTCTGCCTGCAGCTTACTCGTAGAAAATGTAAAATGAAGTTGTAGAATGAAGGCTTATTTGAAAAATGATACATTTTCAAGCTTGTTAAGAAAAAAATGTATTTATGCAATATCTATTTTAACATCACCTTTACTAAAGCATATTTAAAATATAAATTTCCTTTAAGATTCCTTTTTGATATCCATTGTCTTTATATTTACTTTTCATCTCCAAGTCCATTTCAGCTTTCCAACTCAAGTCACTATACCACATGAAAGACCATCAAGATGATCTCAATGCCTCTCACACAAAATCTACATCTCTTCAACTTTCTTATGAATTTTGTGCTATGCATCATATTCTTACTCTGAGTCCATACTTTTCAGCTGCTTTACACAGCTATGACTTTTCACAATTTAGTCTGCAGTGCATTTAAAGGACATCTTTACACGTAATACCTCTCTGACTTTCTTTCATTACTGTGAATTCACTCAAGTGACTATATAACTAAATCATGGTTCTACAAACCAAATAATAGCAATGGTGTAATTTTAACATGGAATATTTGCTTCTAACAGTAGCAAGGATATAATTTTAATGTGGAGGAGGTGCTGCTAATTGTAGCAGATAATGTAAATTATTTATCCCATGAGGAATAAGTTCTCTTAATTTATGTCATATTCAATAGATCAAATAAACACAATCAGCTTAATATACCTAAATAATGCTTTTGAAGCTGTAGTACGATGTACTCCATATCTTTCTATTCTCTAAATCTTGTGAGAATACTCTTGCCATAAACAACGGACCTTGGTTGCAATAGTAATGGCGTATCTCAAAAACACTACACAAACATAAACTAAGCACCTTAACATAAGTTAAATCATAAAAAAGAAAATGCACAATCATATAATTTGAAAGCCACTCTGACAGCACCTAATAAACATAACATCAATGTGTGCATAGATCTCCAAAACGTACATAATTGGACACTTGAAATATGTCCCAAGCATTATTTAAGAATTAATTCTCTTAATTTATGTCACATTCAATTGATTTGTTCTCTAAAACTTGCAAGGATGCTCTCGCCATAAGCAACAGACCCTGGTTGCTATAATAACTAATTGCTAATGACTTCAGGGGGATAGATTCATAGGTGTATACTAGGCTAATGGTCCTGGAGCCTTTACAAGCCTAGCTCATAGGATTATCCTGGCATCGTGACACCTGACCTTAGTTCTCAGTGCCTCTGTCGAGTAAAGCCACTGGAGTTATCCCTGGGGTCAATTTTCTATTTCCCATCCACTCATCAAAATTTTTCTTGAAGAAGGCCAGTGAGATGCTCTGCTTGACATGTATGGGAGGTCTATTCCATAGCATGGGCAATCTCTGGGTTTAGAAGCTGTCCCTCCAGCATGTTTTGTTGATTGTGGTAATGAGGTTGAGGTCTCTGGAGCATGTGGTGTGGAGGGATTGGGATTTCTTTAGATGTAGCATTTCTAACAGAGCTGGGTCAGACATGGCTTTGTAAGTCAAGCAGAGATCACCTCTAAGTATGCGATATAAGACAGAGAATAGTTGGAATTTTTTAAGTCTGTCCTTATAGGACAAATGTTTAAGGCCTAAGATCCTCTTTGTGAGGTACTTTTGTGGCCTCTCCAGTTGTTGCAGGTGTTTAGTGAGGTACATGCCAAATGGGGCACTGTACTCAATGATTGGCCTAACGAGGGAAGAGTAGCGGGAGACAATGACCTCTTTTTTCCTGGATGCAAAACCCTTAGTAATGAGATTTGCCACATAGAAGGACTTTCTGACCACAGTGGCAATGTTGTGGTCATAAGAGAGGTTGCTGTTAGCCTGTATTCCCAGATCTCTTATAACACCTTCTGTGTTCAGCGGACTAACATCGATGGGGTAATTCATGGGAACTGGGTTTTCCCCCAAAGGGGATGATGACACATTTTTTGGCATTGAGCTTAAGGCCATGGTTCTGACACCACACATTGGTCTCAGTGAGGCCTTTCTGTAGGATAAATTAACCAGCTCTGCCAAGTTTTGAACCCAGGACCCTGCACACCATATTCAGAGCAGTTTACCACTATACCATCTGAAATGCATAATCAGCCCTTGCAACTCTTGAACCCAGGACTCTGCACACCATAGCCACAGCAAATTAAAATCATGTCTCTACAACTACAGACACTCTCACAAAAACACTTTTACATTTATGACTCTAACACACTTGGTCTCCTCAAATGAGAATAATTACTCTTTAATTGGCTGTGAAGTGTGATTAGATGTACTGTGTTACATAAGGTGATTTTTTTTGAGTTAATATATGTATGAAGAAGCACAGGTGTACTATGCAAAAGCGCTTGCATATGTCCTTTGACTTTTATCTGATTAAAAGCTTCTTTTTATATGCTATGCTGGTCCTCTGCCTGTTTAATTTTGCTGAAATCTTACTTTAGAACTAGGACTGGGCCTTATCTGGTGCAGTGGTTTTATTTCATGTGTTGTTGCCATGTACTAATTACAGTCTAAAACACTGTTCTTAATAAGGCAACTCCTTCAAGAACTATCATACACTGTATCAGTGGCTCTGTTTACAGTGATTTAATGAATGATATAGCTACTGGTATGAATCACCTGGGACTTCAAAATTTGGTGTACTGTTAATCTCATCATGCTTCTTATTTAAACAAATAACTGTTTAGTTGTATGGGATATACGTTCATTGTTTTAATTACCTAAGAGATTTAATAATACCAATAGCTGTTTAAAGGAAATTCACCCAAATGTTAAGTGTTTCTCAGTGTAAGGCTATTGTCTTCCCTTTAGTACACTATCAAACGTGTTACATAGCAAAAAAAAATACAGCACTTAAGGACTGCTTCCTCTTTCTCATATCTGTATCTGATTCTGCAGTCTATACTATAAAATCTAACATAATTTACTTCTGATATTAGTCACAACATTGGTTACATTACACAAATATTCTTTAGCTGAGGCAGTTCAAAGAACTGCAGTGAGATAAGAAGGATATCAACATCTAAGCCATGTATACATCATTTCAAACAGAAACTAGTTTAGTCACAGATTTTATAAAGAAAAAATGAAACTGCAAAGCCAGTTACAAAGACTTAAAAATAGGCACATACTAACAAATATGTATTTAAATCTGACATGCCAGCTATAGACGTCTAGCATCACAACTCAGTCAGCAACTGTGTCTTGGAGATGCAATTCTTAGCTTAAACAAAAGCAACTAGGTTAGTTACTCTTTTAAACCTAAAACTGAAATGTATTTTACTACAAATGACCAGGAATTGTACCTACAAAAGCATTTATTTTTACAGCAAATGTAAAAACCGCATAAAACTTTGAAAGCACAGGAACTGAATCTCTCTTAGCGCCTCGGCTTAGAACAGCCTTTACAGAGTAAATTATTTTTTAAAAAACAATGGCTTTTATATAAATTATTCATCCATAATTAAATTAATTGACAATTGTGCAATAAAGCAATTAATCAATTAAACTCATTACACAAAATATATATATATATATATATATATATATATATATATATATATATATATATATATATAAATATATACATGCGTTAGAGCTTATTCTATGAAACTTTTCCAGTTACATTCTTTATTCATGCCCCTAGGATATAAAGTGTTGTACTTTAATATAAAGACCGATTCCTTTTTTCTTAATATATATTTAATTGTATCTTCACTCAAATAGTCTATTTTTACTTGCTCTAGTATTGTTGCCTCTACTTTACTAAAATCACCCTGATGTGACTGATTGAAATGTTCTGCTAAGGGACTTGTAAATTTATTGTTCCTGATGTCTCTAATATGTTCTTTAACCCTCTCTCCAAGACTTTTTACTTTCACTTATGTAGAAACTATGGCAAGAACATTTTATGGCATAGATAATGCCAGTACTCTTACAATAAAAATTGCCTTGTGTGTGGAATTTAATTCCATTAATAATATTTAAAGTTGGTACTGCATATTTACATATCGTACATTTCCCACAGGGCATTAACCCTCCCCATTTAATTCCTTTAGTTACCAATTCCTGTGGTCTTCTGTAAGTACTATGAACTAAAAAATCTTTAAGACTACGACCACGCTGATATGAAAATAACAATGTGACTTCCTTCAAGGAAGAAACTTCTCTTTTAACTATTTGCCAATAATTCCGCAGCAACTGAGCTTGCTTATCTGAAAATAATGTATATTTAGAGACATAGTATAAGTGTTTTTCTGAAGCAGACCTAAATAATTCCTTCCTTTTTATTATATTGCCTCTATAAGTATTTTCCTTATTTACCTTTTTATTAAACACCTAAAATTGAAATGTATCTTAAATGCTGCTTAGAATAAATATTAAAACACCAACTGAATAAAAGAGCAACAAGCCGACTCAGTAAACAATTATGAACACTAAAACTAAGAACAAAGAGCCAGCTATCTGAAAAATGTAGAAAATATTTTAGCAAAACACAGGCATGGAAAAAAAAGCTACCAAACATTAAAAACAATAAAAAGGATGAGCGCCATCACACCAAACCGGTGCTTCATCAGATCTAAAGTTTCCATAATATATCAGCATTTAAATAATTCCAAAGTAGCACCTCAGGCCATGTGCTCTTAAAATAGGTTTTAAAGGGACATACTCATTTAATCCCTTGCCTCTTGTTGCTTGAAGCAATAATATCCATTTAATCTCAAGTTTTTCAATATAAGTTTTAACATCACATTCCCTTACATTTGGTGATTATACTTCAAGTACAAGAAATTTAAATGTATGTATGTACCCTTCCTTGGCCACATGCTTACCCAGCGCATTTTTGGTATCATATCTACTCTTACTATACAGATGTTCTTTAATTCTGTCCCTAAAACACCAGTTTGTCTTGCCTACATAATAACTATGACATTCATCACAGCATGCAAAATAGACAATATTCTGTGTACCACAGTCAGCATAAAAGTCTAAATTATACCTACGACCTGTAACTGGATGTATAAAATCTTTATTGATATAATTACAAACATTACAAAATGAATCACATTAGCAAGACAACTCCCATTGGAGAATACTGCATTCTAACAAATTAATCAATGCTAATCACTCAAAAATGATGCAGTGGCATTAATTCTGCACAGAAAATTAATATGTAGTTAAAAGCATATAATATTTGTTTGATTTTGGGAACCAGATGTGTCCCTCTTGCCATACTCCATTCACAGAGGAAAGTCTGGGAGAAAATCTTCAACAGCAATCATTTTTACATTTTTTTATATAATTACATAAATGGAGAACATTTACATATTGTGTACTCAAAGATGTAGGCTACCTGCATAGTGGACAATCTGTAGTATTTTGTTATGTATTTTTTGCAGTGATTTACTAAGATATAAATGATCCACTGTGCATTCACTAACACAAGTGCTACACAGAAGTGCTAAAATAATGCACTTTAACTCAGTAAACCTTATTATAGCTCTCTGTATATATAGCTAGAGAGATAGATAGACATAATAGTGTGTGTGTTCATTTTATAACCTTTCAAACACAGAAATACTGCTTGCTAATGTGTACTAGAATCAAAGTGCAAAGTTACATTACATTACTCTCAATCTTAAACAAAGGCAGAAGAAAATTATGCAAGTTTTCAAATCCTTAGCCATTCCAGCTTACAATATCTCTACCTCTGAAGAGTGAATGGTAGAAGATGTTTCATTTCTTCAATTCTTCTATGTTTAATGGGGTGAGGTACTACAGGTAATTTGGAAATGAAGTCTAAACAAATATGCCTTCTGATATTATTCAGCCATAATATTATTATTATTATTATTATTATTATTATTATTATTATTATTATTACCATCATCATCAGCAGCACCTTCATTATCATTGTTTTATGATTTTAGTAACTACCAGTTGACCGGACAAAACATAAACCTATGGTATCGATATACACAGAGTCAAAGGTATTACAACTTTTTTTATTATCTCAGACTGAAGAAAGATACATTTTCTAATATGTTTAAACAACGCTGCACCTCTATGGAAAGCATCAGCAAATAGAACATTTTCATATAAGGGCTCTAAAATGCTGTTTAATAAACAACTTTGGGATTTTCCAGTTGTAGTTTGTGGTTTTTGATAGATGTCCATTTGGAATATTTTTTTCTTCATTATTAGTTCTTCTCAGCAACTTCTACACTTTGTATGAGACCCTTACCTTACTCACAATTATTGGCGGTGTAACTCATCTTTCTCTGTAGAATCTGACCTTCTCTGTAAAATGCCGTGAATGTGCGCCTTCTCCCATAAAAAAAATGTACTGTGATAAAATATAATGCAGACTAAAGTAACCGATAGCTTTGGTTTCTACTGTGTTACATAACAGAAAGAAAAATGGCTCAAAACTTCAATCAGTGGAATGGGAACCAGGTATTCCCAGGCAAGGTGACAGCCTTACAACCTGTTTATTCCTGTCTGGAATCAGAACAATCCCTGCATTCTCTGTCAAGAGTTATGTAGGGAGCTGACCAACTTCCTGGTGCAGAGTGGTGGCCTAACCTGATCTTTAGGAGTGTCCCCTCTATGATTCCTTAAAGCCTAGAATCATTACATCCCAAGAAGCAGAGTGAGTAAACACACCCGTTTTCCCTCAAGTATACAGTGTGAATAAAATGGGGGCTCAGCTGGCTCAGAACTCCTCTATGCGATCACTTAGTTCTCTTTTAGGCCATCTGTGTGGCAAGCATGAGTTGCATCCCTCCCCAAGAGTTCTTACAGAAACCAGAGCCATTAATCAAACTTAGGTCACCTGCAGTGCAGTCAGAGGTATCTCAAACCTTTGGAGAAGGCCAGGAAAATGTATTTCTACTTAGTTACAGAGACAGTTAAAAATGGAAAGCAGGAGGAAATTAATCAAATGTGTTAGAAGATACTTGCACATACGTGTGTGTGTAGGTTATATTAATAAATGAATTAACTGAATGAAGCAAACGATGAATGGTAAAATACTGAACCCCAATTCTCAAAGGCATAAAAAAATCTGACAACACAAGACCTGATTGTATAAAAAAATGAGAACTACCTTAACAGTTTATTATAACCTGAAAATAAAACTGACTTTAAAACAGCAAGTAAACAGTTTTTGCAGATGGACATGCGCCCACCTAAATATATATACATACATATATATATATATATATATATATATATATATATATATATATATATACGCCACCTCCATTGTCACACAAAAATGAAAAAGGGAAACTCTCCCAAATGAAAAGAAGCAATCACTGCCAGAGCATACTGAGAAACTACACCAGTAATGACTTCCAGTGCAGATTATTTACTCACATTATGCCTTCTCCTCTCTGTCTTATCAGCTTCCCACTTGACACTCATATGTACATTAGGAAGTAAGATAGCAAGGATATGGATCTTGTACTTACATCTAACCTACAAAAAATAAGCTATATGTACAACACACATAAATAAATCAAGAGATAGATATGTGTTTGTGTATATATAAATACGTATGGGTCTACTTCTAATAATCAAAAGACACTTACCCGAAACTGAATTTACCTAGATGACAATACCGAACTGTTAATTTACCAAACGATCACAATACCAAAATTTTAACAGGGAATGTATGCACTTGGCCAACATGGGGAAATTTGCCCTTTTCCCACTGTAGTTTGATCCTGGAGTTGGTATATTTAGTTAGGGGGTTGTGGGGGTGTAGTCCCCTATGTGGGTTGGTTTGACATACTGCAGTGTGTTTCTTCGTCCAATGTTGGCCAACTGCATACTTTCTCTGTTAAAAAAATTCAGTAGTGCAATCATTCGGTAAATTAACAGCTTGGTATTGTCATCTCAGTAAATTCAGTTTAGGGTAAGTGGTCTTTTGATTATTAGAAGTAGACCTGTACATATATCTGTGTGTATATATATATATATATATATATATATATATATATATATATATATATATATAAGTGTGTGTGTGTATATAGACATATTATATATATATTTGTTTGTGTCTTTCGGCTTTTCCCGGTTAGGGATCGCCACAGCGGAACTCCGGTCCGCTAATGATTGGCAGTAGATTTTTACGTACTGGTTTGCCAGGCCTAACGCACAACCTTCAATGAAGGAACGCCCATTCACGCATGTCGCCACACAGAAGATGCTCTAACTGAGAATCGAACGGGCAACGTCTAACTGTGAGGTGACAACGCTACCACAGCACCACCACCGCAGTTAGACATATTGCAGCACCACCACCGCAGTTAGACATATTATATATATATATATATCTATATATATATATTTATATATATTTATATATATATATATATATATATATATTTTTATACACACACACGCACACATATAACTGTGTGAGTGTTTGTGTGTGTGTGTGTGTGTGTGTGTGTGTGTGTGTGTGTGTGTGTGTGTGTGTGTGTGTGTGTGTATATGGAATTATATATGGCTCTACTGACTTTGATCAAATGTCCAAAAGTCAAGGTACAAAACACTGACCAGAAAACTGCTATGCGTGTGCCGAACAATAGCCTTGGTGCAAGCACAATTAAAACACAAAAAAAGACATCTCCTGCTAATTATATATACCAATGAAAAAGACATATTCCCATACCCCAAGTATAGTATGATCTTGCATATCTGTCAACAAAATTTGGTAACTAAGTAGATGTCAATATGTCAACAATATTCGGCTCCGCTGTAACATACACACACACATATATGTATATAATAATAATATAATATATATAAGAAATATATAATATATTATAATAATTATAATAAAGTATATTTATTGGCCTGAATGTATTCATGCTGCGGTGGTACGGCGGTAGCGTTGTTACCTCACAGTAAGAGGTTCTCCTGTTCAATTCTCGGTGTGGCTTTGGAGTGTCTTCTGTGTGGCGTCTGCATGTCCTCCCCGAGGTCGGGTAGCGTTCGAAAGACATGCGTGCATAAATGGGCGTGCCTTCATTGAAGGTTGGGCGTCAAGCTGGCACCTCAACATTTCGTAAAAATCTACTGCCAATCATTAGTGGACCGGTGTTCCGCTGAGGCGACCCCTTACTGGGAAAAAGCCGAAATAATTTGGCCTGAATGTATTCATGAAGACTTAAAAATAATGTATTCATAAAGATTTAAAAAGTCAGAAGTCAAGTGCATTCAGAATCTGTATAGCTGAAACATCTGATGTCTTGAAGGGGTCATTTGCATATATCCCCTGGTCCTCCATTACAGGAGTTTTACGGTATCACACACTAAAAACTTTAGCTTGGCAGGATTTATCTTGATGTTTGTACCGAATGGTTTGTCTGTGTGACTTTTTACCCTTTGGTTTGAATGTTAGTTGGCATATTTTGCAGGGACCTTAATGTATATGGGCATCAACTGGGTTTAAAGGTTCTGTGCTTCTAAAATATTGACAACACTCTACTTACACTGTGCTAATGTGGTCAATAATTTGTCTGAAACTTGCATATCCATAAAGACATAAAAATTAAAAAGTCATGGGTATTTAGAAACCATATTGCTGAAGCATTTGATGTCTTTAAAATCATTTGCATATTTCCCATGGGCCTCCATTACAGGAGAGTTAAGTTATCACACAGTAAAAACTCTAGTTTGGTTGGATTATTCTTGCAGTTTGCACTAAATGGTTTGCTTACCTTTTCAACCTTTTGTTAGTGTTGTGTGTGTGTGTGTGTTTGTGTGTGATTATATATGCATCTGTTGGGTTTGGTTTCATTAAGCTACAGATCATGAATTATCCAGCAAAAGCTGACCCTGTGAAATCTCAGTAATGGGCTTTCTTATGGGTTCTACAGATGGGTGTCTCCAGCTGTCCTTGCTCTACACAGTAGATGTGTTGGGATTTGACGGATCATAATTGGCAGTTCATGAAAACAGGCTTGACAAAATCTAATTTAAACTTCACATATTTGTGTTGAAGAAGTTCACGTGGAAATAGATTACAAGCCTCTGCAATGTATGCTCAAAACGTCTTTGTGCAAGGCACTTTCTAGACTAAAAAGAAATTACTCAATCCACAGAAGATGTAAAATGAAACAGAAAACAGAGACTAGCAAAATTCAACAGATAGTAGACACATAAAGAAGGGCAAGAACAGCAAGTGTCCTATGAAATTAAAAATTCAATTAATTTGGTCTTTCAGTGAGCAAATCAATAAAGGAGCATATTCATGTTTCTGAATGGGATCAGATTAAATAAATCAGTATATTCATTCTTCTATATGGTATCAGCTTCAACTATTTGTTTCATACAGATCTCACACAAAAACTATTATTACCAGTTTATCAGATCCACATCTTTATTTCTTCCACAGATATCCCAGAAATGTTTATTATCAGTTATATAAATTATACAAACCATCTTATTCCTTAAACATAACAGAACACATAACTGTGCAATAGTTGCATCGCTGAAAAAAAAAAAAAACAGCCTCATAGCATCTCTCCTGGCAGTACATTTTATTTATCAGTGGATCAGTCATCTACTTTAACATCAGGACAAAATCAATTCCATTAAACAACCAACATACAACTACTCTGTGGGATGGATTCCATCAAATATGTGACAGCATTGCCAGGGGCCTCTGCCATAATGCAATGCTAGCTGAAATGCTTGGTAACTTTCTGCCCCTCTAAATATCGTCAGTCATAGGGTGGAGTACATTGAACTAAAGTCAGAATTTATATGAAGGATCACCACTTCATATAAGGCATGCTATACTGTGTATGAGTTATGAGTTTTAGAAACATTCTATATTACCAAATCGCATTATTTATTTATGATATATTTTCACACTGTCTGATCCCATGTGGAACATGTGGCATAGTTCTGCAGGCATTATTGGGAAAACACTGTCCTACATGGAGTACCACATATGGTGTTAAACAGGTGGCAGACAATGAGTTGCCAGGTGTATTGCAATGTTGTACAATATCTGTGTACTGTTTATGAAGGGGCTGATAACTGTGTATTAATCTTCTGTCTTTACATATCGATGTTGTCCCCATTATGAAGTACACCTCTTGTATGTCAGCAGTGGCACTGCAGGCATTATGGGCATTTTCCTGTCTTGTCTGCAGTTCCATTGTCAACATACAGGTGGAGTACAGGCCAATGTCAGAATGCCTCACTGGTTTCAGTGGACTATATGATTTAATGCAGGTATGCATTGGTATAGTATGCCAATATAGACTTACTCCAAATTTCAGAACAGCAAGGGAACCATTGTTTTTAGAATTTGGCTTAGACCTTTACAATTTCTCATTAATGCATGCTACTTAAGTAATTGTGGTAGGCTTATTAAAGAATGGCATATGTTAAGTAAACCAGTAAAACTTGCTACTAAGTGTAACTTCTTTTGGAATGAGCTCCTTTGTTTTTCTAATTCCAGTCTTTAAATAAATATCTCTCGACTAACAATAATTTACATTCATGCTGAAAACTGCCACTTTTAAGTATCCAACAAAATCAGTCGTCCCAACTGCCAAAGGTGTTCCAAAGCAGTACAACAAAGTAGGAAAATCTTCAGGGTGCACCACCATGAGCTTGCACTATGTCAACAGCGATAAAAACACTCTTTATTCAAAGAAAAACAATAAAAGTGTTAAAAACACACAAAATTTCCAGCTGAGATTAGCGCTTTCGGCTTCTTAAGCCTTCTTCAGAAGTTTGTGGTGGTGTACCCTGAAGATTTTCCTACTTTTAAGTATCCACATTCTTCCAATCCTAAAACACAAGTAAATATAAATATGTAGAAGAAAACATATCATGTTATTTAAAGTTGTTTTTAAATTCAGACTATATCTTCAAAATGTACATATTAATGAGCCTCTTAATTTACACGTGTTTCCCCTTCTTTATTAACAAAGTAATACCATGACTAACCATCTCAAAACAAAACGTTATATATTTTAGTCATTCTGCATCATGTATATTTATATTCTGTTTCAATTACCAGTCCTGTAAATCAGTTTTGATAAAACTGCCAGTTCAACACATATTCTATATGGGTGGCAGTCATAATATTGACTCCTCAACCAAAGCTGGCTCCAGCACTAGG
Source organism: Protopterus annectens (assembly GCF_019279795.1). NCBI lineage: Eukaryota > Metazoa > Chordata > Ceratodontiformes > Protopteridae > Protopterus > Protopterus annectens. The sequence goes on along the minus strand of NC_056733.1, from coordinate 1,089,863,787 downwards.
TGACCTAGGGCCTATTGGCTTTGGGGGCCCACTAGCCAGGGGGTCCACTGTCCATGGGGCTGCCAGAAAACTTATATTTACTTCTTTAAGAATGCACTCTGCATGAATTACTTTTCTTCTTTAAGGATGCATGCAGAGTGCATCCTTAATAGCATCTGAGAATGTTTTGTTAGTATGATGCACACACATCTTTGAAACACAGTATGCATTTTTAAAAGACAAGCATGGATTACTATGGAGAGCTGTTGCTGTTCCTGACTTTTAAGAGACAAGCATCAAGCATTACTGTTGCCATTCTGGATGAACATGAAACACAAGTATTGTGTGTGTGTGTGTGTGTGTGTGTGTGTGTGTGTGTGTGTGTGTGTGTGTGTGTGTGTGTGTGTGTGTGTGTGTGTCTGTGTGTGTGTCTATATGTGTGAGAAATGCCCCACTTAGGAATGGCAGGTTGGTTAACTCATTCAAGCTCAATCCCTGTACATTGAATACAGGATCCTAAAGCCTGAATCCTCTACACCAACTGCCAAACTGTCACCAGTGAGTACATTTCAAGGACTGTTGAGTTTCAGTGCATTTTCAAGGAATGCTGAGATTCAAGAGAAGAATAGTTTACATTTGCTCATGCTAAGTATGCTTTCAGTGTGTAAATGTTTGGTTTGGCAAATGGTCATCATCAGTGTTTGTGCTATAAATTTTAAAAGCAGTGTTAGTAGCACAGCAGATGGCATACTTGCCTTTGATGTAAAAGACTGTGGGTTCCACCTCCACACCATTTAGATGGAGTACTGTTATAGCAGTGCTCCTTTAAGGGAGGATCAGGGTGATGCAATCTTGAGTGTGTCCTCCTCTGGATGCGATGTCTAGAAACTATGAACCTATTGCTGGTTTGACAGCTATTCCCTATTGCAATATTACCAGCTTACTAATTGTTTTTTAAATGTAACATGGGCAGTTTATTCCTCAAGGGCAGCAGGCACTAAATTTGTACATGAAGAATTAAAATGCAAAGTTGTTTGCCAGCAGCAACCTCTTCATTAGTTGTAGATCTTTTAAATGTGGATTTATTTGGATAACTTTTACTTCTGCACAGATTGTCTGTATTGACTAATATTGGTGGATTGTAATGATAGAAGTTTGAGTGGCCTTTTGTGGTTAAATGTTCTGTAATGGGTAATTTTGTCATTATTGGTTCATATGTTTAGTTTCATTGCTTACTGGAAAAATGTTCAAATCTACAAATTTAAAACACACTCTAACAAGTGGTGTTGTATTACACAAGGAATATTATTTAATACAATCAGGATGGTGCATCAAAGAACACTTGCATGTATGCGTTGTCAAAGAAATGTGTGTGAGGAAATGTGTGCGAGGGGTCTATGGTTTGAAACAGCCCAAAGGTAAACTTAATCCACTACTGGCCAGATGCATTTTATTTGATTGTGGGTTACAATGCCATTACAGTGAATGTGGGTTTCAAGGGCAGAGAGGCTTACTGTTCATGCTAAGTCTATTTTTATTGTGAGACTGTTTTGTTTAGCAAATGTCTATCAGTAGTTGCGCTATAAAATTTGAAATAAAAGCTTTAAATATCTCTACTGATTGTAGAAACAAAGAAGAAAATAATATGCACACTGACATGTTTGAACAGCGTTTAGGATAACTGGGGAGATATAGCCAAGTAATGGGACACTGGAATAGCTGGGATGGGTGCTGCTAGGGAGGCAACTGCTGTGAGGGGCCCTGATCCATTACCCTGCCTAGGGACCCATTTGATCTCAATATATCAAGAAGTCAAAATACTGAAAACTCAAACTACTGAAACCTTTTTAATACAGGGGCTAAGCCCTCTTACTCCCTCCACATTCCCTTCTAATTATATACATAATCTCAGGGATCACATAACAGTGGGTAAAGGGCAAATTCCCCTTTTCAGCCCTTGAGATTTCAACAACTTGACATTCAGTCTTTTGACTTTTCAGTCAAATGTATGACAGCCGTACTACATATATACTTTATGGTACGTAACTCCAAAGATCAAAGGTTATCTGGAAGCAAGCATCTACTACATTCTGATCACTCATGCTCATACATTTTTACATTCTGTAACTTTTTAAATGTATTATTTAAATGTTTAATTGTTTCAGTGATGTTAGAAGGACTCTCATCTCATAAGAGATTTCAATTTTGTATTTTCTAGAACACTTTTTCACCATACTTTTAACTATGTTACAAATAACAGATTTTAATAATAATGCTGTGCCTGGAGAGCACTGATTTTGCTCCAATATTTAGAAAAAATCAAATCAGTAAAGCACCGGACTGGCACGAGACCCAACCTTAACAAATGTTAAGCAAACCCTGCTAAAGTTGTTAAGGCTGGATGTAACGCGCTGCAGTAAAATCTGCCTGTACTGACTACCAAAAGACAATGGCAGAATAAAATACTTTGTTCTGCTAGGTGTCTGTCGATAACATCCTTACTTCCTATAATAAACTTCAAAGTTAGCAGAATGACAGGATGTGTGTTCACCTGCCCTGCATTTTCTGCTGGACACAAACTCTGAAACTTAAATGTCTGGCATTATTTAATGCCTTCAGTCCTCAGTAATTTGTCTGAAAACCACAGACTTTATGAGGAACAGACCAAATATATGAGACAAAAATCTGGACATTCTGAGAAAAACTGGAGAGTTGAAAGGCATGGGAAAGTGAGTGTCAACAGAAGGGACTGTGTTATACAGTCTTCCTGACAGCACTCATTAAGTGCTTTATGGCTTTGAAAGCCAGTAAAACACTTAGCATTTTTTTTCTTTTTTGACTTTAATTTGCAGTACATGTTGCAGATAAAAGCTCCATGCACTGCAAAGAATTATAACTGGGTTTCCATTCTTAACTTATTATTATGTGTTCTCAACATGGATGCCAAGAATTTCACCTTGAGAGTGAAGGATTGGTGATCCAGTCATAATCCTCTATGTAACTGTCATGTTGTTTTCATGGAAATCCAGTGCTAACAGCCCATCTAAATAATAAAAATACTACTACACAAAATAGAGTCATACCTACACTTATATTAACTTTAAATGAAACAAATTGCTTCTTGTAAAACAATATAAACTCTTTCCCCACATTTTTTATAAAAAATAAGTATGAATTTAAGTCAAATATTGTTTCATTTCTTGCTGACTATGCTGCGTTTCAAACTGCATTTTTTAATATTGCCCAAAATGAAGCACAGTTTCAGTTAATTTTGTTCAAGAAATAATAAAATGGTATGTGCTGATGTAACCTGTAGACCAAGCCCCAAGTTTAAAGCCAATCATATAAATATATAAGCACCAGATATACTCACAGTGTCGACAAATTAAATCTTGCTTTTATTTCATAGATTTTATTGAAACTGAGGTTGCATTGACTCAGGATTCTGAAAACTATAATGAAACTATATTTAAATATTTAAGATTTGTTTAAAGACTAGAATACTAAGCAGTTTTGAATCAAATATTTTATTGGCCATACCAGAGGAAAACAGTGTATAATTCTAGATCAGTTAAATTATTGAACTGAAATATGGAATTCTTTTAAGTTACTGCCCATTATGAATTTGCTCTGTAAACAAACCTCCATTCAAAAACTGAAAAGCTGACTTTAAAGACTGTTCCTATTACAGAAAGCATAGATAGATACTACTTTGTGGGCTGCAAGGACAGATTATACAGGTTTTATTTTAAACTGTAAATTTTCAAATTAACTACCTAAAGGAATGATCTGCCAGATTTCTTTTCCCCACCTCAAGAAGGAATGCAATCTTCTGAAATGAAATATTACAACTTAAAGTAACAATTACTCACTGAGTGATATACTACTAAACTGTTCAGGAATACTGGTTTATTTCATTTTTTAAATCAAATTTCCAAGAATCATTAAAGCACCAGTGCCTATAATGGGAGTTGCTCTGACAAAAATGATCCTCATGACACCAACATGCATTACTTTGAGAATAATTTTTTTTCTGAGTGAGGACAAAATAAAAGGGCTAGTATAAACAAAACCACATTTGCTATACACACACACACACACACACACACACACACACACACACACACACACACACACACACACACACACACACACATATTGAAATCAGCAGTTGAAGCCATTTAAGAAGCCACAACCTCAATCTTGCCTACTTAAAATTACCAATACTGCTTGCATCCTTTGAGGTGCTGTTGGAGAATTTTTCTGTAAAGCCAAAACTTGTGCACTGCAGGTGTGTCTACCATGTCCTAGTAAAAACAGAAAAGGCTTCAGTTAACTCTACTGCACTTCTTTGAGAAAGATGAGCAGCCACTGACCAGCACCATAGCATCCGGAAACAGATATCTATGACGATGAACCACCTCAATGGGAATTCCAAAACCTAGCCACTGCCCTGAGAAAACTCAGAATGGAAACTGAGATGGGGCATATTTGGTGGCATTTGAGAGGTTTGCTGCTAACAAACACTGGCTTTAAACCTACTAGTTCTGAATACTGTCCTTACTTTTAACTGGAGACTCACTAAAAGCATACATGGATGTTGAAGATGCTGATGCACAAAACTATCAGAAACTGAAACAGGACATTTTGATTAAGACTGGGACTTCATCTGGGACATAATCAACTGGAAATTCAGTATGCACAGACTGATGAGGTCACAAATTTCTCATTAAATACATATTCCCAAACTGTGGCTAGAACTTCACATAAATAAGTTTAAGTAAAATTGTAGAAACCTTAGCCATAGACAATCTTAAAAGGGCACTCCTAGCAACTTATAAAAATGGATATTCCAGAGTGATCCTAATTTGTCTGAAATGCTGTCTCTAGGTATTTTCCCTCCTGTGATGCACAACTCACTTACTATCTCAGCAGCCGTTTAACTATTTATCTTTTTAGTTGACGTGACTTTCATATGCATCTTTATGTTGTCACTGAAGTGGAAAATCTTCAGCCTAAGCTATGGAATGGCAGCACTGCAGTCCCATAAATCTTGGCATTGTGTGTTTAGTTTCTGGGATACTCAGTCTACTCATTAATAAACACTGAAAGTTGATAGCTCTGTGACAGAGAGGGATAGAGTTATATCTATGACTCAGACAGCTTGGGATCAATCAGCAGTCCTTACTGGAGGAGTTCTCTGGTGTGGGAAATAATGGAGTGGCAGAGTCTGTTTCCTTCTGTCTGGATGGAATGGGCACATGTCCAGGAGCTTATGCTCCATTCAGTCTCCTTAATGGAGACCAGACAGCCAATAGCAAAGTTACCCTTAAAGGGGTGACAATGTCTGTAAGCTTATATCACTTACAGAAGCAGCCAATTTTCATCGCATGCCCAATCCTAGAGGCACAACTGAGAATGCTTTTTGAAATATTTAGGGTCAAGTCAGAAAAAAAAAAGCACTGAGTGATAGCAATACTCTCAGCCCTCGCCTATTATCCCAATAGGAATGAGTAGGCTATGGGGCTCTTATCACAAAAGGAATGGCTGAGGCTAATAATGCAAATGAAAAGGGTACTTGATGGTCAGATGTGAGGTGGGAGTAATAAATAAATAAGAAAAAAAGGAAGTCTGTAAGTACAGTAAGATGGTGTTGGATGTTTCCATTCATCATGACTCCAAATGTACATTACACAAGATATACACCAATGATTAACTAATTGGATTGTCTAAGATTCAGAAAGGGATTGTATTTAAGAACTGTTCTTCATTATCATCTCAACCACCATCACAAGTCTCAGCCTTGTATAAATTCATGGTGTGGATATGTAAGCATTTCAGAAAAGCAGCATTTCTGTTCAGTGTTTTTTTCTAGCATCCAATATGCAAAGCATCAATGATTTCAGACAAAATTAATAAATATTTGCTTTTCAAAAACTTCTCACATTGTAAACAACATCTTACTCTCAAATAAATTTAAGGATAAAGTTTTTGGTTTACCTTTCTACTGTGTCTCAAAAGAAACCTGGGAAGAGTTTATTCTAGTTCATTTCTAAATGCCCTCAGATTCCATTCATGATCATTAGCTCTTTTTCTATTACTAAACAACAGTTGTCCTTCACAATATGGTCATGACAATTTTTGTATAAGTGACTTGACCATCTAATTCTTTATTTCCCATATTCTTATTAGAGACCATCTGCTAAAAGACATCTTTCTCTGAATCAAATGTTCTCATCTAATCACCCTTTAAACTAAAATAAAGATGTGAATTACTGATTGTTGTAAGCATTCCAAAGGTGAATGCATGTTCTTGATTTTTACATCAAGCAATTTCTATGTCCTAAACTATTAAAATATTGTGACTTAATCATATTCTTCATCTCTATGTTTTCAAAGTGTGCTAATAGTCTGAGCAAAGCCATTAACTTAAACATGAGCATTCGTTTATAAATCAAGCAATTCATTTTGAAAATGTATTGCTGGAGTATTTCTGAAACTATTTTTTCCTGCCACAACTCTCCTAGGTGCTTCTGTATTTATCTTACTAGGGTCAGCAAGTGATCACTTCGTGGACAGCTCAGTGCAAAGTTACTAAAATTCCTGCTTTTAGACCAGAACATCAGTACCACTATACCCTAGTGTACTGAATAACATGGCTCTAATTCAGCAACCACCCACATTACACCACAGTGTACCTCATGCATTGGTTAAGATATAGGCCAATCCATATCATGGCTTCTAGAACTTTTCACATTTAATTTCTTACTATTAATTTACAAGTCCTTTTGTCTTTCATTTAACATAGTCCTGAATTATAAGTGCACCTCAGGAATTCAGACCTTCTCTATTTATGCCTTGTATCTTTAAAACTTTCTCCTTTCATATATCTACCAAATAGATTCTTGTTGTATTTTATAGCACGTTCAGTTTTGATATTAGATACACAATGACTGTACATCTGACAACTACTTTTCTTGATATCATCTGGTATCAGGGGTGAAAAAGGATAAGGACACTAGTTTTTGACGTGGCAAAGTCAAACATAACACATATGAAGGTTACTTACCATTGCAGTGGCTAAACACACATATGAGACAGAAAGCTAGCTCAAAACATGCAGCAAAGTTAAGCACACAGCTAGGTTATAAAATATACATCAGTTGTCCTTCCCTGGAGCAAGAACTGAGTTTTAAACAGATATATGGAGAAATCCTGTTGGATACCAAATACCACCCTATATGCTTCTTTTTTCTACCAGTACATAAACAAGTATTTTTTTTAATCTCTGCTCACTTGCTGTCTTACAAGTTTCCAGCTATCTTGACCACCCTTGACCCTCCATTAATTCTACTTACAGATGTTCACTTTGAAAATGGGACTAATGTGTCCTTACATAGGCTAGACATCCTTGCTTTAGAGAAAGTGCCTTGAAACTGTTACACTTATCACCCCCTGCTGACATTGGTTTGCAATAATTTATGGTTGTGTCATATGAGGCAATCATATTTCTTGAAGATGTGGTGTTGTCATCTGGCTTAGCATTGTCTGTCTATTCAAAAGCATAGAATGCTATCATAGCACCATGTATGTGTATTCCCAAATATGTGACCACATCAGATGTTTACTAACTCACAATCTATTGCTTGGAAATCTGCATGTAACATGTCTTCAACCATTGATAACATTCAGCACCATTCTTCATCCATTATCCCTTCATGAAATAAGATGACCAGCCCTCAGCTGGTCTTTCCTCTCTCCTGGCTTTCAACCTATTACTCAAAGTGGATCCTGACTGCCAAAGTCATAAAGAGACACACCTTACCTCATGCCAGGACGTCATCCAGAAAGGTAAATTGTAGAATTAGTAAAAAGCCTGTCACACAATGGTAAAATAAAATGTCTCTCTCTTCTTTCCCCTCTCTCTCGTCCTTATTATAAGATGACTTAAGCTTATACCGCATTGGTTCCACATACTCCCTTTTTCATTCACTAAACTCTCATCCCACTAAAATTTTAATTAGTGCTTCGATGACCACCAGTGACCACACTTCATCCTGATGTGATAAAATAAGTCATCTGATGAGTGGAAAACATAAATATATTTTCTTTAAGCAGGACCACAACCACAGGAGGAAATATGCTATGGAACAGCCTTTAGAAGAGAAGGTCATGCCAAAGACACAACTCAAAAATGTACACAATTCATATGACAGAGAGAGAAATTAGAGAGCCATTTGTCACATTATTGGTGGGAAACCTTTGCTGAACAGGGATGAGGTCTTTTAATTAGACAATATCAGATATTCTGATGGGATATTTACTAACACAATATGGCTGGAATGGAAATACTTATATTTGAAACATATAACATGGACAATTATTTGGCATTTACAAGGATGTAAGCTAGTCTTCTTATCCCTATTCCTAGAATGGACATAATAGCATCTGTCATTTTAAGTTCATAGGTCAATACTAGGATAACTGCCCTTGTGAGTCATTTCAAGTCTAACCAATTATCCAATTTGACAAGCAAACCTTGCACCTTGTGTTTGTAAACACCTTAACTATTATACTAATCTCCAACCCAAACGTTATTCATTAATTTCATAAAAAAGCTAACCAGATAAGTAGGGCCAGTCATAAATGAGTCTACTCATAACTGTCCTTTCAGTTCACTATCTAAATGAATATTACTGGGATCATACAAAGTGCCAAACTGATGTTTCCTGAATTCAAAATGTGATAATTGCACATGCCATAAACTTGGATCAATTTTTCTGTCTTTCTTTCATTGGGAAATGCATATGATTTCTTTACATTGTTTTGTCTTAAACATTAACTTTTAAGGTTAAAAAAACTAGGAAACTATTAAGAGTTCAACGTATGACATAAATTCAACCTTGAATAAAAAAAATAAAAACCACTGATTTTCTTTAAAGTCCTTTTAGAGAAGATAGTGTATTTTGTCTATATGGCTTTGGTATTTGACAAAACTGATTGCAAAAGTTAGCAATTGAGCTAATGAACACTTCTAAAAATGTTGAAAATGTGTTGATCATAGGAGTCATGGCATACCCTAGGCAACTTGACCACCGGCCACCTATGCCTTGCCAATAACCATCTTCTGGCTCAACCAAGTTTTCCGAAGAGGGCAACACTTGGGGGTCCTGGACTTTATTTTAGGGTACCCATCCAACTGTCTAAGCTACTTTGAAGACCCATAGGGTATGGCACTGTCTGACACAATGGGAGCCTCTTCCTGAGCATGGGGAAAGTATAGGACAATTAACCCATTTCTTCATTTAGTTTTATTTATTCTTTAATGTAGATTGAGATCTCTTGTTCCAGCATTGGCTGCATTATTTGATAAAGCTAAAGGAGATCTCTTAGGATCTCTGAGGTCATGAAACGCAAATGACTGGTCTCCTCTCAAAAGATTATATGAAACTAAGTGTGTGTGTGTGGGGGGGGGCGTTGTTTCCGGACTTTAATGAGCTCAACCGCTTTAAGCAGCTAAGTACTTTTATTTGTTATTACAAGTTTTTATACGTAAGGTTAGTACAAACATTAATACATACCACATTATCTCCTTTTGTTGTATGCCTTATATTTGCGATCTGAATGTAGCGCCCCTCTGAAGTGACTCCGAGCCCACAGTCTCCAGTTTTATAATTTTCTGCAGGCACTATGTTATTTTGCGAAATAATCCCTACGGAGGCTTTACACTGATAGCTGTGAGAAGGTGTTTCAGGTGTTACAAAATCCAGAAGGTCAGTTGGTAATGGAGAATTTTCTGGAACGGGAACTTTTATTTTATAACTATCCGGCTCAAATTCACCGCAAATCGTGAAGCAAGGACACGTCTCTGTATTCTCATGTTTGTAGCAAAACACAGACAGGAGGACAATTAAAACTCCAATGAACAGAAAAGAGATGGCGACCACCGTTATTATTAGGTAAATATTCAAACTGGAAATGTCACTGTCATTGTTAACAGCATCACCAAAATCAGGTAAGACCTGGGGGAAAGTATCATATAACCACAGCCCAATAGTCACAGTAGCAGATTGTCTGGGTATCCCGTTGTCCCTTACTTCAATAACGAGCTTATGCTTGTTGGGGTCCGTGGCCTTAACCTGGCGTGAAGTTTTAATTTCTCCAGTTTGTCTGTCAATAGCAACAAGGCTGGTATCACTAGCGTGTAATAACTGGTAGGACAGCCAGGCATTTTGGCCAGAGTCTGCATCCACAGTTATGACCTTAGTCACCAGGAATCCCATTTCTGCAGAACGAGGAACCATTTCTACTGCTACATACCCCTCTGTTGTGGGGGGATACAAGAACATGGGAGGATTGTCATTCTGGTCTACAATGGACACCTGCACTGTGGCAGTGCTGCTTAGAGGGGGGTTGCCTTGATCCCTAGCTTTAATCAATATCTCAAAATCCCTTTGTTTTTCATAATCAAGAATGGTCCTAGCGTATAAATTTCCATTTTCGTTGCTTACTGACACATAATTTATAACAGGCAAGTTGTTAAGGTCTTTATCTAAAACAGAATAAGTAACTTTACCATTCAGGTCAAGATCTGGGTCCAAAGCCACAACCTGACATAGGAAATCCCCTACTGAGTTGTTTTCATTTATGTACACTTTGTATAACTCTTGCGAAAAACGTGGTGGATTATCATTTACATCAGCAATTTGGACAATAATGCTTGCTTTGGTTGATAGCGGGGGTGAACCCGAATCGGTGGCAGTGACTGTAATATTGTAAGAAGACGCTATTTCTCGATCTAAAGGGCCATCCGTTACCAAAGTATAATATTCAATAACAGACCTCAATTTAAAAGGTATGCTCTCAGTGACCTCGCAGTTGACTAAAGCATTCAGTCCTGAATCTCTGTCCATTATACTGATCAATGCAACTACAGTTCCAGAAACCGCATCCTCCATGATGTTGTTTGAAACCGACGTTACCGCAATTTCAGGAGGGTGATTATTAACATCTATAATGTCTAGCACAACTTTGCTGTATCCAGTCATGGTCGGGCTACCTTTGTCTGTAGCTTGTACGTGCAGTTCATAAGATGCGGCCTCTTCAATGCCTTTTAAGGTTTTTAGGCGAATCTCACCATTGGAAGAATTTATATCAAACATTTCTTGCAGTTTATCAGAGGTGTGGCTACTAAACGAATAAAGAATTTCCCCGTTTGCCCCTTCATCCATATCTGTAGCTTTCACTTGAATTACTAGCATCCCTGTAGGCGCGTCCTCCACTAAACCGACTTTGTAAATCGGTTTATCAAATACTGGAGAATTGTCATTGGCATCTGTGACTTTAATGGCGATCTCTAGCGTACCAGACCGTGCCGGCTCACCTCCATCAATTGCTGTCAGAAACAGACGGTGAAATGATTTCTGTTCTCGGTCAAGACTTTTATCCAAGGAAAGGTGTACCATAAAACCACCATCAGTTGAATTATAAATATCCAAAGAAAAATGACCGTTTGGGCTAAGCCTGTATATACTTACTCCATTGGAACCCACATCAGGGTCACTAGCGCTTCGAATTGGGAACACTGTTCCCACAGGAATCGATTCCATAATGGTCAAATGCAAATCTTTAACTGGAAATACAGGCGCATTGTCATTCACATCTATTATTTCCATTTTCACACTGAATAACTGAAAAGGACGCTTCATTATGACCCTAAAATTAACGCGGCACGTCGTCCTGGTACTACATATCATTTCTCTATCAATTCTTTCATTAACAAACATATTGCCACTCTCTGGATTTATAAATAAATATTGCTTACTGTCACCAAAGACCACACTGAGTTCTCGATTGGTAAGTTGTCCGCCTCCAAATCCTAAATCGTTATTTATGTTTCCAACCAGTGAACCATTTGGTAATTCCTCAGATACAGTAAAAATAATATCTCCAACGCAGTAACTCCTTAGGGTAAATAAGACGACGAACATGGCCCACCAGAATCGCATTCTTATGTCATTCGTTGGCAACATTTTGTACCACCACAACAAGCAATTCCCCATGTTTAACAATCCAAATTCTAGTTTAGAAATAAAATATAAATATTTCAGTCCGTTCCTTCTTTTTACCAGGTAAAAAACAATTACACAATCTGCATAATGTATCTGTAACCCTGTCGGCTTTCGGGAAATTATGAGGAAACACCTACTTTCTTTAATACTCTAGTAAACAGCGACACCTAAAGATATTTTTCTGAATTTGCAAACCCATTTTCTTCTGTCCGCACAGGCACGAATGAGAATATACGCATTTATATAGTCTGTTTTTTATTCATCCAGCCTGCTCTCTTTCAAATCCCAAAGAAATGCATAGTTATGATACTGCTAGGTACTAATGAGGTTTTCTCCTTAACCGGAGGGAAAAGACATCCCAGTGGAACATTTTCAGGCACAGCTTTCTTACCTGACGCCACACACACACCACACACACACACACACACACACACACTTTATACAACACGCCTTATAGACAGACAGTTTGTATATAATATGAGACGAGTACGTGGTAACTGGGCTGGTACATGCACCAATATGCATTATATGTACCTGTATAGATCAGCAAGGATGTTTATGGGGTGCTGGAAGTTGGTGTACCAGCAGAAAGAGACTACATCACATGCCACTTCATTATAATAGTGTTTCCGACTTCCCATGCAAACTTTAGTCATCAGTTGTTTTCACTTTTCTTCTATGTAGAAGTTACATTTTTTAAGTAAAACAACTTCTAAGAAATGTTTCACTTCACCATCGTCAGCAACGTTACAGTTCATGGTTGCACGTTGCTGGGGGAGTCTGTCCTGGCATTCAGGCTTATCCTGAATATACAGTCAACTCATTGCAGCACACACATGTGGTCAAGGCCTTTGTGGTGTTTAATACCCATGCAGTCACAAGAAAGACATGTAGACTCCATACTGAAGGCATTTCAACATGGAGCAACCTAGTACCGTGAAGAGACAAGGCATGCCTATCAATGCTCCATGCCATTGCACAATGAAAGTGTCTGTTATACATTATTTTTTAGAATTTTGTTTAACAAAACTCCATGGCAAATAATATTGAATAATATTAATTCGCCAGAAGAATATCTCGCAGTTAAAACCCTCTGTGCTTTCTAGCTGAACCTTTATAACAAATGCTCCACAATATTACAGCCAGTGCTCCACTGTACTCAGATGGAAGGTTGATGGCAATGTGCAAAAGTAAACCCTGTGCCACTGTGCAGCCGAGTAAACAGCATGACAGGCGGCAAGGACAAAAAAAATAGTGCCATAATGCAACACTGCAGTTAGATATCAAATTTAAGGAACTATATTGAACCGGAATGAAACCAATGAAAAATAGGATGATTAACGCATTTTTTCTCAATACCACAGTTCGAGTTTATGCCAGTAAGTAGTTTTGGATTAATCTCGTGAAGAGATTCATAAGAACTTTCCCATTAATGGAGTTAGCACTCTTACTTGAATAACGTTTATTGTATTTATTGTTATAAGAAATTTTCACTTATGGAATTAAAATTCCTATTTGAATACAGCTTTCTACTTTTTGTTTAGGAGTATAAATAGTTCACTTTTTAGTGTTGATTGTTCATTGCAAACATTGTTATACTAAAGGTGATATTCACAACCATGGTACACAAGTGGGTAAGGGTGGTATATGGTGATAACTACATACAGCAACCCTAACCAAATCAAGAATGTTCCTGTAACCCACAGTAGATAAATTAATACTATTATGTACACGGAAGAGCCTCAGTATGGATTAGGTATGAAAATTGTCTCTTATGGCATTCAGTGATTCACAAATGTGCTATGGTAGACTACACTGTATGGGTGTACCAGAATTTATGGAACTACAAATTCAAACTGCATGCATCAACTTTACCTTAATGGAGCTAATATTGTCTGCTACTACCTTTGACACAATGTCATACAGTAATTGTGCTTAACATCTAATAACAACAAAAATACAGCAGAGGTACAAATTCAGTGAAATGCTTCCAAAATTACCTAAGTGAACATTTCCAATTAAAGTCTACCTGGTCCTTCTGAACTACCAGAAATCCTCCCCAGATTGTGGAAGGATGTTCCTTTCCAAGAGCTAAACTATCTTTCCACAATGTGCTCTTCAATGATACCTCAATGATACAGATTTGTCTACCCTCTATGAAATGACTGATCCCTCTTTACTACTGGCACATTTCTTTTCAATAATTTCCCAAGTCCAGGATACATTATGCCCACTAACAAAAGTAATTAGAAAACAGATTTGCTCATGACTAACTAGTGAAATTATGGACAAAATCTGATCTGGAGGCAATGCATGGAAAACATAGAAAATAGTCACACTTGATGGTCTGCTCCAGCACGGATACAAAAATAGCTACAAATAAAGCCAGAGTCATGTATGTAAGGCAGAAAATGGAAGGACATTGTAGAAGACCCCTATCATTCCTGGAAAGAATTAAAACAGCAAGCAGGTCCCTTAACTTGTTCCCTTCCATCCAGTAATAATCCCACATTCACTAATTTTTCCACCTTTCCTAATGACTACTCACACTACCTACAGTCCACCATAAATGACACTACAAATAGTTTTCTTACACAAGATCTCTTCACAAACAGGAAAATACTTATAACACTGAATTGTTTCATTTAGTGTGTTATGCTGCAATGTCACACTTTTCACAAACAGCACCCAATCAAACTAAAGCTTTTCTTCTTAAACTGAATAATTCAGGTGCTATATTCTCCAAGTATCTTCCTTCATTCTTCAGGTGCACTGCTGCAAAAATTGCAAAATCCCTTACTCACATCTTTAATCACTCTCTCATCTTGTCTTCTGTCCCACCAGCATTCAAGCATACATTCATAACTCCACAACCCTAAGTCACAACAGATATGAAGAAGTACAGACCCATCTCTAATCTGTGCTCTGTTACAAAAATATTTGAAAAACTACTGTGCAATCAACTGTTAAAACATATAATTCCTTACTGCTGTCTAATTCTCTTCCCTGACTTTCTCTCTAAATATACCATAAGCCTGTTTTTCCTTCACTTCATATTGCAATTCTTGTTTGTATTTGACTAACTCAACTTTAATGTCTCTACAAAATGTCTAAAATTTCTCTAAATATCAAATGATTTTCATATGCCTTGTATTGATTCTTAACCAAAGATTTTATATTATGTCTAATTTGTTATAATTATTTAAACTGCAAATGTGTTTGTCTTATTTTGGAAGATTGTAAAGTTATTGTTCTTAAAATGTTTTGCAATAATTTGGAGCTTTTCTTCCTGGGCCTCCACTGAAAATGGGCTGCTACCCATTTGGACTTTCCTGATAATCAAATGTCAATAAATTAATAAACAGCTATGGCTTGCTCTCTGATACATAGCATGGATGTTGCAATTTCTTCAACACTTTCATATCTCTGCTAATGGTCACTGATGCTATTTATTCCAATCTTAATGATGGCCACATCACTCTAAGTCTATTTGCAGATAAAACAGTCAGTGATAACATCATTGTCAATAAATACCTACACTAAACTTTAATAAAAACACCATGAATTGGCCCAGAGTTATCTGCAAATTTAAATCCTTCCAAGTTTATATAAATAACGTCCTATCCACTGTATGGCTTCTTAACATGAGTCCCACAAGGGTCTGTATTAGATTTTCTCCCTCTTTGTCAAAGAACCACAATTTCAAGCTAGCTAAGTATGCAGATGATATACAGCTTTTAAAATCCAATACTAGCTATTTTGATTTGCATAGCAATCTGCAGCAAGACTTCACTCAACTATGCAACTGGTCCAGCCACAACAAGCTTCTAACTAACCACAAGAACATTAACACCATGGTCTTCTATACTCCTAAATGATTATCCACTATTCCTCCAATGCTAATAACTGACCATATAGGTAACACAATTCCTAACGTGACTGAAAAGAGATACCTAGGCATTACTCTATACCTTTTCTTTTCAATACACACTGATATGGCTATATTGTCCTCTATGTGCTGATACCATATTTAAGGAATAATTGAGCCAAGAGGAATGGCTAGTGGGGCTACATCCTGGTCCCAAGGATAGGAACAGTCCCAGTCTGGCTTACTGACTCTACCCACTTGCCACTTTCTGTTCTGGTCTCCACCAGAATTAAAGTGAGCAGCCTAGTCCTGCAAGTCATCTATCATCCTTCTCCCTTTAAAAGGTGAGCAGGTTCAGTGTTGTCAGTTTTTTCCTGCCCCCCCTGGAAGCCCCAATAGACACCTGAGCTGGTACTTGAACTTGGGTCACCTGAGCATTAGTGAGAGCTTTATGCTTTTATACCAAGGGAGCTAGAATTGAAGAGGAGCTACCATTGGTGCAAGTCCACATTGCAAGGACATCAACACCTGAAATTACCCACAGTAATGTCCTAGTTATAGGTGACCACACAGTTAGGCACATAGACTCTGTAATCACCAGGTTAGACAAATTTGATTTATTCATGAATTGCCTCTCTGGTGCCATGATCTATGATATCACAAGTGCCCTTAGATTTTTCCACTCCCCATATATGATTATTACCTCATGGCTGGCCAAGCATGAGGAAATTATCATCAGTGTTTTATCTTAAGAGAGATGGGGAGAGAAGTGCTTATGTTTAAGACTGGTAATGCCCCAGTTGTAAGCAGTACTCTGCCACCTTTCAGAATGATGCCCAGTTTAAACAAAAGATAAATGGATTCAACTATTGGCTGGTTAACTGTTATCATTCTAGGGGAATCTATTGTTCACTGGCAAGGAAAGCGATAGCTGACAGGCCAAGCTGCTTCAGAATGGATGTCCTGTGTCTCTTTCTGGCTAAAACTCATTTCTTGCTGTCCCCATGGAATCTTTTCTAGGCAGAGTTCAAGTTTGAGGGATCCCATTATAACAGTTTCTAAGCCAATCAAAATTAAGATGACACCGTTTAATGTTAGAAGTCTAAACCATAAAGTGCCAGAGCACAAGGACTTTCTGACTCTTGAATACATCCATATTTGTGTAATTACTGAAGCATGGTGTCACTATACTGGCAACATTCCCTTAGGGTCAGCTCATTATATATATTCAAGCCCTCCAGGAACAATGGGAGCATAACAAAATTTATCCATAACATTATCATCTCAGAAGTGATCCAACATGACATTATCGTGGAATGTCTAAAGATCCTGAGACACTCAACAAAACAAACTATTGCATTATTGCTAACCACAGGTCCCTTTCAATGTCTTTTGTTAAACACACAGTATGCTTAGACCAGATGCATTTAACCTAGCATGTTACTATCAGGTGACTTTACCCATCTATCAATTGGAAAACTTAATTAATTATAAATATGCAAAGGGATTCCTAAATTTCATTAATGCTAATTCGCTAGACCAGCATTTCTCCTTCCTCATCAAAGGTGCAAATATTTTTGACCTTGCCCTTACAATACTTTCCCATCTTCTACTCCTTCGTGTGTCTCTTCTTCATTGGTAAAGTCTCGCTATCAGGAGGCTATAATCTTCTCCTTCAAAACTAGTACCTCACTGCACCAAACCCTTCTAGAATTAGAGAGTATTCTAGAAAGCAGCTTTATACAATTTACTGATAACAAAATGAAGATGAAGTGAGACTTTCCTCAGAGACATCCTAACCAATGCTAATTCTGCTCCCATCATAAAAGCCATCTGCTCCTATCTATCACAGGTCAAATAGAAAATTGAAAAAAAAAACTGATATGGTCAAATTCCCACATTAGCTGCATAAGAAGAGGAAAAATATGCTTGCTGTACATAATCAGTATCCTAACTGTAGCATCAAAATATTTAGACTTTTGGCTAGCAAAAAAATCTTAAGCATGCCTTTAACAAATGCAAGGATAGTTTCAAACATGGGTTTTTCACTATCAAAAACAAAATCTTCTTTAAGGATCCACTAAGAATAATTCACTCCCAACTATTTGCATGTGATTATTTGAACCCAAAACATCTTGGAAGGTCACTAATCAAAATGTGACACTGCCTAGGTCATAAAACACAAAAACATTTTTTGTAGGAATTCACATCTTCTTACACTTCCTGACATGACCCCCAAACTATATATATATATATATATATATATATATATATATATATATATATATATATATGGGTCTATGTTAAATTGTCAACAAACTACAATACAGAACTTCAAAATATTGCTGTTCAAATCAAGAAACTGATATTTCTTTGGATTGGGTGTTTGATTCCCCCCCCCCCCCCAGTGTGGAGTGATCTCAGAGATGGCATATGTAATATGCAGTTGTTGTGGGAGGAGGGATGCAAAGGGTGCTGCTATCATGCAAAAAAAGCCGGTTTTGTGTTTTACTTCATGTAGGTGAAAAGCCAGTATGATGTTTTGAACATTGATATTCTGACGATATTGTGGTCTGTCAATGATTCAAATCATGAACACGCGGATCACCGCAGTTTTACTCTGGGAAATTAACCACTTGACCACCACAACAAAATAAATGAACTGAAGCAAATCAAACATACCCAACTGGGGTGTTTCACCCTACACACTCCCCCAACTAAATATACCAACTCCGAGATCAAACTATAGTGTGGAAAAGGGCAAAGTTCACTATGGTGGCCAAGTGGTTAGTTTCCCAGAGTAAAACTGCCATGCAGTGATGCAGGTGTTTGTGAAACTAAGTTTTTGGTGAAGTTGTCTCATGCATCTGATTTTCAGTTAAGTAAAATTTTGATAATACTAGTTACAATGCTGTTTTCTTATTGGATCTTTGGGTGGTATTAGCCTGACGATTGGTCTGTGAACGTTCTTCACATTTGTTACTCTTAATGACTATTTATTATTCATTTTTTGTGATCTAGAGGTCATTATAGGAAATATATAGCTATTTATTCATTCTATATATGTTCTGGACACACATTTTTCTAATTAACAATGATACGTTTTTACAATGGTGTTATCTTATTGGATCTTTGGGTGGTATTAGCCTGACAATTGGTCTGTGAACGTTCTTCACATTTGTTACTCTTAATGACTATTTATTATTTTTTTGTGATCTAGAGGTCATTATAGGAAATATATAGCTATTTATTCATTCTATATATGTTCTGGACACACATTTTTCTAATTAACAATGATAAGTTTTCAGTTGGAGCATTTTATCTGTATGCATAATACTACAGGTTAAATGACTATTTTTAATTGGTTAAGTACTCCATTCTAGCACTTTTATTGGTTACAGTTTTAATATGTTTTTATTGGTTGATAATTACAACAGACAACTGTGATTGAACAGGATTTATATAAATACTTCTTGTTTGTTCAGACATTTCTGAATCTGAAGAAGGGTGGAAGCCACCTGAAAGTGCTCATTCTACTTTTATATTTCTCAATAAAAGCATTGTATGACTACAGCCGTGGTGACTGCACTAGTATACTTTGAGATTTGTATCTACTTTCTGCAGTGCTGTTCTTTGGGCATTGTGAACTACATTACTCTTCTCATTGTTTTTATATATATATATACACACACACACACACACACACACACACACACACACACACACACACACACACACACACACACACATATAAAATACCAAGTATGAAATCATGCAGACTCAAAGAAGATGGGAAAGTAAAGGAAAAGCAGCACTTCAACTCTAGCCACCATGGCAAAATACCTGCAGTCTTTCAGGCTCCAAGTTCGGAGTGTTGTCCATCTGATCAATGACTAATGGTAGAGCTCTGTTTCTTTAGCTAAATTAAGAAATGCAGGTGTAACATCCTGTGCGGCTCAAAGATGATATCTAATGGTATCACTTATTCTGATCTTTTAGCCATTTCCAAAATATCAGCTCACAAATTTAGCCTCAATTTTTCCTTCACAACTCACCCCAATTTCCCTTACCCCCCATGCAACTACCCTTCTTCCAAAATTGGTGTACATCAAGTCCTATCCACACTGGCTAAAACTAAGAAGACTAGCTCCATGGGTCAACATTCACAGATACCTCTAGGTAAAAGTATGATATAGCTTAACTCAGACACGTCTGAAGCTTTTCAACCTACTCTTCTCCACTGCTTATATACCACATGTTGGCAGAGTTGCCACAGTGGTACTACTACTACTACTACACAAAGATGGACCAGCCATAGACCTCAGTAATTATACATTCACAGTTCTGTCCAGTATCATCAATAAGTTCAAAACTGGTGACCTACAGTCCCTTGATCCAACTCCCTTTAACTTTTATGAATGGCAGATCCAATCTTGATTTCTTCAAAAGAGTTACTGAGGTCATGGAGAAGGGACAGTCCATCCACACTGCTTACATGAACATGGAGAAAGCCTTTGATACCGTAATCCATCTACCATCAATGTGTTATTGACAAGCTCACTCAACTAAACTTTAATTCAGATGTTCTCTACTGGATAGATAACTGGTTCAGTAGTATCCACACAATAAGAGACAGAGGTACCTACTCCATATAAAAACAGCTCAAGCAATGACCCTCAGTGCTCCTTTCCTGGATCCCTTTCTCTCTGACATTTACTTTTCCAATGAGAGGACATAAGTCGAAGGATAATGGCTAAAAAAGTATGCAGATAATAGCAAACTGGGTGTTGTTGTAAACTGCATTACTGACAAATGCCCGCAGTAATGAATGTGAAGAATGGGTGTAGATAGATGAAGGCTGCCAGCCTAGCCAGATAGAATTTTGGAGATAATTCTGTCATCTGTAAATATTAATGTAAACTACAGGCTTGTTGTCTTAAATGGTAAAAATAGTGTTACATGTGGAACTGGAAAATAATGTAACAACAGTGCACTCTGCTGACCAAGTAAAGCTTGTTGTGACCCTTTGATGTAAACACGGCTCTGGCCGGTCTAGATGAAGGGATTCTTGCTATTCTTTTAAGGCCAGAGTTAATGGTCAGAATTTGCATGAATAAAATGTCCTTTATTGCTCTAGTTTCTGCCCAGAGGTGAAGAATGTAAATGTATTTTATGTATTTATTTATTTATTTACATTTGTTGACCGGGAGAGTCCAACTGGACACAGGTCCGTTTTCAGCGGAGGCCTGGGGAGAAAAGCTCCACATTAAGTATTATTTGCATTATACAGTTAAAAAATATAGCATTTAAATATAGACATTAGTCCAGTTAAGGACGCAAGACAATGTAGTTTCTGTTAGCCTGGGAACCAAGGGAAGTGTGAAGAATGATGTAATGTGAACCAGGAATGTGATTTTAAAAACAGAGAGAACATGCAAATTCTGGCCATTAACTCTGGCCTTAAAACAATAGCAAGAATTCCTTCATCTGGACCAGCCAGAGCTGTGTTTACATCAAAGGGTCACAACATGCTTTACTTGGTCAGCAGGGTGCACTGTTGTTACATTATTTTCCAGCTCCACATGTAACATTATTTTTATCATTTAAGACAACAAGCCTGTGGTTTACATTAATATTTACAGATGACAGAATTATCTCCAAAATTCTATCTGGCTAGGCTGGTAGCCTTCATCTACCTTCTCCCAATCTTCACATTGAACATGGACTTAAACTAATTGCTAAAATGTAGTGTGACCTTATTTATGAAATACTTCTTTGGTTCATACCACATAAAGGGCATTTCACTTTAACTTAACAGAGTCAGTAAAAATCTGAATATGACTATGAGCTAGACTTTGACCATCATATGTTAGCCATAGTTAATAAATCACTCTAACCAGTTATTTTATTTTCTATGGACATCTCCTCCAGGTTCATAGAAGTCTTAATTCCCAGCAGTATATCCATCATTAGTCTTGTCATTAAAAAATCCTCCCTTAAGCAACTAACCTTACTAGAGTCACCCCAGATATTCCTATGAAAATCTCTACACTAAGCTCCTAGAGCTATCCAGGAAGACTAAAAGCCTTCATATTCTACTCCATTTTGTATAGGCACTTGCATAAGCATCTCTGTTTGGTTTTCTGTGGTATACAGCTCCAGACAAGTGACAAGTGGAGTACCTCAGGGTTCAGTCCTGGGGCCGCTCTTGTTTGGCATCTACTTCTCTGAAGTACAGGTCAACACTAAGGGACTCTGGCTAACAAAGTTTGCAGATGACTGCAAACTGGGAGCCATTATTGAATCCCCAAATGATGTGGATACTCTACAAAAGGGCCTTACAGAAACAGATGCTTGGTGCCAGACCCATGGGCTCAAGCTCAATGCCAAGAAATGTATTGTTATCCCCTTTGGGAAAAACATGTATCCATGAATTACCATATAGGTGGCAGTACACTAAACACAGAAAGTGTGATAAGAGACTTAGGGACACAGGTGGACAGTGGTCTCACGTTCGATAACCACATCGCCACAACAGTCAGGAAATCTTTCTATGTGGCACACCTCATCACGAAGGGCTTTTCATCCAGAAAAAAGGAGGTCATTGTCCCACTGTACTCATCCCTCATTAGACCGATTATAGAATACAACGCCCCATTTGGTATGTACCTCTCAAGACATCTGCAACAACTGGAAAGGCCTCAGAAATACCTCACTAAAAGAATCACAGGCCTAAAGCAGATGCCCTACGCTGACCGCCTTAAAAAACTCCAGATATACTCTGTCGCATATCGTCTACTCAGAGGTGATCTCTGCTTATCATACAAGGCCATGTCAAACCCAGAGCTGTTGGACATGCTACACTTAAAGAAATCCCAATCCCTCATAGCTACACGCTCCAGGGATCTAAACCTTGTCATCACAATAAACAAAACATGCTGGAGGGATAGGTTCCTGACCCAGAGACTCCCCAGACTCTGGAATAGATTGCCCATACATGTCAAGCAGAGTGCCTCTTTGGACCTCTTCAAAAGGAACCTTGACGACTGGATGGGAGAAAGGAAATTCACCCCAGGGATCACGTCAGTTGCCCTGCTAGACAGGGGTCCAGGAAAGTAAATAATGTGGGAAGAAATAGCCAGGGAATTGTTATGGCTAGGCTTGTATAGGCCCTAGGGCTGATAGCCTAGTACCAACCTATGAACCTATGAACCTACATGCACCTACCCTACTAGGCCTCCTTCAGTTTCACAAAATTGATGGATATATTTTTAATGGCTTCTAGTGATTTTTCAGTGAACATTTTATGAACATTTAAAGTAAATTAAGTGTTTTTATGTATGTTTAATAAAGGTCAGATGATTTATTTATGTCTGGGTAGGACCTAAAGCAATTTATTTTAATTCATTATTATATTATGATGTTAAATTAGTTAATTGACTAACATTTTGATTGTGCTTAATTAAGACGGGTATTTAAGTTTGGATTTTTGGGCAAAAGTTATTATTGCTCTGAAGAAGTCTGGTTGGCTAGACGAAAACACCTTATAGCTACTTGGATGTTAAACAAGTTCTTCAGTAAAGTCTCTCATCTTCATTTGAATTTGGATTACTCAGTTTATTTGGTTCCTCAATTTTATATTGGATTGTGGCTGTTCATAATTCAGGCTTGGGCTGTGTGCACTGCCATTTCCCCCACTTCAGTATCTTCTTTCCTGTCTCAATCCTTGCCACTAACCTTTTTCTTTATTTTAAAATACAATAAGAGCAATCAGAAAAGCCCACAAAACTCTGTATATGCTTCAAGGTTTATTCAAGATGCCACACACTAA
The DNA here is from genome assembly GCF_019279795.1 of Protopterus annectens. Lineage (NCBI taxonomy): Eukaryota > Metazoa > Chordata > Ceratodontiformes > Protopteridae > Protopterus > Protopterus annectens. The sequence continues at coordinate 1,089,840,038 of NC_056733.1, read as the reverse complement.
AATCCAGCCACTGCAGGCTGATATAAGCATTAAATATTAACGCTTCTTAAAATAACAAAACAGCGTTTTTGTTTGCAACCAGACTTCCTCAAATGATATGCATACTTCCATCAAATCGCCTATTAAATACTTTTGTTACTAATTAATTAAAAGGTTTAATTGGCAGAAAAACTAATGAGCTCTTCCCCCTCAAATAAATACATATACCCAAATAAAATAAATAACCAACATTATGTGTAACTCATTATTAAAATACATTAAGTAATCTACTCCTAATAAATATCTCATTAAAAAAATGCTAATTCATTAATAAAATTCATTCATAAAAATGTTGCATTCATAAAAATAACATTTTATTAATGAGATATTTATTAGGAATAGATTATTTAATGTATTTTAATTATTTTAATTAGGAACAAAATTATTTAATAAGCGATTTGATGGAAGTATGCATCTCATCTGAGGAAGTCTGGTTACAGACAAAAACGCTGTTTTGTTATTATTTTAAGATGCATTAGGTTCATAGGAAGGTACTAGGCTACCAGCCCAAGGGCCTATGTAAGCCTAGCCAACAAGGTTCCCTGGTTTACACCACCCAAGAAAGTTATTTTCCTGTGTCACAGTCGAGAAGAGACACAGAAGTGATCCCTGGGGTGTATTTCCTATTTCTCATCCACTCATCAAGATTTTTCTTGAAGAGTGCTAATGAAGAACTTTGCTTGACATAGATGGGTAGCCTGTTCCAGAGTATGGGAAGTCTCTGGCACAAGAATCTATCCCTCCAGCATGTCCTGTTTATTGTGGTGACAAGGTTTAGGTCACTAGAGCATGTAGCTCGGAGGGATTGGGATTTCTTTAGGTGTAGCATGTCCAACAGCTATGGGTTTGACATAGCTTTATATGTTAGGCAGAGATCACCTCAGAGTAGGCAATATGGTATGAGTAAAGCTGGAGTTTTTTGAGACGTTCGGTGTAGGGCATCTGTTTGAGGCCAGTAATCCTCTTTGTGAGGTACTTCTGTGGCCTTTCCAGCTGCTGCAGATGTCTTGTGAGGTACATTCCAAAAGGGGCATTGTACTCTATAATGGGTCTAATGAGTGTCGAGTAGAGGGGAACAATTACCTCTTTTTTCCTGGATGAGAACCCTTTTATGATGAGGTGTGCCACATAGAAGGACTTCCTGACTACTGTGGCGATGTGACTATCAAAGGACAGACTACTGTCCACCTGTGTCCCAAGGTCTCTTATCACACATTCAGTGTTAAGTAGACTGCTGTCTATGTAATAGTTCATGAGTACAGAGTTTTTACCAAAGGGGATGACAATGCACTTTTTGGCATTGAGCTTGAGGCCATGGCTCTGACACCAGGCATCTGTCTCAGCGAGGCCCTTCTGTAGGATTTCCACATGATCTGGGGACTCAACTATGGTTCCTAGTTTGCAGTCATCTGCAAACTTCATTAGCCAGAGGCCTTCTGTGTTAGCCTGTACTTCAGAGAAGTAGATACCAAACAGGAGAAGTCCCAGGACTGAACTCTGTGGTACTCCACTATTCACTGGTTTGAGGTCAGATTTGGAGTGTGCAACTTTTACAGTGTGGGTTCTGTCAGTGAGCCAGTTGGTGACCCATCTTGTGATGTAGGGATTTATACCTAGTTTAGTGAGTTTAGCTATAATTCCAGAATGGAGGATGGCGTCGAAAGCCTTGGCGAGGTAAAGCTAGGCTGTGTGAACCACCTTACCCTCATCTACAGCTTTGGTGACTGCCTCAAAGAAGTCGACCAGGTTCAGGAGGCATGATCTGCCTTTCACAAACCCAAATTGGGTGGGATCCAGAGTTTGGAGGTTACCAATGTCTTTGTTTATGAGTTCCATGATGATACGTTCCATGGCCTTGCAGACCAGGCTCGTCAGGCTAATATGGTGATAGTTCCCGGGATCAGTGGTGGCTCCCCCTTTGTGAAGTGGGATAACTGTTTCTGTATGCCATTCAGTGGGCACAAAGCCTGATGTGAGGCTATGATTGAACATGGTGGTTAGGTGGGGAGCCAATTCATTCTGAAGTTCATGCAAAATGCAGCCTGGGATGTTGTCCGGTCCCATGGATGCTGTGTTTTTGGCTTTAGAGAGTGCAGCTTTTACCTGCATAGTTGTGATTACAGGGACTCTTCATTCTTCCTGTATAGATATGGGACTTTTAGGGGTTGGGGGAGGTAAAGTTAGCACTGAACCTATCTGCCAGGATGCTGGCAATATCAGTTGGTTCTGTAATTTTCGTGCCGTTGTGCTGTAACTCAGAGCAGATCTGGGTGTTGCCATTGAGATTCTTGACATAGCTATAGAATGCTTTGTGGTTGTCTTTAGAATCAGTGGCAATTTTGTTTTTGTAGCTAGCTTTGGAGGATCTTATAAGAGATCTCAGCTTCTTACTGAGGCTGACTAGGGAGCTCCTCCACTCATGGGATTTTACTCTCTTTTGCAACAATTTCTTCCTTTTGTTGTACAGTTTGTTTATGGCAGAGGACCACCAGATTGGCTTTTTTTTTTTGGAGGATAGCATCTTGGTTCTGTTTGGGATAGCACAATCCATGCACTCATGTAAGTGCTTATAGAGTGAATTTGTGTAGGATTCAGCAGTTGTAACTGTATTGTCCATCTGCATGGGTGTCATGAAGTTCACCACTTCTGTCTTAAGAAGCATGAAGTTGGCTTTGGAGAAATTTTTTACCATGGTTTCCTTAATGGGGGGTGGGGGCGGGATGTGGATATCAAGGGTGATTAGCTTATGGTTGGATCGGACCAACGAGGAGTTGAATTCAGGTGTAAAGCGAACCAGTTCAACTGTAGCTCACTGCCAAATTTATTCAAAATAAAAGACGAAAAACATATGAGATCAAGCGCTTTCGCCTGGATCAGTACCAGGCTTTTTCAAGATGAGTTTGCACTCACAAAAACACAGATTTATATACTACAAGTAATAATATCACATGATCAAATGTGTTAACAGCTTAGCTGATAGGCAAATAAATTAATAGGCAAATACATTGTTAATTGGTAACCTAGTGCAAACAGAACCACTGAGCCATGCTCTTAAAAAATTGTAAGCCATGCAGTGATAAAAACACTTCTGTAGAACAATAAAATGTTAAAAAACATTAAGAAACATTGATAAACATTAAAAAACATTAATGCATCATTAATCAATCCTAAAAATCTTTTTTTAAAAATCTATGTTAAAGTGGGTAAATGAATAAATAGAACCTATAAAATCACAGTGTTTGTGTTCAATGCACTTTATGCAAAAAATGCCTACAAAAAGTGATGACATTTGTTAGTTGATAAATAAATAAAACTATCTGTTGTATAAAATGGACTCAGCTATAAAAACTGTAATTTTATAAATTATAATTTTATAATTTATAATTTAGCCCTTCTTAATTTAAGGACACTAGCAATGCTGACACTGTCATTCAGGCCTGGGGGTTTTGTGGCATTCAGTTTAAGTTGCCACAACAGCTCCTTATACTCAAGCCGGGCCTCCCAGTCCCCTCCTCTACTGTCCTGCAGAACTTGCTCTAAAACCATAAATCTCAACTGCATATTAGGACATGTGCCAAGATGTTTATAAAAAGCATTAGTGTCCTTCTTTTTAGAAATTTCATATAAATGCTCGTAAATCCTTCTTCTAAGGGTTCTCTCGGTTTTACCCACATAGAAACTACAGCATTGTATACAAAAACCCAAATACACAACACCCTTCACCCCACAGTTATAGTAATATTCAGCCCTAAATTAAAATCTTCTTGATGGGATGAATAATACACTATCGTTTACCACATAGGTGTAGTACGGGTGAATTTTTTCTAGAAGAGGTGGATCTATTAAAGCAACTATTTGGAGAAAGAGGGTACCCTGCACTTTTGGTTGATGAGTTAGCCAAGGAGGTCATTGCGGGTAGGGACGATTTATATTCCCCTTTGTTGGGGAAAGGGACAACACAGAATATTGGTTCAAAATATTTGGGGAAGTTTGATTCTCACAATTACTTTTGTGTACACTTTTTCGGAGGATTCTTCCCAGGTAGAACAGTCAATTTTAAGATTTTGGCCTATTCTGAAACAGCATGAAGAGCTCAAGCAAATAATCAATGAGCATCCCTCTTTTGTTAGAAGGAAGGACAGGAATCTCAAAGGGTTATTTGAAGGGAAACCTAGAGTAGGTGGTAAGCGAATTTGCCCCAAACCTGGGACCTACAGTTGTGGAGCATGCAAGCAGTGCACCTATGTGGTAAACGATAGTGTATTATTCATCCCATCAAGAAGATTTTAATTTAGGGCTGAATATTACTATAACTGTGGGGTGAAGGGTGTTGTGTATTTGGGTTTTTGTATACAATGCTGTAGTTTCTATGTGGGTAAAACCGAGAGAACCCTTAGAAGAAGGATTCTGAGCATTTATATGAAATTTCTAAAAAGAAGGACACTAATGCTTTTTATAAACATCTTGGCACATGTCCTAATATGCAGTTGAGATTTATGGTTTTAGAGCAAGTTCTGCAGGACAGTAGAGGAGGGGACTGGGAGGCCCGGCTTGAGTGTAAGGAGCTGTTGTGGCAACTTAAACTGAATGCCACAAAACCCCCAGGCCTGAATGACAGTGTCAGCATTGCTAGTGTCCTTAAATTAAGAAGGGCTAAATTATAAATTATAAAATTATAATTTATAAAACTACAGTTTTTATGGCTGAGTCCATTTTATACAACAGATAGTTTTATTTATTTATCAACTAACAAATTTCATCACTTTTTGTAGGCATTTTTTGCATAAAGTGTATTGAACACACACACTGTGATTTTATAGGTTCTATTTATTCATTTACCCACTTTAACATAGATTTTTAAAAAAAGATTTTTAGGATTGATTAATGATGCATTAATGTTTTTTAATGTTTATCAATGTTTCTTAGTGTTTTTTAACATTTTATTGTTCTACAGAAGTGTTTTTATCACTGCATGGCTTACAATTTTTTAAGAGCATGGCTCAGTGGTTCTGTTTGCACTAGGTTACCAATTAACAATGTATTTGCCTATTAATTTATTTGCCTATCAACTAAGCTGTTAACACATTTGATCATGTGATATTATTACTTGTAGTATATAAATCTGTGTTTTTGTGAGTGCAAACTCATCTTGAAAAAGCCTGGTACTGATCCAGGCGAAAGCGCTTGATCTCATATGTTTTTCGTCTTTTATTTTGAATAAATTTGGCAGTGAGTTACAGCTGAACTGGTTCGCTTTTCTCCTTTGCTCTGGATTTTGGTATTTATTGGTTTGGAGTTTTTTTTTTTTTTGGTTTCTTGAATTCAGGTGTGGAACACCGGTCACTCATGTTGGTAATGACTAGGTCTAGGATATTGTTGCCCCTGGTGGGGGTGTGGATAAGTTGATCCAGGGTGTTGGAGTTTATGAATTCCAGAAAGCGTTGTATGAAGGAGTTGGTACATGAGTAGTTTTCCCAGTTAATGGTAGTGTAGTCGAAATCGCCCATTATTAGGGTGTTTGGTTGAACCCTAATATTTTCCAGTACATCAAGAAAAGAGAAGTGGGGATCTTGGGGCATGGTGGGGAATCTGTAGCAAGCTACAATTTGGATTGAAGTTTTGCCCAGAGTTAGTTGCACTTGAATAACCTCAGATGCATTATGCTGAGCAACTAGCCTGGAGGTGTGGATATCCTTAATGAATATGGACACACTTCCGCCTTTGGTGTTCCGGTCCAGGTTACATGGCCGAAAAGTGTGGTATGAGTTATAGCCTGGTAGTGCAGAGGTGCTCTCTGGAGCCTTGAACCAGGTCTCAGTCATTGCACAGATATCGATGTTCTCCATTTTAAGGAGTGCCTCGAGTGAGTGCATTTTGAGATTTAGACTTCTAGCATTGAGTAGCATTACCCTCAGTTTTTGCTTGCCTGTTCCTGTTATGGTGGTGAATTTGTCATTTGAACCTTGCCTACAAAAGGCACTATAGGGGCAGCAAGAGCCTTAGCCAGTATCCGGAATCCCATGGGCGACAGGTGCAGGCCATCTCTGGCAAAGCATCGGGGTCTGTTGACCATGTCATCCCAAGCAGACAGATACTGGATCCCCTTAGAATGACACCAGAAACTTAGCCAATTGTTGAAGTCAATCATTTTGTCCTTGTACTGCAATATCATTCTGGGCAATGGCAGAATGCTACTCAGAGCTAGGGTCATACCTGTCTGGGCTACAAGATCGGAGAGCTCTTCCATGTCTCTTTTCATCTAGTCCAGGGAGGTATGTCTCAGGTCGTTCACACCAACATGGACAATGACACAGTCATATTTGTACTTGTTGTGGAGTAACCTGAGTGCGTGGGTTATGTTGTGGATCCTAGCACCCGACAAGCAGCTGACAGTAACCTTCTTCTTGTTTAGCCTGGTGAGTGGGACATCAGTGTGCCTGACTATAGAGTCACCTATGACTAGTGTGTTGGATACGTTGTTTTGCCTTATTGACTGTGGTTGAGTGGCACACTGAGTCTGTGGGCTATGTGTCATTTGGGTTGTGTTGGGAGGTGGAAGTTGCTTGTGTTTCTGCTTTGGTGGTCTCTGTTGCTTGGACAGATTATTATTTAGAGCCTCTGTGAATGTTTTTGTGTTTCTATGTGTGGATTTTGGTGGTGTAGATTTAGCGAGACTATGTGATGAGTGTGGTGTGGTGCAAGTGTTTACCTTCTCCTCTTGACTGTCAAGTTCAGTCTTGATTGGAGAGAGCTTTACCTCCAGTTTGCCTAGATAAGTGCATCTCTCACAGGTTGTAGTGTTGGGTTGCAGGAGGGGAGGGTTGTCCGTGTACATGAGGCAATTTCTACATTGCCACAAGATGCCCAGATTCATCAGATAGACAGGAGAGAACACTGGGAGCTGACCCTTGGACATGCCTGAATAAAAAAACTATTTTCCTCTAGATAAGTGAGGAAAGTGAGTACAAGATCCTGGATCCTGGAAACTATCGCCCCATAAGCCTGACTAGCTTGGTCTGCAAAGCTATGGAAAGGATCATCATGGACCTCATAAATAAAGATATTGGGGACCTACAAAAACTGGATCCTACCCAGTTCGGCTTTGTTAAGGGCAGATCCTGCCTCTTAAACCTGGTTGATTTCTTTGAAACAGTCACCAAGGCCATTGACGAGGGGAAGGTGGTCCACACAGCCTACCTGGACCTCGCAAAAGCCTTCGATACAATACCCCACTCGGGCATTATAGATAAGCTCACCAGCTTAAATATAAACCCCTATGTCACTAGATGGATTGCAAACTGGCTCAAGGACAGAACCCACATGGTTAGAATTGCTGGAGCCATGTCAGACTCCAAACCAGTTACAAGTGGTGTCCCACAAGACTCAGTCCTGGGACCTCTCTTGTTCGGTATATATTTCTTGGAGGTACAGGCCAACACGGAAGGACTGTGGCTGACCAAGTTTGCAGATGACTGCAAACTGGGTGCCATAATCGACTCTCCATCCGACACAAGCATCCTCCAAAAGGGCCTCATAGAAACAGACAACTGGTGCCAGAGCCATGGCCTCAAGCTAAATGCCAAAAAGTGTATAGTCATCCCCTTTGGCAAAAACAAAATGCCCACAAATTACCACATAGGTGGTAATCCATTAAGTACAGAAGAAGTAATTAGGGACCTGGGGACCCAAGTTGATAGCAATCTCTCATTTGACAACCACGTGGCCAAAGTGGTTAAAAAAACATTTTATATAGCCCACCTAATCATGAAGGGATTCACATCTAGATCAGGGGAGGTCATCATGCCTCTTTACTCATCCCTCATCAGGCCCATAATTGAGTACAATGCCCCTTTTTGGGATGTACCTTACCAGACACCTGCAGCAACTGGAAAGACCCCAAAAGTACCTCACCAAGAGGATCAAAGGGCTTAAACAGATGCCATATGCTGCCTGGTTAAAGAAACTCCAGCTCTACTCAGTGGCATACCACCTGTTCAGAGGCGATCTGTGCCTGACGTATAAAGCCATGTCCAACCCGGAATTAATGGACATGCTGCACCTCAGAAAATCCAAATCCCATCGAGCTACGTGCTCGAGAGACTTGAACCTCAGCACTGAAATAAATAGGACATGCTGGAGGGACAGATTCATAACCCAGAGGCTCCCTTCACTCTGGAATAAAATCCCAGTCCTGGTTAGGCAGAGTCCCTCATTGACTCTCTTCAAGAGGAATCTTGATGAGTGGATGGGAGATCGTAGGTTTACCCCGGGTATCACTTCTGTGTCACTGTTAGACAGAGGCACAGTATACTAACCTCGAAAAAGGGCATAGCAAAATAAATTTAAAATGGGTGGCGAAAGCCAAACACATTCTGGCTAGGCTTATAAATGCCCTAGGGCAGATAGCCTAGTATGAACCTATGAACCTATGAACCTAAGAGCGTTTTTTTGTCTAAGCAAGTGAGGAAAGTAAGTGCAAAAACTGTTTTCCTCTAGGTAATTAGGAAGGTTTAGCGTTATAGTAATTAGTAGCTTATTTAGTGCTTACAACAAGTTCTGAACAAGTGCTAAGCATGAATAAGCAAATTCAAGTGCTAAAACTAATAATCTGTATCTGAACTAGACTAGTTACAGGAAAGTAAAAAGTGCAAATGTGGGCTTTCAAATCAGAAAGTTGAGAGAGATGGAAAAGATTGCCCAGATGGCCAATAACTACAATTTCTGGGCCAGAGCCACTCCTTATGTGGTAGACAGGTTACTTAGTGCTTACCACTCCCACTGACAAGCTAGAAGGCTTCCTTCCAACACAGAAAAGCTTGAGGGGGCTCAGAAGCGTACATACAGTCCAGGAAACAGCAACTCTGTATCTGAACTACACTAGTTATAGGAAAGGTAGGAAACAGGCTTACAGTTTTTTTATAGAAACAAGTGCTAAAACTAATAATCTGTATCTGAACTAGACTAGTTACAGGAAAGTAAAAAGTGCAAATGTGGGCTTTCAAATCAGAAAGTTGAGAGAGATGGAAAAGATTGCCCAGATGGCCAATAACTACAATTTCTGGGCCAGAGCCACTCCTTATGTGGTAGACAGGTTACTTAGTGCTTACCACTCCCACTGACAAGCTAGAAGGCTTCCTTCCAACACAGAAAAGCTTGAGGGGGCTCAGAAGCTTACATACAGTCCTGGAAACAGCAACTCTGTATCTGAACTACACTAGTTATAGGAAAGGTAGGAAACAGGCTTACAGTTTTTTTATAGAAACGTAGCTAAAAACAGCAGTAAAAAATTCAAATGCAGTGCAAGCTAGCACACTTCAGTATGTAGCAATGTTAGACTAAACACGGTTTTAAAAATGCAATTAAATTAAAAATAACTTAAAACAAGTGCAGAAGGAGTGTATTAGGTAGAATGTGGCAAAGAGATGGGACTGGGAGGAGTGTCCCAGATCAAATCTACAGTAGGGCGGGCAACTGCAAAAGCCATCAAATTTAAACAACAAACCAGAGATGCGGAGGGTGGGTGGGAAAAAACACTTTCAGCAGAGATCTGAAAAACTATACAGTGAATCAACAATAACTGCACAACTCTGAATAAAAGTAGTCCAGCAACAATTTACAGTACACAATTCTGAAGAACCAAAAAAAGTACTTAGCTCTGTATATTTCCAGATAGTTTGAAAAGAGCTCTGTTATTCATAGGTTCCAGCAATGATATGCAGACTGTCAACTAACAGGGTCTATTATTATGCAAGTAATCCTTCAGATAGTCACATGACACAAGCTGTAAAAACAGTTATACCAACTTAAAACATGGCAGAACATAGGAGGGAGGTGGGATAAAACACTTTCAGCAAAGATCTGAAAAACTATACAGTGAATCAAAAATAACAGTGCACAACTCTGAATAAAAGTAGTCCAGCAACAGTTTACAGTACACAATTCTGAAGAACCAAAAATATATACTTAGCTTTGTATATTTCCAGATAGTTTGAAAAGAGCTCTGTTAGACACAGGTTCCAGCAATGATTTATTATTATGCAAGTAATCCTTCAGATGACACAAGTTGTAAAAAACAGTTATACCAACTTAAGACACAGCAGAAAATAGGGGGAGGTGGGGCAAAACACTTTCAGCAGAGATCTGAAAAACTATACAGTGAATCAAAAATAACAATAAACAACTCTGAATAAAATTAGTCCGGCAGCAATTTACAGTACACAATTCTGAAGAACCAAAAAATATACTTAGCTCTGTATATTTCCAGATAGTTTGAAAAGAGCTCTGTTAGACACAGGTTCCAGCAATGATATGCAGGCTGTTAACTAACAGGTTCTATTTTTATGCAAGTAATCCCTCAGATAGACAGATGACAGAAGCTGTAGAAAACAGTTATACCAACTTAAGACACAGCAGAAAATAGGGGAGGTAGGACAAAACACTTTCCACAGAGATTTGAAAAACTATACAGTGAATCAAAAATAGCAGTGCACAACTCTGAAAAAAATTAGTCCAGCATGAATTTACAGTACACAATTCTGAAGAACCAAAAAATATACTTAGCTCTGTATATTTCTAGAAAGTTTGAAAAGAGCTCTGTTAGACACAGGTTCCAGCAATGATATGCAGGTTGTTAACTAACAGGGTCTATTATTATGCTAGTAATCCTTCAAGATGAGACAAGCTGTAAAAACCAGTTATACCAACTTAAGACACAGCAGAAAATAGGGGGAGGTGGGACAAAACACCTTTAGCAGAGATCTGAAAAAACTATACAGTGAATCAAAAATAACAGTGCACAACTCTGAATAAAATTAGTCCAGCAACAATTTACAGTACACAATTCTGAAGAATCAAAAAAATATATACTTAGCTCTGTATATTTCCAGATAGTTTGAAAAGAGTTCTGTTAGACACAGGTTCCCACAGTGATATGTAGGCTGTTTTATGCTTATATCAACCTGCAGTGGCTGGATTTTAATGTGTGGAGTGTTGAATAAACCTTGAAGTATTACGGAGGAGTTTTGTGGGCTTTTCTCTTGTGCTCTTATTGTGTTTTGCAGTAGTTTTTGTTTCTGAGCACTATAGTCTGTTTTTTGTGGTTCATTTTCTTTATCTCTCATTTACCATCCAAACACACTTTGTTGCTCAGCTTCTACTTGCACATTGCCCTTCCCAATGATCTCACCTGTTCTAGCAGTACACATATCATTTTTCCTTTTCCTTATAATTGTTCTGATTTTCCTAGTCAGCCATGCTTAACATCCTTTCCATCCATCCTCATATTACTCCTTTTATGGATTTCCATAGTTCCTCCATTCCACCGGTTACCTGAGAACTATCTCAATCCCTTGTTGGCCCCAACTTCCTGAAGATCTGTTCACTGAGTTTAACATCCCTGGTATTGAGCTAACTGATCTTTTTTACTGTATAGAATCACTGATGTTGCAGTTTCTAACTGTGCACCAACAGCAGATTCTCTGTCTTTCTGAGATGCTCTCTTCTTTGTGTTTAGGTGACTATGAAGTTAGTATATGCTTGGCTAGGGTGTGTGGGGGGATGCTTGGCCCCACATACAGGGCATTCAGGGCTGTCTCTGTAAAATCTTTTACATTTGTTTGGTGGGTTATAATCCTGAGATGTTGAGCCAAGTCTTTGGTGATTTAAACATCAGGAATTACTAGGAAAAGCTTCCTTGCCACAATCCCCATATTGCTATAGTCTGCTCATTCTGACTTCTTTTGCATAGATAATATTAAACCATAATGGTGTGACATAAACCGTTCCTGGTTCAAGTTGACACTTTATGCTCAAATGCTTTTTTTACATCAAATATCCTAAGTCTGCCTTACTTTGTCTTCTGCTAACACCTGAAGTAAGTACAGAGTCTAGCTATGTTACTTAATGTTACTCAAATAAGTCAGCACAGACTATTTACAAAATGCGCAATTCAGGACAAATGGGGTGCCTGCCATTGAGGAAAGTAAGGGAAGATCATTTGATTATACTACATTTTCAGCATATATCATCAGCTAGTTCAATAACTTTTATTATGTGCAAATTAGATCGTACTAAGGAAAAGTCTATTTAATTATGATCATGCTCATTTACTCAGAGCTGCTAAATGTTAAATACTAAGCAACCACTTTACTGTAACTTATTAGGTAACATTAACTGGCAGCCTGTCAAAGGTAAACATGACTCACTGATAGTAAATATTATTCTTAACTTACTACACCTCAGCTGTCCTTTACCACTGAATAAATTGTGGAATGAAGCAGACCTGTTATAAAACATACTTATAAAAGTAACATGATAAAACAATGTAGAAGCTACAATGCATGGGAAAGCTTTCATCTGCATTCAAGCCAGCTGCATCTGCAATAAAAAAGTCCCATTGATAACAGAGAAATTATAAATATGGAAACATTCAATCTTATTTCTCGATCTTGTCACTGTCGAAAAGGGAAGACTTGATTTCCTCATGTTTCAGTTACCTGCAGTACATTAATTAAGATAACTGCTAATGTGTCTGTTACTTAGTAATTATTCTTTGTCAGCATTGGCTGTATACTGTGCAGTTGATTTCAAATACTTAATTTTTGTAAAATTTGAAGATGCTTACATAGTATATGGCTAGTTTATGCTTAAATGGCTTAAAGTGTCACAAGTTTAAAATAAACTTATGGCTGGAAAAGCATCTGACAGTGTAGCCACATTACCTTTGTATGACAAAGGTAAATTTGTTTTGGGTAGGTAGAGAAGTCTAAAAAGCACACTATGATTGAAAGCATGAAACACTAAGAAAGGGTCACTTCTCTAGTGTCTTTATGAGACTGAGTAGAGGGGAGATTTGTAACCTGTAAAGGTAGATAAAGTAGCTTAGTGGGTTTTCAGGTTGTTTAAGGTGTTTAGATAGGTACGTTCCAATTAAGGCATTATATTCAGTGACGCATTCTGCTGCCATATTTGTATACATGGAGGTTTTATGACTCCCCACGCCACAGGGGAAGAGAGAAGATTATGATTTTGTTTCTGATCATAATCAGACTTTTATGTGTTTATGACATAGATGTTAAAAAATCACCTCATGAGTGAAGCTTGAGAGATGAATCTTGACATTCATGTCAATGACACATAATAATATTCCAGAAGTTACATCTAAGAGGATGACTAAATATTTCCCAATATTAGGGATTGGATTAGGGCATTATATTAAAATGCTTCATTACAGGTGGGAGATTGGGATGATGGTTAAGGTGCTTTCCTTACAAACACAAGGTGCAGGGTTTGATTCTCACATGGGGTAATTGGCTAGGTTTAAAAGGGCCCACAAGGGCACCTAGCCTAGTACTAACCTATTCCACCTTTAATACTAATATTAACTCTTTTGAACATGCTTTAGTTCTTAAGTACTGTAGTGGTTCACCCTCCGAGGAGGGTTGGGCCTTGGGGTAGCAACCTGAGTCCGTAAAAACAGTACCTGCTACAGAAACAATGAGCGTTGAAAGGTGCTTGTTGCCCGATGTACCACATGGTGCATTAATGGGAAGAGAGGGAGGCAGACTGTAGTGGTTCCAATTACATGAACAATATTGTATAATAAGACAAAACTGGAATATTTTTAAATCAAATGAGTCCACTATGGCCATAAGTTTGTATATAAGACTGGTAAAAATTTAAAGATGTTCAAACAGAAACCTACTGAAATAACAAGTAGGCAATTTTTTGGATGTACTAGAAAATGTGGGCCATATGGGCTATGCCTCTACACATATGAGTGTGATTCTCGGGTTTTACAAATTATTTTAAGTAGCAAAATCACTTTTAAGTGTGGTAATTATGTTAATAAGATGATGGTGTACTTGGCAAAATGTTATACATGTCCAGCATTTTATGGTGCAAAATGGACCTCCATTTAAGAAACAGAATATATGAGCACAATTATAATATAAGTAGAAAAATGAGAGAAATGCATTATATAAACTTTCTTTGAGTTGTTATTATTTTATAAACTTTGTTTTTGCTATACTGGATGCAGTATAACAGAGCCTTAGGGTTGGGGCCTGGGAATCATATTTTGAATATATTGAGTGACTGAGTCAACTCAAACTTGATGCAGCTTATAAACCTGGTCTTAATGATTGTATTCCTATACAACCTGTGTGGAACTGAGGGCAGCTAAACTGTAAAAGTTTTGATAATTTATTTTCTAAGTCTTTTTTTAAATTAGAGCAGCATTTGGTTCATAAATAATATACATGTATTTTTAAATGCATGTGTTTTATGGACACTGTGGCTTTAAATCTGTGATGACGTTAATGACATGTAGCATTTAAATGGGAAACTGGATGATATGTTAGCATTCTGATAAAGTTTGGATTAAACAAAAGCACTTTATTTTTAATAAATACACTTTTGTAATTATTTTTGACATTAAATTGTCTTGGATTTTTACTGATAGTGGCTGAAATTTCTTCCACTATGTCACGTTTTGGTTGGTGAAAGTGTGTCATTTTAACATGCCTTTCTTCTTTTTGAACTCATAAATAGACTTATTTTTGAAAAGACCCAGTCATAATTCTTTACATGTGCTACAATTTTCTGCTCCATGTGCTGCTTCAGTGTTACCAGCTGCAAAAAGAAATTGTAAGAGTCTTGGAGGGTGAAGTATTTTACAGCTGTGAAAGTCGCAAAACTCTGCTTTTGACCACTGCCTATATAACAGTGCTAACTATCCCTGTAGGGACTTTTGCTCTAGCACATGTTTTATTTAAAACTGTGACAGATCAAAGACTTGAACAGCTTTTAAAGTTGTTTTAGCTTCTGCTGATGTTGTTGTGTGATGGCCAGCAATGGCTGTTGTTACATAAGACTCAAGACTAGAGTATAACAGCACGTAGACGTGCTTAACAAAATTCTTTTCAGCACCTTTTTGACATCAGCAGATTGCTTAATGGTGCCATCTTTTTCCAAATCTTGGAGCATAATCATAGGTGACTGTGCTCTACACATACATTGTAGCATGTTGATTCTAGTAAAGGAGTAAGGTGTCTTTAATATGTATGCTGCAGAATGGAGCATAGAAACATTTACACAGCAATTAGTTAGGTAAACACTATGTATTAGCCAAACATTCATTACTAATTAATGCTGTATAAAAATAAGTAGCTTAGAGAGCCAAACTTACAAAGCACTTTCTTCAGCTGGAGGTCTAGAAGAGGTGATTTGTAGCTTTTCCAAAACACCTGAGAGGTGAGAAGTACAACATGCCACTTAGAGTTCACTTGTAGATTCTACTTGAAGGAATCTGGGACTATTAAAAACAGCTTATGTCTGGAAAAGTTGTGAAAGACTGATCTATTATTGATGAATATAACATCCTAGGTACTGTTCTTTCATTTTATGCCTTTGTCATATATAAACGTGTTTTATAAAACTTATGCCTCTAGATTTTCAGAAGACTTTACACTGGAGATATTCACATGGGCAGTTGGCCACATACTTGTCATTTTTACTGATCCATGCAATACCTCTGCTGCTAGGGTTGTCACCTGTCACAAATTCATAACAGTAAGGAAATCAAAGTCTTTGTCAGGAAATATGGAAATCAGAGTACCTGTTGTGAAATTCAGTTTTGGTGAGTACTTGTAAGATATTCTGAGTCATTCCAAGAGCTAACATATTCACTGAAGTATATTTCCTAAAATGTTTGCTGTTTCAATTGGATTACTTATCTGCATTTAACATATTCTGTTAGAATAATATTTTGTTTGCTTTAACTGGCATCCTGGATGTGAAAAGTGGCTGTAAGCAGCAGTTAGACTAATCAAAATAATCTTTTTTTGTGATGCATCTGAGAAGAAGTACACCAAAGTCAATGCCTTCTTTTTTTATAAAAGTGAAACAATATATTTGCCCTCCAGTTAAACTTTTTATTTGTTGTGGTAAAACTGAATACACTTTTTTATGTTCAGTATGAATGATGCCACATATATGAATAAAATCTGGATTCAAGAAAATTGTCATGTACACATTGCAAGAGAGAGTGTACAAATATTATACATTCTTGTCCCTGTCCTCATTTCCTCATCATGATTTTAGACCCCCATTCTTATATAGTGTAATAGTTCCAACTGTGATACCCATGCCCTGGCCCAGCAATCAAGGAGCCTCAGTCCTCACCACTAACACCAGATAGGGCATCTCATATATGAAGAAAGGATAACAAATACACACAGTAAAGTGCAATTTCTTTTAGAGCACACAGAGATCACAGTCAGTCTGGGGCTGGTCGCTCCCTTGCTCTCCAGGTCCCCAATAAGACTCCCCACTGGCATAGCTATAGGGTCCAGATCTCAGCCTAGCTGGGCAAGCTAAAATCTCCAGCACCCTCTCTGTCCAACCAGTGCTTCGTGTCCCTGCCCAAGTAGCTGACACACACACACACACTTTAAGATAAGAGTTTATACAACCACACAGACACTCTTGGGAAAGGCTGGCACAGGTTCTCCAGATGTGCCCCTATTACCCAGACTATATGGTAGTACCGCCTGCCACCACCCAGCTAATATTTATCAGCTACTCAAAGGCCCTTAAAAGGGTGTCCAATTATTACTGTACAATATTATTATCCAATTGGTAGTATAACTAAACAGTCAAGGCTTATTAGAGTGACTTGGTACAGTAATCACTATAAATATGCAAAGTACTCTAGAGCTTAACTTATCTCTACACAAAACAGACACAGTTGAAAATATTTAATAATAAATAATAAAAACACAAGACAATACTTCTTACTATGCTGTGCTAGTCAAGAGTTCACAGATCACAGAGAAATACTTAAAATAATTCAGTAGTACAGTTCTGACATCACATAAAAACACTTAGTCTAATCTTTCTAGTTCCTAGTTATTTCTGAAAGAAAACACAAGTCTAAGATAACTTACATATGAGCAAGACAGTGCTGTGAGTTGGATGGTCAAAACAAAATAGCTTTATCCTCTCTGGTCTTCTCTGTTTAAATTGAAATTGCAGTTCTGATTCACATTACATCATTCTTCACACTTTCCTGGGGTTCCCAGGCTACACATTACATCATTCTTCACACTACCCTGGGTTCCCAGGCTAAAAGAAACTGCATTTACATTCTTAACATCTCCTTTTGTTATCTTACAGCTGGTCAGGAAGCAGAGCAATAAAAATACATTTGCATGTTTAAATCTAGCAATTTAACTCTTGGTTAAAACAAGAGAAGAAATTTCTTCATCTAGACTTTTTGGCACCACTGTCTATATCAAAGGGTCACCACATGCTTTACTTTGGTCAGGAGAGTGCACTGTTGTCATATTATTTTCAGATCAACATGTAACACTATTTCTTTACATTTAAGTCAACAAGCCTGTATTTTACATTCATATTTACAAATGACAGAATTATCTGCAAAATTGTATCTGGTTAGGCTGGCAGCCTTCACCTATCTTTACCCACTCTTCACACCAACAAACATAGCAGTTGCCAAAAGAATATTATAAATATCTTCTAACATGTGTATCATATTTATACATGTGCTTATATGTTATATTTAACATATTATTTACTTTAAAAAATTTTGCTGGTATGATAAACTTTGAAAGAAAAAATGTGCATTTACTTGTTGAAATGGATGGGACGGTATAGGTTCATGGGTTCATAGGTGTGTACTGGGCTAATGGCCCTGGGGTCTTTACAAGCCTAGGCATAGGATTACCCTAGCATCATTCCACCCAACTTTAGTTCCCAGTGCCTCTGTTGAGTAGAGCCACTGGAGTTATCCCCAGGGTGAATTTTCTATTTCCCATCCAGTCACTGAGATTTCTCTTGAAGACGGTTAGTGAGGTGCTCTGCTTGACATGTATGGGAAGTCTGTTCCATAGCATGGGCAGTCTCTGGGTTATGAACCTGTCCTTCCAGTACGTTCTGTTGATTGTAGTAATGAGGTTGAGGTCTCTGGAGCATGTGGTGCAGAGGGATTGGGATTTCTTTAGATGCAGCATTCCTAATAGAGCTGGGTCAGACATGGCTTTGTAAGTCAAGCAGAGATCACCTCTAAGAAGGCGATATGAGACAGAGAATAGTTGGAGATTTTTGAATCTGTCCATATAGGACAAGTGTTTAAGGCCTAGGATCCTCTTTGTGAGGTACTTTTGCAGTCTCTCCAGTTGTTGCAGGTGTCTAGTAAGGTATATGCCAAATGGGGCATTGTACTCCATGACTGGCCTAATGAGGGAAGAGTAGAGGGAGACAATGACCTCTTTCTTCCTGAATGCAAAGCCCTTAGTAATGAGATGTGCCACATAGAAGGACTTTCTGACAGTGGCAATGTGGTGATCAAAAGAGAGGTTGCTGTCAACCTGTCTTCCCAGGTCTATATTAGATAATCCAACATTTAAAAGTTCAAATGTCATATGGTTGAAACCATATGATTGAACTTTTAAAAGTTCGAAAATCTAATAAAAAAAAAAAACTACACAAAAAACCTACCTGAACATTTTAAGCAGGGGGGCAAGCCCCACTGTACCCTTCACATGAGGGGCTGCTCCCCCCACACCACCTGCTCTTTAAATATACCAACCCTGAGATCACACTACTGTGCAGAAAAGGGAAATCTTCCCATTCTGTGCAGTACAGAGATCTCCGTTAAAACATTCGAACTTTCAAAAGTTCGATCATATGGTGTTGACCATATGACATTCAAAATTTTGAAAGTTCAACAACCTGATATAGACCCATGTTTCCAGATCTCTTATAACACCTTCTGTGTTCAGTGGACTGCCATCAATGTGGTAATTCATGAGAACTGGGTTTTTCCCAAAGGGGATGACGACACATTTTTTGGCATTGAACTTAAGGCCATGGTTCTGACACCAGTTGTTGGTCTCAGTGAGGCCATTCTGCAGGATGTCAACATCACTTGCAGAGTTAATAATAGCTCCCAACTTGCAATTGTCTGCAAACTTTGTCAGCCAGAGTCCCTTTGTGTTGGCCTGGACTTCAGAGAAGTAGATACCAAACAGGACCAGAACCCTGTGGTAAGTGAAGAAAAGGGTGGGGCTTTATCAGGTTTTCACTTCTTCCAAAGGTGTCAACCCTATCTTTTACCAAGAAAACATATTTGGGCTATTAATTTCTCACAGCACTCTAACTGATGTATTCATGGTGAGGTTTCTTGGAAACACCAACCATGAAGGACTTAGTATAAAGACTTGTAGAATCATGGTTATGATCTGAACAAAACCTGGTTCAAAACTCTGTACCCATGAACTACCACATAGCTGGTAGTCTACTTAATGCCGAAAATGTGATGAGACCTTGGGACACAGGTGGACAGTAGTCTCTCCTTTGATAATCACATCACCACAGTGGTCAGGAAATCTTTCTACGTGGCTCATCTCATCACAAAAGGATTCTCATCCGGAAAAAAAAAAGGTCATTGTTCCCCTCTACTCATCACTCATTAGACCCATTATAGAGTACAATGACCCTTTTGGTATTTACCTCACAAGACATCTACAACAACTGGAAAGACCACAGAAATACCTCACAAAGCGGATTGCTGGCCTCAAACAGATGCCCTACACAGACCATCTCAAAAAACTACAGCTTTACTCCATCGCATATTGCCTACTCAGGGGCGATCTCTGCCTAACATACAAAGCTATGTCAAACCCAGAGCTGTTGGACATGCTCCACTTAAAGAAATCCCAATCCCTCTGAGCTACACGCTCTAGGGACCTAAACCTTGTCACCACAATAAACAGAACATGCTGGAGGGATAGATTCCTGTCCCTGAGACTTCCCATAATCTGGAACAGACTACCTATCTATGTCAAACAGAGCTCCTCATTAGCACTCTTCAAGAAAAATCTTGATGATTGGATGGGAAATGGGAAATTCACCCCAGGGATCACTTCTGTGGCTCTGCTCGACAGGGGCACAGGAAAATAATTTTCTTGGGTGGCGAAAGCCAGGGTACATTTTTTGGCTAGGCTTATACAGGCCCTAGGGCCAATAGACTAGTACCTACCTATGAACCTATGAGCTAATTGTGCAGGCCAGTGTAGGTACAACCCACTTGACACTATTATGATGAAACTATGGATGACCTGGAATCCTGCTTGGTGGCTTTTGAGTGCTAAAGCCACCAATCAGAGAATGGGGACCGAGTAGACTGGTTAAAAATTCTGCCACCCCCGTTGACTAGACTTGCTAGAAGCATATATGGACATAGAAGGAACTGACTGCATGGACTACGACAAACTTAAGAAAGAGCTTTTGGTCAGGGCTAGAGTAAATCCTCAAGTACAAGCAATAACATTTTTTTCACTGAGCTTTTAATGTTTATAAAGACGTAAGATCACAGATAGGAGATATAAAAATAGTTTACATATTTGGTTAGAAAGTGACAGCAACATTAAATTAAAAATTCTAGAAATCTTAGTAGACGTGTTTAAATGAGTTTCATTTAGCAAGTGTGTCTGCCAGTTGGCTTAGAGGTTTCAGAAGCTGTTAACTTACTGTTTTCTGTGATCTAGAAGTTCAAACAGGAGCAGCCTTAGGTCAACTGGTGCCCTAGGCAAAAGGGCTCCACAGCACCCCCTATCACACCACCTGGTACCCCCATCTTGGTCTAACTACACCAAATAAATACTGGAAAAGCGCCCCTGCTAGAGCGGCGCCCTAGGCGGCCACCTAGTTGGCCTATGCCTAAGGCCGGCTATAAGTGCAAGGTTTGATTCCCTCAGCCTCCATTGCATAACTGTGTGACTGTGAGCAAGTCATTTAACCAGACACTGCTCCTGGCTGAGTCGGAAAAAGGTCTATGGTGATCAGTGCTCTACCCCAGGAAACAAATAAATAATATAAGAAAATTAGTATGAAAAGTGATCCTAAAAGCTCTGATAATTTAGTACCTTTAGCATAATTCTTACTAGTTAGTGGCATATTATTCATATGTGAAATGTATCCTCATCTGTTGAAACATAGCAAGTAGAGAGATATTCCATTTCAAATGCTTCAGGGAAGGCCTCCATTGTTATGTTATGTGCTACAAACATTGAAGAGATTGCTTTTAGCAGAAATGGAAAAACTAAAAAGCATATTTTAAATGACATTGTTTTTATGGACTGAAATAAAATAACATCTAAGATAGGCACATCAGTACTATGTCATTGTATTACAAGCAAGCTATCGATATGTAGGTGAACTGATATGAAACTCTAAAGATAAAAGAAATATAAGACAGAGGTCTGCACAAAGACTTAAAAGGAATGTCATTTCCAAAAAAAAAAAAAGACAAACATTGGGTAACATGAGTGGTGAACTCAGGACAAACAAAACAGTAGTAAATACTAAAGGTAATATCAGAAAATGCAGAGTTCTGAATCTGTTTCTGCATGTGTTATCATAGCATTTAAGTGACAGCAGACTCTAAGCAGAAAGTTGCATAGCTCTGAGATATCCTTTGCAGAGAAATAACAACAAAGAAAAAGAAAAGAAAGAGAGATGGTGGTATCCCTCATTCTGGGATAGAGGGTGCCTAAATGAAAATGAAACACTTGAGTGGCTTGCACAGATAGCCAAAGTAAAACAGAGGGAATTTCTTGTCTAGAAATACCCCCACAGAAGAAGACATAGAAGAAGCTAGGCTGGCAATGTTTTTTGGGAAAGGAAGCTATACTTTTCATATTAAGGCAATTTACTGAATAAAATAATCCTGAGTTATTGTTGCTCTTACAAATATGTCAAATAAACTTAAAAAAAATCAAAATAGGAAGATGATACACTAATAAGGATAATTGAAAGCATAGCCATTGTTATGGGGAAGGTCACAAACAGGATGTTATTACTTCCTGTCCCTATTTCGAGTTAAAACAGTACCCCTTTTATAGAATAAATAAATAAAAAGAATTAATTATATATCAGTTACTACTGCCAAAACTTTGCAGAGGATAAGAATGAAACTAGCCCACTGTCATGGGAGGTCACCTTAGGATGAAAAGTACTGGCCAGATTCTACTGGCCAGGCATAATAAAAGAGAATGACAATGTCTGTGTATCTTGTCCAAAATGCAATAAAACTATATGCCACCTTAGATTTAAACATCCCTTTTATCCCAATGCCTGCCATAGGGGTACCATTTGAACATATTGCTATAGATATTGTTGAGTCATTAGTAAAACCTAGCATTGGGAATAAGTACATACTAGTCAAACTGAACTACTGTACCACAGTTTTAGAAGGAGTACCATTATACAAAGCAAATACTAATATGGTCAGAGAACTTGAACTGCTGGTCTCCATAATGAGAATCCCTAAAGAGATATCTACTGACTAAAGCACTCCCTTTATGTCAAGGGTACGAGAACACCTGTGTCAGAGCTTTAAAGTAAAACAGTTGAAAACATCAGTTTATCATCCACAGACTGCTGGATTAGTAAAGTGGTTTCATAAAACAAAGAAATCCAGACTAATGAGTGTTACTGATTTGGTAAAACCTGGGCCCAGCTGTTACTCACCCAACTGTTTGCAATTAGACACGTGAAACCAGATTCATTTGAGTTGACTTGATTTATGCTTTTGTATAACAGCATTTTTTTAATTTCTCCAAATCTTTTGGGTTTCTAATACTATGATGGGAATGTACCCCAATCCTAAATCAAAGTACGATTAAAGTTCATGAAATTAGTATTGTTTCAATCTTTGATGTCAGCCAAAAGTGCTCTTCACAGCACTCGCAATGTGCCCAGTAATGACTCCTTCTGCAATTTGTACGGGGTTACATGGATTGGTAACATATCTAAATGTTGCTGCGTCTTTCGGATTTTCCCGGTTAGGGGTCGCCACAGCGGAACTCCGGTCCTCTAATGATTGGCAGTTGATTTTTACGTGCTGAGTTGCCAGCTCTAATGCACAATCTTCAACGAAGGTACACCCATTCACGCATGTCTCCATGCAGAAGACGCTCTAGCTGAGAGTCGAACCGGACAGCGTCTTACTGTGAGGTGACAGCGCTACCACAGCACCACCACCGCGGATTGGTAACATATCTAAATACGACTGTAAATTCTTTTTTGTAAGACCTGTTGCTTCTACTACTATTGGAACTGTCTGGGTATCTTTCTTCCACATTGCTCTCATTTCTGCCTGCAGATCCTGATATTTTATGACTTTGTGTCTCTCTGTATGCAAGACACAGTAGTCACTGGGTGTGGCAATTTCAATGATCAATGCTACTTTTATCTTCTTTTCTTGAACCACTGTATCCGTTTTTCTAGTATCTATCTTTTGAACTGTTGATAATGGGTGGTGCCATGTGATATAAATTTCATCATTTTCTATGATGCTTTGTGGCTGATGAGTCCAGTGTTTTCAGCCACTTCAATACCATAGTGTTGGCACAATCCCCAGTGCAACAGTCTTTCCACATTATTATGTCTTTCAGTATACAGTCCTTCTGCCATTAGTATGTCGCAACCTGCAACGAGGTGTGCAACTGTTTCCAATTCGGTTTCACAAAACCTACATTTGTCTGTTTTTCCCACATGTTCAATGGACTTTGCAAACCAGTGTATACATAGCCCACTATCTTAGGCTGCCAATATTAACCTTTCATCTCTTGGTTTGAATTCACCTCTCCTTAAACATTCCTGTATTCGTTCCTGAACAACATGAGTTTTTTCAGAAGTCTCCTATACTTGCAATTATATTTATGCTTTTTCCACATTTCTTGCCTTCTCATCTGGTCCTTTACCTTGTATTCTTTCTTTTATTTTCTGACACATTCAGTTACTGCCTGATTTTTATCCACTTCTAGTTTGATTTCCATTCCTGCTTGACACTGCTAAATTAAGCAGAGAAGTCATCTTAGATTTATTCTCCTCATTTCAAAACTTTCACTACATTTGGGTCTTGTGAGGTCAGCAGATATGTGTGGAGTCCCATGACTGCAGATCTATACATATAATCAATTTCAAGGAGGCCCATCTCTCCTTCAGAACAGGGAATATGTAATCTTGGTATGCAGTGATTTTTATAAATCATTTGGTGAGCATGAAGCATCCTTCTTGTTTTCCTATCTGATCTATCCTACACATTTCAGGGCCAGTCAATCAGTCCAAAACTGTAAGTTAGGACAGGAAATTTTTTTTCTAGATGTCAATGCTGTTTTCATGATTAATTTAAGTCTTCTGAAATATTCCTTACTAAGTTTTATTTGCATTTGTTCGTGTTTTATTGTTGATCCTTCATCAATTCTCAAGTATTTATACAATCCCTCTTCAAGTTCTTTTATATCACATTCTTGTCCCAAACTGATATTTCTTGATGTTGCAGTTTTCCTGCTTTAAAGGTTGCTTTTGCACATTTATCAAGACCAAATGACATTCTTATATCATCTGAAAAAGTTTTGACAACTTGCAGTTGTGCTTTCAGTTCCTCATCTGATGAGCTATACAGTTTTAAATCATCAATCTATCCCTGTGGGAGTGGTTACTGCCTTGAAACTGTAGTTTTATTGGCCATTTTGGGTCAATTCCTAACTCCTTGATCTCCCTCTCTTAAAACCCTCTTTTGCGCGGTTTTGCGCGTTTTTGCGCATAGCGCAACATCGGGCAGCGCCGCCTAATTGGGTTTAAACTATTCCTGGCTCCACGAAGTCTGCTCTTCACTGTTTCCCTTAGAACTGCTCTATCTCTCAAAGTAAACACCATATTCTCATTCTAAGGCCCCTCACTGGTCCAAATAAGTAATTTTACAAATTAGCACTAATAAACCATAAGCACCACTTACTCTTATACTCTCTATGATTACCTTGTCCCCTATTGGTCCGTTTTAATTCAGTTCCCTATATTACTCTAGCATGTCCAAAGGTCAGTCAATGGTTTCCTCTCCAGTCCAACTGGTGAATCTGGGAATTTTGAGGCAATGTTACAACTGTCTCATGTACACGGACAACCCTCTCCTCCTCCAAACATGTTCCAATATATGTGAGAGATGCAACCATATTGCCAAACTGGAGGTTGAGCTCTCTCATCTCAAAACTGGTGTAACCAGTCAGGAGGAGAAGGTAACCTCACACAACACAATTCCAGTATCACATAGTCCCACCACAACAGCAAACCAAACACATAAAAACACAAAAACATACTCGGAGGCTTTAAATATAAATCTACCTAAGCAACAGAGACCTCCAAAGCAGACATCCAAGCAAACGCTACCCCAAAACAAAACACATACAACACATAGCACACAAAGTCAGTGTGCCAAGCAGTCACAGCCCTTAAGGCTGAATAACACACCTGATACTCTTGTAATAGGTGACTCTATTGTCAGACACACTGACGTCCCGCTCACCAGGCTGAATAAAGAGAAGGTCACAGTGAGCTGCCTGTCAGGCGCTAGGATCCACCACATAACGCAAGCACTCAGGTCACTCCAAAGCAAATACAAATATGACTCAGTCATTGTACATGCTGGTGTGAATGACCTGAGACGTACCTCC
Organism: Protopterus annectens; assembly: GCF_019279795.1. Taxonomy (NCBI): domain Eukaryota; kingdom Metazoa; phylum Chordata; order Ceratodontiformes; family Protopteridae; genus Protopterus; species Protopterus annectens. The sequence continues at coordinate 1,089,814,461 of NC_056733.1, read as the reverse complement.
CTTGACTACATAAAAAGAGACATAGAGGAGCTCTCTGATCATGTAGCCCAGGCCGGTATGACCCTGACCTTGAGCAGCATCTTATTCTCACCTAGAATGATGCCACAGTATAAAGACAAAATGATCAATGTTAACAATTGGCTAAAATTTTGGTGTCATTCAAAGGGGATCCAGTGTCTGTCAGCCTGGGATGACATGCTCGACAAGAAACGCTGCTTCGCTAGGGACGGCTTGCACCTGTCACCCCTGGACTTTCCGATATTGGCAAAGGCTCTTGCCACCCCCATAGTGCCTTTTTTAGGCAAGGCTCAAAAGTCAAACCCACCTCCATAGACAGCACAAAGAACAAGAAACTAAGGGTAATGCTGCTAAACGCCAGAAGTCTTAACCTCAAGATGCATGCACTCAAAGCTCTCCTCAGTATGGAGAACATCGATATCTGTGCAGTGACAGAAACCTGGTTCAAGGCTCCAGAGAGCACCCCAGCACTACCAGGTTATACCTCATATCATGCTTTTCAACCCCAAAACCCGGACCGAACCACAAAAGGAGGGGAAGTTTCCATATTTATCAAGGATATCCACACCTCCAGGTTAGTGGCATTGCACGAAGTATCGGAGACCATCCATGTGCAACTGACAGTGGGCAAGACTGCTTTTCAGTTTATAGCATCCTACAGACCACCCTCTCAAAGTCAGGAATCCCAATCGGCTTTCCTGAAAACATTGGAGAACATGAAGATCTCTCCGAACACCATTATATTGGGTGACTTCAACTACCCAAACATAGACTGGGAGCATTACTCAAGCCCCAGCACCTTAGCCCAAAGGTTCCTGGAATTTATAAACTCAAATGCAATGGAACAACTAGTCACCACTACCACAAGAGGGGAAAACATACTAGACCTGATAATTACCAACATGGGGACTCTATGCTCCATACCAGAAGTATATCCCTCATTGGTAAGATCAGACCATAAATTAATTTCACTGGATATCCACATCCCGACCCCACCCCCAGCCCAGAAAACCACAGTGAAAAACTTCTCAAAAGCGAACTTCACACTTCTGAAAACCGAAGTGGAATCCTTCAAGGCCCCAGAGCCAGTGGAAAGTATGGCCCAAACTGCAGAATCCTATATAAACACATTCTACGGACATCTCCAGGAATGCATGGATCATGCTATCCCAAACAAATTCAAGACCCAATCATCCAAAGGCAGGCGTCCAGTCTGGTGGACCCCAGCCATAAATAAACTGTACAACAGAAGGAGGAAGCTACTACATGATAGAGCAAAATCCCTAAAAGGGAAGGCATCTCTGATCAGTACTAGCAAAAAATTACGATCCCTCATAAAATCCTCCAAGGCCAGCTTCGAGAGAAAAATTGCACAGGATGCTAAAGACAATCATAAGACTTTTTTCAGTTATGTTAGGAACCTGGGATGCAACTCCCAGACTTGTTCTGAGTTGATTCTAAATGACAAAAAATACACTGAACCCACAGACATCGCCAATATCCTGGCAGACAGGTTCAGTGCAAACTTCTCCACCCCCCCCCCCAAAAGAGCAAGTATCTATCCCGGCAGAGTGCAGCCTCCCAAACATCTCTGATGCTCAGGTGAAGGCCGCCCTCTCCAAAGCAAAAAACACTGCTTCCATGGGACCGGATGGCATCCCGGGTTGTGTCCTACATGAACTCCAAGAAGAACTAATCCCTCAAGTAAAACTGCTGTACAATCTCAGCCTCACTACAGGATATGTGCCCAAAGAATGGCGTACAGCAACAGTGGTCCCACTCCACAAAGGTGGCGCCTCTGCGGACCCTGGAAACTATCGCCCCATAAGCCTGACTAGCCTAGTCTGCAAGGCTATGGAGAGGATCATCATGGAACTCATAAACAAAGACATTGGGGACCTACAGACACTAGATCCTACCCAATTTGGCTTCGTCAAGGGAGATCCTGCCTTTTGAACCTGGTTGACTTCTTCGAAACAGTCACCAAGGCCATAGATGAAGGGAAGGTAGTCCACACAGCCTATCTCGACCTCGCAAAGGCATTTGACACAATACCCCACTCAGGCATCATAGATAAGCTATCCAGCCTAAATATAAACCCCTATGTCACAAGATGGGTCACAAACTGGCTCAAAGACAGAACCCACAGAGTCAGAGTTGCTGGGGCCATGTCAGACTCGAAACCGGTCACAAGTGGCATCCCACAAGGTTCTGTCCTGGGACCTCTCTTGTTTGGTATTTACTTTTCTGAGGTACAGGCCAACGTGGGAGGACTATGGCTCACCAAGTTCGCAGATGACTGCAAACTGGGCGCCATAATTGACTCTCCAGCTGACACAAACATCCTTCAAAAAGGTCTTGCAGAGACGGATAACTGGTGCCAAAGCCATGGTCTAAAGCTAAATGCCGAAAAGTGTATAGTCATACCCTTTGGCAAAAACAATGTGCCCACAAATTACCACATAGGTGGTAACCCATTAAGTACAGAGAAAGTAATTAGGGATCTGGGGACCCAAGTTGATAGCAATCTCTCCTTTGACAACTACATTGCCAAAGTGGTTAGAAAGACCTTCTACATAGCCCACCTCATCATGAAAGGATTCACATCTAGATCAAGAGAGGTAATCGTGCCCCTTTATTCATCCCTCATCAGGCCCATCATAGAATACAATGCGCCCTTTGGGATGTACCTTACCCGACACCTGCAGCAATTAGCAAGACCCCAAAAGTACCTCACCAAGAGGATCAAGGGACTCAAACAGATGCCATATGCTGCTCGGTTAAAAAAACTCCAGATCTACTCAGTTGCATAGCGCCTACTTTGAGGCGATCTATGCCTGACATATAAAGCTATGTCCAACCCATAATTAATGGACATGCTCCACCTCAGTAAATCTAAATCCCTTAGAGCCACGCACTCGAGGGACTTGAACCTCAGCACAGAAATAAATAGAACATGCTGGTGGGACAGATTCATAACCCAAAGGCTCCCTTCGCTCTGGAATAGAATTCCAATTCATGTTAGGCAGAGCACCTCACTAACTCTCTTCAAGAAGAATCTTGATGAGTGGATGGGGGATCGTAGGTTTGTCCCGGGGATTACTTCTGTGTCACTATTAGACAGAGGCACAGTAAACTAAACTTTAAAAAGGGTACAGTATACTCAAATGAAGGGGTTGCATAAGCCAAACACAATCGGGCTAGGCTTATAAATGCCCCAGGGCAGATAGCCTAGTATGAACCTATGAACCTATGAATCAACAAAGAGAAGATGAGAAGTCTTTACACTTCGTTGTTTTCTAGGAGCTAAATTATAGCCATGGCATAAGCTGTTAAGAAGACAACTTAATGGGTTAAGGGCAAGGCAAATTGATATCGGTGACAAAGAGTCACCCTGGAATATCCCCCTTTGAATTTTTATCCCTGGAATAATAATTTGTCATTTATCGTGGCTTAATTGCAAAGTGGTCTGCCACTGTTTCATGGTCACTGTAATGAAGTCGAACAGTGTAGGGTGTATCTTATACATTTTAAGCACTCTTTTATCCATGAATGTGGGATACTATTAAATGCTTTTTTGTAGTCAATCCATGCCATACTTAGATTCTTCCTCCTTTTACAGTTCTCCACTATGACTTTATTTAACAACTAATGATCCTTTGTTCCATATGACTTTTTTTTATTGCCCTTTTGTTCTACTGCCATAATTGAGTTTTCTTCTAAATCACTATAAACTCTTTCAGCATCAATTCCCATGTATAGTTCATACATCGTCGGAAGGCAAGTTATTGGTCTATAATTTTTAGGGTAGCTTGCAGGTTCACTCTTAAGTAGGAGTATTGTTTTGCCTGTTGTCAACCAGGTTGGTGTCTGTTCAGGATGTGCATATAAATAGTTCTTACTCATGACTAAATCTTCATTCAAAGATGTTAATACTTTCAGCCAAAAATTAGGTACTGCATCTGGGCCTGGGGGTTTCCAATTAGAGGCTTTTCTTAACTTTGTTTCAATCTCTCTGGCTGTTACTTCATCCCATTGCATATCTTGTACCTTTTAACCTATTATTCTTTCTTTAACTTCTTCTATCCATTTAGCATCTTTGTTCTGTTCCACAGGATCTTCATAGATACTTCTCCAAAATGTATCTATTTCTTCTTTTTTTGGTGATCTTTCAATTCATTTTACCTTATTTCTCAATTCTCTATAAAACTTTTTTGGATCATCAATAAATTGCTTATTTTGTACTTTTCCTTTATATTTAATTTTGTATCTTCTAAGTCTTTCCGCCTGTACTGAAATTTTTAGTTTGTTATTTGCAATAGTACATGACAGATCCTGGTTTGTTCTAATACTGTGCATTGCTTTTATCACATCTATTTTTCTTAGTATTTTTTGTTGATCAATTCCCTCTTCTATAATCTTCTAACAGTGACACTTCTTGTCTCAACTGCTTTATAGTTTTCTCTATTCGATATTTCCATGACGGTATTCAGTTTCTCCCCTTCCTTTCCCTCACTACCCTGTTTTCTTGTGGTAGAACTTTATCAGTTATTAATTTAGCTGCACAGTAATATATCCTGTTTACTTCTGTTATAGGACATGGGTCTCTATGAACAGTCCTAATTACTGCGTTCATTTGCTTTATCAAACTTCTGACTTTCTGGGTGTTATTAACCTTCTGCAGTCTATTTCTTTCATTATCTTGATATAGCTGTCTATGTCTATTAAATCAAACAAATCTTCTCTTAGCTCATTTTCTTCCAAGCTAAGGGCACATCCCTTGTTTTCCAGTTCCTGCAGGCATTCTATAGAAGATTCTATAGCATCTTCCTGTGGTACATTCTCTTCAACTTCATCACATGCCATTTGTTGCTCTATCATATGGGAACTCACTGGCCTATCACTCCTCAACATTGACTACACCAGGCATCTGAGAGAGTTGTTTAATGTTGTTAAAGAAATTTGTAAAGAAAAATGCACCATTTAAAGTGTGGTAACACGAATGTCCACAGAAAAGGAACAGATGCATATTGCCCATGAAATAGAACAATGGGTTTATAATAAGAATTTTTGACCCAAGGAATTTAACTCAGGAGGTTTAAGACATCCATGGAAACATTTCTGGTCAGGTGGCCCAGGTCATTAGACGTGACTGAAACAACAAATGTAATGAATTACAGTTGTTATACAACCATGAAAGAGAAAGATGCGGCAGCTATATCACATTAATATACTGAAGCCATGGAAAGAAGTAGAATATTCTGCAGACAGTTTGCAAGCTGAAGTTTATACAGGAGAGATAACAGAATTTCTGCCTGAAGTGCAGTTGGAGGAATCCTTGTCAAAACGACAACATTAGGGAATAACATCATTTTTATTAAGAAATAAGAGTATTCTCCAAAATGCATGGAAAAACTAAACTAATAGAACATAATGCAGAGAGTTACCTGAGCGGAAGTTTGGTCTAAGACCTTACAGAGTACTAGAGTCAGAATAAGCAGTAAGAGAAGAATTTCAAAATAAATGCTCGAACTAGGCATAGCGAAGAGTCATACAGTGACTGAAGTAATCCAACTGTTTGTTTCTAAGCCTGATAGAAGTATTGGGTTTTGTAATGACTTTAGGAAACTGAATAGCATTTGAGTGTTTGATTGCTATCCTATGGTCAGAATTAATGAGCTGACAGGGAATCTAGGAAAAGTCAGGTACTCGGTAGAATTAGAATTGATAAAGGGGTACTGGCAAGTACCAGTCACACTCCTTTGATTACTGAGAAAAAACAGACTTTGCAACTCCTGACAGACTATTTAAGTACAACATAGTGTTATCAGTTGACCTACGCAGACCTTCAGCCACCTTTCAGAGACTGATGGATAAAACTGGAGCCCCACTTATCGAAAGAGATGGTTGTGCAAGAATCTATATGATGAGTAGCTGTGACTGTGAAAGCAAAGAAAATGAAACTAGGCATAGTGGAAGCCAAGTATTTAAGATACCTTTTAGGGAGATAGGTGATAGGACCACATTTAGAAAAAAATAAAGGCAATGCTTTCTACTAAGAGAAAGGAGAAGGCTTTCCTTGTACTACCTGGGTACTACAGAAAAAGTATTTCTTTTTTTAAGTACTACGGAAAGGTTTTGCATAATTTTGACACTTTTGACTGTCCTTTCTTATGTCTCTCAAGATGGAGAGCTTCTGTCAAAGTGCAATGGTCTCCTGTAGCAGCTAAAATATTTAATGAACTAAAAAGATCCCTCTATTCTGATCCTGTGTCACTGATTCCTGATTTTACCAAAGAGTTTAGCCTATATAACAATGTATCAGAGTTAGGTTTAGGGGTATCACTATCCCAAGACTTTCAAAGTGGGGAGTTTCCTGTGTGCTGTATCAGCACAAAGTTGTGAAATTCAGAAAGAAGACATTCCACCACTGAAAAAGAGTACCTTGATATAAAGCAGACCTTCCATGTATTGAAGTACTATTTTTTAAGCACGCACTTCAGTTTGGTAATGAATCATGCCCATTGCAATTGTTAAATAGACAAACTGATGGTGATTTGAAATGGTGCCATTGGGGAGTATCCGTCCAACTGTTTCAACGTATGACAACTCACAGGCCTCGCCTAGCCAACAGAAATGTTAATAAGATGTCTTTGACTTATAAACCAGTATTATCAGGTCAAAACAAGTGATTTTGTTAAGAATGGGGTTGTTGCATTATATTGGCTGTAATAAATGGTTACTGTGTTTTTAAACTGTGTGCTGTAGTGTGGAGTGTCTAACAGAACAAGTAGCATACCCCTATGAATACTTCCACAGCAGGAAGTTAAGCAAACACTATGAGGTAGCCAGACACTAATCACTAATTAATGTTATATAAAACTAAGTAACTTTTACAGCTATAATCAGGAAGCTCATTAGTCAACTGGAGTTTCAGAAGAGGTAATCTGGAATCTGCCCAGAAGACTCGAGAGGTGTGAGGTGTGATTGCCCAGTTTGGGCTGTCTTGTACATTACAGCAGGAAGAATCATTTAAAATATTCCTATGACTGGGGTCTGGTTGGGGCTTACAGATAGGGGCTTTTAAATACAGACTATTCCTGGAGAGGCTTTGAGACACTGTAAAAATATAGTACAGGTACTATTATGATTTGTTTCCAGCTAAGTTGGCTGTAATTTTCATTTTCACATGAACAATAAACCTTTGTTGTATAAAAGTCTTGCCGCCAGTGTTTTCTTGGACTTTATAGCAGTGTTCACCTTGAAGACAGGGTATTCTCTATATATCTAGAAGACATTTCTTGAACTGCCTAAATGTAGATTTTCTGATAGTGTTGTTGAAAAGTGCTCCATGGTTTTGCTGTTTGGAGTAATTGTTTACCCAGGAAATGTGGTTTTCTTAATTAGCTCAATAGCCCATCCATTGAAAAGTGTGTAGCTGCATCATGATAGAGCAGACATGTCTTCTCATAAAAGTGAACTCATTAGACGTTGATTTGCACATAAACTCTTATTTACAAGTCTGCAGATGTCAAACGGTCATTTAAAGCTAGGGGTGAACATGCCAGAATTTCACACATAACCTTCTCAAAAACAGATGTCACCCCTCAGCTGCGCATTTGACTTATTCTTGTTAATTATGTGCTATTCTGATTTGTAGGTGAACCTTGGATGTCAAAGCAGGTAGACAATATCCCATAATGGCAAAAAAGGGAGAGTTCTGGAGTCATTGCAGGTCCATCCCCTTTCTTGTGGAACAATAATGTAACTTACTGTCTTCTCCCATACTATGACCTGCCTTAAGCTGATACTGATTTGGCTTTTCTCTCTCTCATTTGGTCTCCTCATACCTCACTTTATGGTTGGGCAGTGCTTGTATGGCACCAGTAATCATTCTTCTTATTGATAAGTAATACCAGGCAGATGATGTGTGACCAATGAGAGGGAAAGCTGCAGTCTTTGCAAACAGAGAAGTAGCAAGTGTTTTATAGGAGCAGTTGGCTTACAGGGCATGGAAAAACCTGGATAAATCAATATATAAGATATTACAAGCTGGATACAGAAAATGGATGTTTGTGTCCCACAGCAACAGTGATAAACCTTTCATGAAAATGTAGCATATAGTAACTACTATTTTATCAGATATTATAGCAATGCATTAGTTGATACTGTGTTTGAAATGCAAATAAAAATAATAAATACATAATGAGAACATGTAATGCAGAGGTTTAACATCCTATAGGTTCATATGTTCATAGGTTGGTACTAGGCTATCTGCCCGAAGGCATTTATAAGCCTAGAAAGAATGTGCTGGCTTTCGCCGCCCCCTTAGATTAGTTCCCTGTGCCTCTGTCCAGCAGAGCCACTAAAATGATCCCCGGGGTAAACTTTCTGTTTCCCATCCACTTGTCAAGGTTTCTATTGAAGAGTGTTAGTGAGGAGCTCTGCCTAATGTAGATTGGGATCTTGTTCCAAAGCATGGGAAGTCTCTGGGACAGGAATCTATCCCTCCATAATGTTTGCACAATCGTCCTATTTATTGCTGTGGTGAGGTTTAGATCCCTAGAGCGTGTGGCTCGAGGGGATAATGTTTTCTTTAGGTGGAGCATGTCCATCAATTCTGGGTTGGACATGGCCTTGTATGTCAGAGAGAGATCACCTCTGAGTAGGCAGTATGCAACCGAGTACAACTGGAGTTTCTTCAGTCGAGCTGCATAGGGCATCTGTTTGAGGCCAGTGATCCTCTTGGTGAGGTACTTCTGTGGTCTTTCCAGCTGTTGCAGGTGTCTTGTAAGGTACGTCCCAAATGGGGCGTTGTACTCTATGATGGGTCTGACGAGTGATGAGTAGAGAGGCACAATGACCTCTTTTGATCTGGATGCGAACCCTTTTGTGATTAGGTGGGCCACGTAGAAGGATTTTCTAACCACTTTGGCAATGTGATTATCAAATGTGAGATTACTATCTACTTGGGTCCCCAGCTCCCTTATTAACATCTTCCGTATTTAGGGGACTACCACCTATGTGGTAGTTTGTGGTTACTTTGTTTTTTTCCAAAGGGGATGACTATGCACTTTTTGGGATTTAGCTTGAGGCCATGATTTTGACACCAGGTATCTGTTTCAGTGAGACCCTTTTGGAGGATGTCTGTGTCAGCTGGAGAGTCAGTTATAGCCCCTAGTTTGCAGTTGTCTGTGAACTTGGTCAGCCATAGTCCTCCTGTGTTTGTCTGTACCTCTGAGAAGTATATGCCGAACAGGAGGGGTCCTAGGACTGAGCCCTGGGGAATGCCACTTGTACCTGGTTTAGAGTCGGACCTAGGTCCCGCAACTCTCACCATGTGGGTTCTGTCCATGAGCCAGTTGGCAACCCATCTTGTGATGCAGGGGTTTATGTTCAGGCTGGTGAGCTTGTCTATAATACCGGAATGGGGAATGGTGTCAAAGGCCTTAGCGAGGTCTAGGTAGGCTGTGTGTACCACCTTTTCTTCGTCTATAGCTTTGGTAACTGTCTCAAAGAAGTCCACTAGGTTTAGGAGGCATAATCTGCCCTTAACAAAGCCAAACTGGGTAGGGTCCAGTGTTTGGAGGCCCCCAATGTCTCAGTGGTGAATAGAAAGGAGGATGGCCTTCCTGCCACTGCTCTCAAAATAGACACATTATCAGATGTACACTTAGTGCAATTCAAAGATCAGCTGACCATATTAATTATTTATTTATTGGCATTTGTTTACCGGAAAAGGCTGACTGGGTAGGAGTCCATTTTTAGCAGAGGCACATTTTTAGCAGAGGCCCAGGGAGGAAAGCTCCAAGGTATTACAAAAAAACTTAAGAATAAAAATTATACAGTAATTAAAAATAATACAAAAATCAAATACAGTTTAAATAATTATACCAAATTAGACATACTAAGAAAACATTGGTTATGAGTAGATACAAGTTATATGACAATGACTAATAGTTAAAGAAATGTTAGTCCTTTTATTGAGAAATTAAAGGTAAGTTAGTATAATACAAACAGGAATTGCAGTATGAAGTGAGAGAAAAGCATGTTTAAGGTATATTTACAGAGAAAGCCAGGAGGCAGAAATTGATAGAAGTAGGGAAGTGAGAGAATAAGGAAGAGTAAGGAGATGTAAGGTATGAATAGGTATTTCCACACATTTAGGGATGTAGTTTATCCTGGTGTTGAGAAGGAACAGAGCCAGCTTTTGGCTAGGAAGTCTTTCAGAATGATTTTGGAGGATGTGACAGAGGATATTGACCTGATGGATACAGATTAGGAGTTCCAGGGCTTACCAACATGGTATGAGTACAGACAGTGTCTGGCAGATTTGATAGTTTTGTGGACAGACAGGAGGTTTTGGTAATTGGATTGCAATGACTGACTAGGAACATAGTTGTGTAGAATGTTATTTAGTGCTGGACAAGCTGATGGATTCTGGATAATTTTATAGGTTGTAAGAAGATGTGTATATTTTAGCTGATGGGGTAGTTCTAACCAATGTAGACTCTTAAGTGCTATTAAGTGCGGTGGGTTCTGAAAGGGGTATTTGCTGCAAATTTAGCAACATTTTTATAGATTTGCTCAAGTTTTGAGTCTTGTGATGCCTGAAGGTTAGTAAGGATGGGAGCACCATAAAGAAGTGTGGGGAGTAGCTAAGTAGTGGCAAGTGTAGCTTTAGAATGTTTTGGGCTGTATAAAGCATCCCTAGTTTTGATGAGTTTTTCTTATGCAATTTTATATATGCAGGTTGAAATTAAGATTATCATCCAGTATCATCCTTAATAACTTACTATGAGAAGTGACTTCAATGGTTGCATTATCGACAGATAAAGGAACTGTTTTAAATTTTGTTTTTTTTTTCAGGGGAGAGGGATTTGGGAGAAAAAGCAGTATTTTTTTTTCCTAGAGTTGAACATGAGTTACAAAGACTTGTTTCATTTGCAGATAAAGCTTCCTGAGTAATTTTTTGGAGGTATGTCACATTGTCAGATGTGCAAATGAGTGCGAACCAAGGAGAGAGCCTTGTGGTACACCGGTGGTGATTGGGAAGTGTGGAAAGAGGGTAGAGTGCCATTTTACTGACTGATACCTATTGGATAGGTAGCTTTTGAACTATAGAAGGGTGGGCTGAGAGAGACCTAATGAGGACATTCAAAGTAGACGTTCACTGTAACAAACTGTGTTACAGGATTTATACAAGTCTAGAAATAAGGAGGAGACTAGCTTGCCATTATCTCTAGCTTTATTGACAGTATCTATTTATTTATTTTTATTTTTTATTTTACATTTGATGACTGGGAAAGTCCGACTGGACACAGGTCCATTTTCAGTGGAGGCCCGGGGAGAAAAGCTTCACTTAATACATTGCTGCAATACAATTTATAAGATACATAACTGTATTCTTAAGGCATACAATTAAACATTTAAAAACGTATTTAACATTTCTTCATAGACATAAAAATCAATAGCATCAGAATAAAATTTAACATTTCTTCATGGACTTTTAAATCAATACTATCAAAACAGACCATTGTTTGGTAATAATAAGTATTCAGAGGTTAGAAGCTTTTAGGTGATCTTTGGCGTAATCCATACAACACTGCAATGTAATGGGTTAGCCTGGGGAGTTACATGTGCACAGCCAATTATTAATATAGTGGGTTTTGAGTAGTTTCTTAAATAGTGAAGCAGAGATTGTAGAAGTTATGTGATTTGGGAGTGAGTTCCAGATTTTTTCAATTGTACAGCCAAAGAGTGTTTTACCTGCTTCATTCTTATGTTTGATGACATTTATGAAATTTCGGTCTATAGACCTTAAGGCTCAGGTGGTGGTGTAGGGCTGTATTAGATCCTGTAGTGCAGGAGTTTTTTCAGACAGGTAGTACAGCTTGAAGGCTGTGGACAGTTGAGTAGTAAGAAGTAGTTGGGGCAGCTCAATCAAGCCAGTTGAGCTGTTTGAGGGAAAGACAGTGATGGGATCTATTAGAGGCACCTGTAGCAAATCTGGCAATCTTGTTATAGCAAGATGCCATTTTGCTTTGTTCAGTGTGGCAAAAATTAGTCAGGATTGGTGAGGCACACAGTAGGGTGGATAATAGGTGCATTCTAGAAATAGTGGCTTTGGTATAATTTGTCATGAATTGCTTGCTCCGATACAGTAGACCAAGCTTTTTGTTTACTTATTTGATTGTTTGGGCTATGTCTATGTCAAATTTGAGATTGTTATCAATAACTACCCCTAGGAGTTTAGTGTGTGTTGTTGGGGGTGACAGAGGTATTATCCTTGGAGTTGATGGTGAAATCATTATTTAGTGCAGGAGATCTACCAGGTCTGAAGAGAATTAGTTTTGATTTTTGGGACTGAGTAAAAGTTTAATGCTAGAAAACCATGCTTCAGCCAGAGTAAAGTTATGCTGTGTTATTGACTGAAGTTTGCTTAAGGTTGGGGTGGCGCATATGATAGTAGTGTCATCTGCATAGTGCACTATACAGGCAGAGGGAGAGGATGCAGCTATCTGATTTGTAAATATGGAGAATAGTAAAGAACCAAATATGGAGCCTTGAGGTACTCCTATGGATACAGGTAGAAGGGAGGATAGCTGGTCCTGCCAAAGAACTGCTTGTTGGCGGGCTGATAAATAGCTGTTGAATCATGATATAGTGAGGGAGTTAATGTTAAGTGTAGATAGAGTTTTGAGAAGCAGGCTGTGGTTGACCATATCAAAGGATTTAGATAAGTCTAAGAATACAGAGGAAATGAAATGTCTGTTATTTCTATGGGTGTTGACTATGTTGATATATGAGAGTAGAGTCATGGTGCTACTGTGGGATGGTCGAAAGTCATGTTGAGATGTAGATATAAGTTTATTTTGTAGGAGGTATTGCATTAGTTGTGAATGTACTACTCTTTCTAGTATTTTTGACAAAGGAGATAAAATTGCAATTGGCCGGTAGTTGGTGAGCTCAAGGGAGTTGCCACCTTTGTGGAGTGGAATAATAAGATATATTTTCCACAGGTTAGGTACTTTGCATTCAGATATGGATCTATTTATGAGTATAGACATTGGGTAGGATATGGTTTCAGCTGTTAGTTGAAGGAAATCAGCGAGAAGTTTGTCAACAGCTAGTGTAGTAGGTTTTAACTTTTTGAGGAGTTTAGTAATAAGCTTTGTAGGCGATGGAGACAAGGAAAAGCTAGAGGGAGTCTGTTGTGTGGCAGGGTTAGTAGGGGTTAGAGAAGATGTAGGGCTATATTATGTTAGAAGTGCATCGTTAGTACTATGTAAAGGATGGAACGCATGTTGTGTGGGGGACAGGAGTACTTCTCGCAGGAGATAGTTTAGGTTCATAGGTTCAGAGCACAATACTAGGCTATTGGCCCAGAGGCCCTTATAAGCCTAGCCAAGCATTACACCCATGTTCCCACAAAGTCAGTAATTGTTTTTTAAATACATTTTTCAAGTATTTTGGAGAAGGGGGATAAAACTGATATATGTCTAAAGTTAGTAATGTCTACTGAATTTCCTCCTTTGTGCAGAGAGATAATGTGTGACTTTTTCCAGGGACAGGGAATGTGTGATTCCATGTCTGACCTATTCATAAGAACTGAGACAGGGCCAGCAATGCTTTCAGATGCTATTTTAAGATATTCACTTGGAAGTTTATCAGCTGAAGTAGAGCATGGCTTGAGTTTGATTAAAAGTTATTATAGTAGTTTTTTGTCTTCATTAATTTGCTTTTTTTTTGTTTTGTATGACTGTGAAGTATTCTGAAGTTTTCAAGATATTGTGGTGTTTTATATTTTTGCCATTCTTTCCATGTTTTTTCTCTAGTCACATTAGCATTCTACTCTTTCTGGATAATCAAATTGCATTATTTGTTTTTAGTCTCTTCCTTTTAAGAGATGCAAGGTTATTTAGGATATTCAGGAAAGTTATATTGAATTCATTTATAACATCATCTAATGGGAGGATTTTTAGGAAGTTCCAGTTAATAGATGATAGGTTAGTAATGAATATTTCCGGGTTACATGTGGACAGATTGCATGCTGTTTTATAAATATATTGTTTAAGTTGATATGTGAGATGTTTGGTTGTATAGCTTGGGAAATGATCACTGAGACAGTCAGACATTGTACTTGAGGTGATGTATTTGCTAGAGTCCAATACTAGGATCCAGTCAAATAGGGAATTTGATGTCTTACTATAATGTGTGGGGCTACTAATTAGTTATATAAAACCAAATAAGTTGATACTAGATGTTGGAGAGTTAGAGTTTCCTTCCAGCCAATTGATATTCACATCAACTTGTAGTATTATTTCTTGTGGAATTGTTATGGATATCCATTGTAGGATATCTTCCAAAATAGTTGTACTGTTGCCACAAAGGGTGTAAAGAACAGAAGTATATATTTGTCTATAGCTGTTTAATTTCAGGAAAGTTATAGGAAGCTCTGCTGAACCAAATTTTGGTATTAGTTTGATGCAGAAGGAAACATGGTAGTTGTTGGGAAACATTAAAGCAATTCCACCACTTTCCTGTTTAGACTGTCATTATACGTGGATCCAGAGAAGTCCTTCCCTTGTGAAACTAATGTGATTTGTTGTGGTCACTTGGCTTAGGAATGGGAATTGTACATCACCAGGCTCACAAGACTTGCCAGCCTGATAATTATTTGAATAATTTAACTTACTTCATACCAGAAACACAGCCCCACTTTACTGTGAATTGTAGGCAGCATTGCAGCATTCCTCTGTTACTGGAGAAGTGAAAAGATTTTCCTTATAAACCCCATTTATTACAAACAAAAAATTCTATTGGGTAACACAAGTTTACAATGTGTTATAAAATCTGCCCAGAATTTAAAAGAATGTTACAGATATTGCTTTCTTCCTAAAAATCAAAATTATGGTTGAATAATTCTGGAAACTGTCAGGTGTGTTTAAGACATGCATATGTGATTATTACAACTATGTTTCTAATTTCACTGATTGCTATCTTTCGTAAGCAAAACTCAAGAGGACAAATATTACTTACCACGTTACATCCGTCTATTAAATTCCCGTCCATATTTTCAGTCTGAAAGAAGCACCCTTCTGAAGTGACATTGTTTCCTCCAGTAGTACAATTTACTGCTGCCACATTGGTATTTTGAGAAACAAATCCTATAAACGCTTTGTAGTGATAACCACGAGCGAGTGTTTCAGAATCTGCAGCATCAAGGTCAGTTAGTATGGCAGGATTGGGGGATACAGGAAGTTCTAGTCCATACTTATCATACTCATAGTCACAGCAAACTGACAAACAGGGTAATTCAGTTGCATTTCCGTGTTTGTAACACAGTAAGGATATAACAATAATTAAAAACCCCATGAAAAGAAATGAGATTGAGACAACCGCTATTACTAAATATATGTTCAAGTTGGAATCTTGGCTATCGATAGTGGCGCTATCTCTGAAATCAGGAGGCACTTGTGGGTACGTGTCATACAGCCAGAGTCCAATGGTTACTGAAGCAGTACGCTTTGGTGTCCCATTGTCCATTACTTGAATAATAAGTCTGTGCTTGTTGGGGTCCGTGACCCTGATGTGGCGTAAGATCTTGATTTCTCCAGTTTGTCCATCAACACTAACAAGACTGGTATCACTAGCATGTAGTAGCTGGTAGGACAACCAAGCATTTTGGCCAGAGTCCGCATCCACAGTTATGACCTTGGTCACCAAGAATCCCACTTCTGCTGAACGAGGGACCATTTCTACTGCTACATACCCCTCTGTTGTGGGGGGATACAAGAACATGGGAGGATTGTCATTCTGGTCTACAATGGACACCTGCACTGTGGCAGTGCTACTTAGGGCCGGATTACCTTGATCCCTGGCTTCAATAAGTATCTCAAAATTATGTTGCTTCTCGTAGTCAAAAACGGACCTGGCGTACAAATTTCCGTTTTCGTTACTTATTGATGCATAATTCAGAACGGACAAACCCTCAAGTTCTGTGTCCAAAATAGAGTAAGCGATTCTGCCATTTTGGTTTAGATCTGGGTCCAAAGCCATAACCCGGCAAATGAAATCCCCTACTGAATTATTTTCAGTGAGGTATACTTTGTATAACTCTTGTGAAAAACGTGGGGGATTGTCGTTTACATCACCAATCTGGACAACAACGATGATTTCGGATGAAAGAGGGGGTGAGCCGGAATCAATGGCAGTGATAGTAATATTGTGTGAAGAAACTGCTTCCCGGTCTAAGGGACCATCAGTCACCATGGTGTAGTACTTGGAGACGGATCTAAGTTTAAAAGGAATATCGTCACCGATCCGGCAATTGACTATTGCGTTTATGCCAGAATCTTTGTCAGTTGCACTGATTAAAGCAACTACAGTACCTATTTCAGCATCTTCCATAATCTGTCTAGAAACCAACTTTGCAATAATTTCTGGTGCATTATTGTTTACGTCTATAATTTCTACAATAACTTTGCAGAATCCTGTCAACGCAGGTATACCCTTGTCTGTGGCTTGAATATGCAATTCATATGATCCAATCTCCGCAATCCCCATTTTGTGTTTTAGACAAATCTCACCAGAAGAAGGGTTTATATTAAATTTGTCTCGAAGCTCATTTGATGTGTGCCTGCTAAATGAATAGACAATGTGTCCATTTGTTTCTTCATCCAGATCTATAGCTTTTACCTGGACTAGTAGTGTTCCTATAGGCGCGTCTTCTTCTAAATTGACTTTATAAACGGGTTTCTCAAATACTGGAGAATTGTCATTGGCATCTAAGACTTTTATGACAATTTCGAGTGTGCCAGATCTCACTGGCTCACCGCCATCAATTGCAATTAGGGAAAGATGGTGCACTGATTTCTCTTCTCGATCTAAAATTGTATCCAAGACAAGCTGCGCCATCAGTTTTCTTTCAGAGGAATTGTACAGGTCCAAAGAAAAGTGATCGTTAGCGCTAAGCCTGTAGATAGTTATATCATTTGAGCCAACATCTTGATCACTAGCACCATGAATCGGGAATACCGTTCCTACAGGGACCGACTCCATTATATCGAAATGCAGATCATTATCTGGAAACGTAGGCGCATTGTCATTTATATCTAATATTTCCATTATGACACCGTATAACTGAAACGGATGCTTCATCACGATCTGTAAGCTAATGTAACAAGTCATTTTAGTGCCACATATAACTTCCCTATCAATTCTTTCATTAATAAACACATTTCCATTCTCTGGGCTTATAAACAAATACTGCTTGCTCTCTCCAAAATCTACACTGAGTTCTCGCTTGATAAGTTTTCCAATGCCGATACCTAAATTGGTATTTAAATTACCTACCAGTGTTCCATCTGGTAATTCCTCAGGAACCGGCAAGATAATGTCACCAAGACCATGTATCCATGACGAGAAAAATACGCAAATGGCCAACCAAAGTCCTATTTTTTGAGACGTCTTTCCAGTCAAAGCACACGGTATTAATTTCTTCAATTTAGACATAGCAGCTCTAGTTCTGTTTCACAATCGAATCCTAAGAGTAGTTGCCTTCCCTTTTGCTAGATATAAATAAATACGAAATGTGAAAATTCATCTGCATGTTTTTCTTTTCTGCTGCAAAAGTCTCGGTAGAGGCTTTTTCACAGCACTAAGCTAGTAAACAATGCCACCTATAGACATCAGCAGAAATAGCAAACCATTTCTCCTGTCTGTTTCCATGAGCGCGGCTGCGCGTATTTTATATTTATGCATGGACGCTTGAGTGCATGTTTCGATAGACGGTGTCTCTCCCCACTTCTCCAAACACCCTCACCTATAGACACAAGTTCACCTTTCTGTATTTTAATGTACTGCTTATTTTCTTCGGACTCAACACCTGAGGTCTGGTCAGAAGCTGTTCTTTTTTTCTGAAACAGGTGTTCAATTTTGATGGAAACTATTAAATTACATTTCTTTACCAAAGGAAAGGAGAAATAGATAATTGATTTTTATCAAAATCAAATATTTCCGTTTTGTTATGGGAATGGTGACCATAGCTCTCAACCTTCCATGTCCAAAATGAGGATCACTAGCCCTCATAATGTGGGACAAATGGGCAAAATGTGGAACAGATACTAATGGCTTACTAACAACTTCAACTAGAAAGGTCATGGGATGATTAAAATATGCTGGTTTTACTTATAAAGACGATCTTTTAATGAATTAATATGATCAATTTCTATTTACAATGGATTTCGCTTAAAAAAGTTACTAATACTGAATGTGTGACAAAGTCTTTCTATGTGGAACTTTGAGGGAACTTCGAGGAACATGAACTTTTTAAGACCCCAAATGAGGTACGTTCCTCGTAATGAGGTACATTTGAGAGGTATGATGGTGACCACCATCATATGTGCTTATAAAAAGCAACATTGAGTTCAAGAATGGAGCTCCCCATATGAGGTTGTGGGTGACTTGCCCTTACCAATAAAATACTGCTTTTTTATTATCTTCTGATCACTGTTTCATGCATTGGCAGCAATTGCCCACAATTTGTCAGTAGTTCTTTTTTCATTTTGCCTTTCTGGATTCTTTTTTTCAAGACTTCTGCATAGTATGGGTCCAGAAAAGGAAAAATGATACCTAATGTTTGTGGGTCATGTTTTTCTTCCTCTACTATTTTAGATGTTATTACAATTAAAATTATGCCCATAATTCAGGATATAGCTCCCACTCGACCTCATTAGCAATGGGGACTGTAAACAATGGGCTAGTCTTAATTCAGAGTCTAAAGAAACCTGTCAGCTTGTAAAATGTGAAGATTACAATGGAACTAGGTTATGTCATGCACACATTTTGTCATTACTTATTTCAAATTATTGTCACTCTGGTTAGTGCTTTTGGATTCCAATAATCAGTAAAAACTTCTTTCTCTGCATGCAAATTCTCCAGTTGATTAATAAAATCTACACTCCCACCTCTCATATTAAATATCAATTGTTCACTACAAAATATAAATCCATAGGTGTTTAGTCTTTCTGGGAGTGGTCATTCATGCCACTCTAAAAACAGTTCCTCAAACCTATAGCACAGCTACTTGTCTAAATATTGTGTGCTCCATGTGTAGCACTTTTAATATTTAGGTTATTAATGAATTCAGACTCAGATTTCTAGGTAAATCTCCACCCACTTGCTTTGATTCCAAGACTTCACTTTCAAATATAAGGCACCATTAAAACCACTACAAGAATTTGAAGGTCCAGGCAGCAAGCTGACTGAGACAAACATGTTGAATCACAAACCTACTAAACCAGTGGGTGATATTTGTACCAAAGCATGTTGCAGGTGGCAATGTCCTGCAACTTCCTTATTTTATACACTAATTAAGCAACTTGTCAAGAGTGCATGATTGTGATCTTGCAGTACAGGCAATTAAACATCAACAAATTTTGGGTAGGAAGATGAGATTATGGAGATAATCATGAAGTGGCCTTATATCAAATGGTAGATCTTTGGCAGTATCACAATTTATTCTTTTGCCTTCTTTGCAGGACTGCTGGATTGCACATTAAATGGAAAACAAAGCTCAACATTCAACATTCATGCTCTAAGCAGATCATTTAAGAGACTAATCTGAAGTAATGTTGTGGTTATGTACTGAAATCTGGACTCCAAGTTAACTATCTTTAAGAATTCATTCAGAACAATATCTATCATAGTTCTGCATCATCGGCATTTTCACTATATAGCTACTGCAAACACTAGTCTTCTGGTTTGACTCCAATGATTCTACTTTGTCTTCAGCAACTATCAGATTCATTCAAGCCAAAGGATCTATATTTGGCACTATCACTTTATTAGGTTATTGTTATGGCTGTAATCTGTATTTTCCATTTTTCATAAATTAACTTATTCAACAGGTTCCCAAGAGGATTGAGAGATTGTCATCCTTGCAAGTGATTGGAATTTTTTTTTTTTTTTTTAATTCTAATATTAACTAGCCTGTCTCCAGGCTTTTCTACATAGTATAAAGGTGTTGCTACTGCTTTAAAATTCCATGGGAATTGTAACCTTTCAGACTTGTTCAACATTTTTATATGATAAAAGTAAACAACATACTTTTAAATCAAGACACTGTTGTACCAATGTCACAACTAGATTATTTTTCTAATCTCTGATTCCTCTTGCATTGTTGAAGCAAATACTGTACTCTGTATAACTTGTTAATAACTATTCATTAATTTGGAATGCTCTTCTTTTATTAACTTGGGGAGTCACACACATATTTGTACTTTTTCTCTGTTATCATTCAGGAAGGCAAGTCTTTTGATTCTTATACCTGTTGCACTGCAGCAATAAAAACACCCTGTATGACTTTCTGATAACATTTTATCTATCCAAAATGTTCTTTATTTATTACTGTGCAATGAGACAGTGTGTCAAATTTCCTTTATTATCATGCAGCAGGACAGATTTAAAGAACTAGTCAGTGGCAAAACATTTGAACTTTGCAGTCTTAGTAGTACCCCTGATGCCATTCACCAAATTGGAAAACTGACCTTAAAGCTTTTGTTACACTGCACAGTGACAAATCTCAGTGGCCTCTCTGCTTAAAAAGTATAATAAAGCTAAAACACACATGGATGAAATAAAAAAATGCAAGACATCACTGACCTCAATTCTTCATCTCTTTCTCCCAAAATTGCTTGATTTTCTTTTGAATAAATATGTCCTTCCAATCTTGACCTCTAGAATTCATTACTCTTAAATATAAATGTATGTAGACCTAGATGAAACTCCTAGTAATAGTCTTAGTTGATTGACTTTAAGATCAGACATAGAAATATTACCACATTTTGTATTTACAGAATGCTACTTAAAAAAAGTTTACCAAGCATAATACAGTTGTGGCTAAGTTGGCTAAGTTCTGTATGGATTTCCATGCCCTTTCAAAACTGGGTTGTACCCAAGACTAACAATTTGAGAAAATTTAAAGTCACCAGATTTCAATAATATTTACCTGAGAAAGTCAAGACTACATTGAGGTATCTGAGTAATGAGTATTTAAGACAGAGGCAGTGAGAATGTGATCTGTTTCTTGTAGATATACCTAACTATGCATATCAAAGGTATATACCCCATATTTTATATATCTCCTCTTTTTAAATTATACTTTGCATGATTTTGTCATTAGGGCTGCACAGGACTTTTTGTGCAAGATTGCTGTAATGCAGGGGATGGGGAATATGCCCTTTGTTCAGTATTGTGCAATCTCAGAGTTGGTATATTTAATTGGTAATGGTGGGAGGTAAATCTTCCACTTTATTTATTTTTTTTTGGGGGGCGGCTGCTCAGCAGAGCAAAACATTGTTTTTTGTTTGAATGCACTGAGATTTTCTATCTGAGGAAAAGTAACATTGTCAACATTGTTTGTTAACTATTTCAAGTCAACCTTTTACAGTTTAGACTTTCTTAAGTTGACCCTATATATATATATATATATATATATATATATATATATATATATATATATGTGTGTGTGTGTGTGTGTGTGTGCGTGCGTGTTTGTCTATGTATGTATGTATCAGATGACATCATGTGGGCAAGTGGTTTTTCTATGCGGAACTCATTAATTGCATTTGGTTGAGTTTTGATTCATCATGGTAAATAGTATGAGAGCAGTTGCCCTACCTCCGAATGATGAATATTAGTGTCTTTTCCAGTGATCTTATGTACTATGATTTGCTGGAACTGACTTGCCATTAAGTGAGTTGACTTTATACAAGTTGAAAATAAGAATATGTGTGTGTGTGTGTGTGTGTGTGTGTGTGTGTGTGTGTGTGTGTGTGTGTGTGTGTGTATCTTTCCCAGATGTGATTCAGACACACACGCACAAAGAAATCTAACAAACAAAATTAATAGAAATTAAAAACTGTTAACTTTGTCTTGCCCAATTAATCTTAAAGGTATTTATAGTGTATATACAATACCTTGGTTGCCAGGTTTTCAGTCCTTAAAGATAACTTTACCAAATACTCCACATAGGCTAAGTCTCACTCAGCTCTTACAGCAATTAAGCTATACAATAAACATTATGGTTCCAGGTCTTGGCTAGGGCTTCCTTTCACCTTCACACAAATTCTTTGCCTGATCTCCTTCAGGCCACATTAACAACAGACCCTAACTGGACCAGCTAACACCATGAACCATAAATCTTTGGGCATAGCCTCTGCTATACCCACATGATGATCCCCTTTAATAAGGAACCAGCTTTGTTGATTTCTGTTGTCAGGCTTCAACCCTTTATAAAGCCCTAATGGATAATTAGTTCTTTTTTATTCCATTTAACACAGCCAGTTATTTGACCAATTTTTTGTAATAAAACTAAAGATACTAGACACATTCAAAGGATACTCCCCATATTCAACACACAAGATGTCATATATCAGCAGAAGTGAATGAATAGTCATATACATGCAAAACACCAGTATTACTT
Source organism: Protopterus annectens (assembly GCF_019279795.1). Classification (NCBI taxonomy): domain Eukaryota; kingdom Metazoa; phylum Chordata; order Ceratodontiformes; family Protopteridae; genus Protopterus; species Protopterus annectens. The sequence continues at coordinate 1,089,791,954 of NC_056733.1, read as the reverse complement.
TGTTGAGGTTACAGTATAACAGGGACTGGGAATTTGCCCTTTCCCTGCTGTTGTGCAACCTCAGAGTTGGTATATATAAGTAACAGGGGTGCAAAGGGAGTAGGTACCCCCCTTGCAAAAACAAATTTTAGTGTGTTAGTCTGTTCTTTTAGACAATGTGAGCTTTGTTTTTTTGTAGATAATTTTTTGTTTGGTCATTTGATTTTACCATTTCATGAAATACACTCATAGATAGCTAGATAGCTAGATAGCTAGATAGCTAGATAGATAGATAGATAGATAGATAGATAGATAGATAGATAGATAGATGGATTATAGATAGGTAGATGTGGGCTAGATTAAGTTCTTGCCCGTTCATTTGATGAAATGGAAAAGGTCAATTCATTATGGTTGATTTGAATTCTGTCAATGTACATACAGTGGTTCTGTGCAAAATCTGAGAACAGCAGAGTTAAGGAAGCTTTTAATTTTCCCCATATCTGTGTAATCTTGGAGTTAATATATTTAATTAGTAGGGGGTGTGGGGGCACCACTCACCTCATGGGGGTGCAAGGGGAGCTTGTCCCCCTGCAAAAATACTTACTTTGCTGTTTTTTTTCTGTTTTCACCTAAACATTCCATCAGTGAAAATGTATCACCTGAATGTTAGTTGACATAAGGAGTTTGCAGTTTAGATTAGTTACTCATACTTGTGTGTGTGTGTGTGTGTGTGTGTGTGTGTGTGTGTGTGTGTGTGTGTGTGTGTGTGTGTGTGTATGTGTGTGTGTGTGAGATGTATGCTTGCATATATACATAAATATGTAGACACATACACGTGTACACACACACACACACACACACACACACACACACACACACACACACACACACACACACACACACACACACACACACACACACACACACACACACACACACTTAGTCTATTTCCTTAACTGCTCAAGGGTTTGCAATTCTGTTGCTTGGCAACTAATATTTTTTCAACTTTGAACATTAAGCTGTATACATAAATTACTGCTTCCTTAAAGGGAAAATAAAACTTTCTTTCCTTACTAATATTTTTTCGCTCAGACTACTCTCATTTTGATATCCTTGAGTGTGTAGAGTTTTAAACCAGTATCAGTACATCTCTGACTTTTTTTCCAGTTTTTCTTTTGTCATTTATAACTGCAGAATTATCAAAAATATACAGTTCTTCTTCAAACAGCTCTTCATTCTTCAGGAAATATTCTTTTCTCATCATGTGTGACTTGTGTATCCTCTCTTGACTATATTTTACTTTCAGATCATGCTTCTGTAGATTGGATAGAATCAACTGCATCCTTGGAGGTACCTTGTGCAAAGAAATTTTTAACATGCTTTTGCAAGGTTTTGTGGATGGTATCCATTGAAATTTCTTTGCCACAAACCTAGCTAATGTACCCTCTAAAAACACCCAGCCTGCATACCCCCAAAACTAAATTTTGCTGCTTAGACCACTTTTTTTCAGGTCTTGCACCAGCACTCTGGAAACCCCTTCCACTCTTCTTAAAAGACCTATACTCCTATTCCTAAACAAGGTCACAATTCAAGTCACATTTCCCCATAGAATTCCAGTGTAGGTGATATCTCATGTGCTATATCACCTGACCACTAATACCCTTTACACAGAACTTGTTAGTGTTTTTCACAGCTAATTCATTTTTCATGTTTGAGTCACATGCTTGTCTATACTGTACATGGCATATGTTTCCAAGATATTGAATTTTTAATGATTACTCTCCTATATGTAATACTATTTGCATCTCTGAAGATTTATTCTAATATTTCTTGTAAATATCTGTAAAAGCTGTGATTGAATTCACCCAGTGTGCTCCTAAAACTAGTCATTTGTCATCAGTGTACAATCCAACATGATACTTCTTGTAGCTGACTTATTGCTGTTTAAGGGTACATATCCTATATTCTACAATCTAGCTATTTCTGACCTTCAAATATTAACCAAAGTATATTTTATATGCTCTCACTTTACTACTGAATAAATTATATCTTCAATTAAGCATATTAAGCCCAGTTATGTACCAGACCCTGCTGGATCTACTGCTGACCTTTATAAAATTATAGGTTTATAGGTGGTTACTGGGCTATTAACCCAAAGGTCATCATAAGCCTAGCCATGTGTATGCAATATAATAGCAGAGAAACCCAATATAAAGGATTTTGTCTAAACTCCAGATCTTAGTTACAATGACTGCCCATATCTAGAAGGGTCAAAGGTGAAACTCCCGACAGGAATTTACAGTTTCCCATCCAATCATCCAGGGTATGCTTAAAACGGGTCATAGTGGCTCTTTGTTTGATGTGAACTGGTAGCCTATTCCCGAGGACTGGCAATCTCTGAAAGACATACCTGTCACTCCAGCAGGTCTTATTTATGTTGCAGGCCAGGTTAAGGTCCCTGGAGTGGCTGATCCTTGTCCCATTTGACCTGTAGATGTGCAGTATTTCCATTAAGTTTGGATCTGAGATTGCTCTGTAGTCTAGGCACAAGTCTCCTCTAAGTAGTCTGTATGCTACTAAGTACAATGACAGTGACTTCAGTCTGTCAATGTATGACGTGTGATGGAGACCCTGAATATTCATGGATAGAAATCTCTGACTGCACCAATCATTGGTCTGTGTAAATCCCTCTTGAAGTATATTGACATCATTTGTGGACTCAGTGATTGCACCTAATTTGCAGTCATCAGCAAACTTAGTCAGCCACAGCTCCTCTGTTTTGGCCTGAACTTTTAAGAAGTATATTCCAAACAATAGGGGGCCCAGCACTGACTCCTGTGGAACTCCAGTGGTGGTGACAGGTCTGCTGGTTGAAGTAAAGTCCACACATTTGACTGAGTGTGATTTGTTGGTGAGCCAGTTAGCAACCCACCTGATGACATAAGGGTTGATATTTAACAGGAAGAGTTAATCAATGATACCCAAATGTAGGACTGTGTTGAAGGCCTTGGCTGAGTCAAGGTAGGCTGTATACAGAAATTTGCCTTTGCCTATGGCTCTGGTGATGTTTTTGAAGAAGTCCACCAGGTTTAATAGGCATGACCTGCCTTTGACCATGATGATTTGTTCTATGGCCTTACAGATAGAGCTTGTTAAGCTCATGGGTCTGTAGTTCCCAGGGTCTGTTGCTGTACCCCCTTTAGGGGGATGACAGTTGCTCTTTTCCATTCAGCAGGGACAAAACCAGTACTCAGGCTGTGGTTGAAGAGAGTATTTAAAACACAACCTGGGATGCTATCCGGTCCCACAGAGGCTTTGTTTGTTTGCCTTGGACAGAGCATTAATGACTTGCTCTTTGGCGATGCAAGGTGGGGGCGATGTAGAAGGAATGCTTTGTGGAATGTTTGGAGGGAATGGGGGAGTGAAATGTTTGCCAAACCCGTCAGGTAATACGCTAGCTATTTTCACAGGATAAATGTGTGTGATGCCATCCACAACTATTCAGCACACATCTGGGTCCTACCTTTTTGGTTACAGATATAGCTGAAGAATGTCTTATGGTTATTCTTAGATATGGTTTCTAAATTTTTTTTTGAAGTTACCCTAACAGGATTTTACAAGTTGTCTTATTTGTTTGTTCAAGCAGAGGAGGGTGTTCTTCCAGTGCTGAGACCTCTCTTTTTTTATTCTTAGACAGCAGCTTCTTCCTCTTGCTGTATAACATATTAATGCTAGATGTCCACCAGGGGCTTGTTTTTTTTCTTGAGGATCTTGTTTTGATCCAATCAGGTACATCTGTGTCAATACATTTGTATAAGTGTTTGTATAGGGCATTTGTGTATACCTTAGTATGTTGTCAATGCCATCTGTGGGTACAGGAGCTTGGAAATTACTTATGCCATCCCTTAGGAGGGTATAATTAGCTTTGGTGAAATTTTTTAGCCTGATTTCACCTAAGAGGGGTCAGGTGTTATAGCTATTTCAAACATGACTGATTTCTGATCATATTTAACCAGTGAGGGTCCTATACTTGTGGTGGTGCAACGGTCACCCATGTTGGTGAGGACCAGGTCAAGAATATTTGAACCCCTTGTGGGGTTGCATAGCATTTGTTCCAGGGCGTTAGTGCAACGAAGTTCAGAAACCTTTGTGTGAGCCTGTTGGTACTGGCATAAGTGTCCCAGTCAATGGAGGGATAATTAAAATCACCCATGACTAAAGTGTTTGGTTGTAATGATTGACTTAAGTAGGTCTAAATAAACAACATGGGTATCTTGGTTCATTGAAGGGGGCCTATAGCTAACAATGACTTGAAGGGGGATCTTACCCACAGTTAGTTGAACTTGGAGTAACTTCATGGAGTTTTCCTGTCTAACCAGTCTAGAGGTGTATTTATCTCTGATGAAAATACTGTTCCTCCTTTGGTTCTCACACGTTCATTTTGTGGTCTGAAAGTGTGGAAGGCCTGAAAGTGTGGAAAGCCTTGCAAGACTGCATTACTCTCTATGGCCATGAACCAAGTTTCTGTGACTGACTGCACAGACATCAACATCCTTCAGGGAGAGGATTGCTTCCAGAGAATGCAGTTTCTGATTTAAACTCCTAGTGTTTAGCAACATAACTTTTAATTTATTTGTGAGTGATATTTTCACATTGAAAGTTTTGTTCTTGAGACCTTTCCTAAAAAGGCACTATGAGGGAGGCAAGTACCTTAGCCCGTAACCAAAACCCTAGAGGTGACAGGTGAAAACCATCTCTGGCATAGCAGCAATGCTTATCAACCATGTCATCCCAGGCTGACAGGATTGCCAATTGTTGAAGTCAATCATTTTTTGTTTATACTGTGGTATCATCATAGGTGAGGGTAGAATGCTGCTCAATGCTAGGGACATACCTACCTGGGACACATATTCATAGAGCTCCATCATGTCTCTTTTCATATAGTCCAGTGGTGTACTTCTCAAGTCATTCACACCAGCATGCACTGTTTTAGAGTCATTATGGTACTTGTTGAGAGACATGAGTGCATGTGTGATCTGACAGATCCTGGCACCGATAGACAGCTGACCATAACCTACTCCTTCTCCAGCCTGGTGAGTGGGACATCAGTGTGTCTTACAATGCAGTCACCTATGACTAAAAATTTGGTTTAAATGTGCTTTGCCTTAGGAGGTTATTTTGTGAGACACTGTTGCTTGTGTTTTTATGTGTATTGAGTGCTGTAGGTGCTGTATTAGGAGTAGCGTGTTTGTTTTTGGAAGGTCTCTGGTGTTTAGGTAGATTTCTGGTGAGCACCTCCATGTATAATGGTTTATGTGTTGAGTGCATGGTTTGCATAGGAGATGTAGTATGTGAGCTGACAGCCTGTTCAGTGTTACTGTTCTGTACATGACAGAGCAAGGATTTCAGATTCTTAGTGTAGATACATCTCTTACAAATTGTAATTGGGTGATTTATGAGTAGAGGGTTGTCAGTGTACACGAGGCAGTTGTTACACTGCCTCAGGATAACCATCTCAATCAGGCTGGTAGAAGAAATGTAGGGAAGCTGACCATCTATAATGCTAGGTTAAATCCTGTTTTCACAGCAGGGAGAGAAAATGAAGGGGTGTGGAATAAGTGGGTGCTCTATATGGGTTCTATCCTAATGGAGTGCTCTATAAAGGGTCTATACTATAGGGGGTTCTCTAAATGGTATGAGACTATTGTAGATTTAGTGGTTTTGGGACTGTTTAAGGGGCAAAAGCACAGCTGAGGTGCTCTTTGAGTGGCTAAGTGCAATTAAAGTACTTCTTGGCCAGTTTATGGACAGCAACTAAGAGGAAATGTATCTACTGAAGTTTCTGCGTCTATAACCGCCAGTGGTTACCCCCACTGCACTGTGGTGTGTGATGGTGAATGGAGGTGCTCTACACATGAACAGATGAATCCAGAAGAGCAGTGGCTGGTCACCTAACTCTGTGGAGCTGTGTTAAAACAAGTGCAAACCCACGCAAATGTGGAGCTTATGTAGCAACAATGAGCAAACTGAATTAAACAATTTAACCAATAAAAAAGCTCAAAACTGATCCCTGTGCCAGTAACCTTCAATCAGATGAGTCCTAAATGCACTCTCCTGTTGCAAGGGTGCAGGGAGCGCTCTCTATTAAAAGATAGCCTGGTTTAATGCTCACTTTAACAAACAGAACCAGATTCAGCAGGTCTGAATCTGGTCTATGCTACATCATACAAAAAGTGCAACAAATCAGCAAGAACCGTTTTAAAAAAATAGCAATATAGAAAAAATACAGTTTAAAAGTGCAAAATACAGTATAAAATTATACTTGTGGTTAGCAGAATGCAACAGATTCCTTGTATTTCACAGATGAATACAGCAGAGTACTGGCTGGTCACCTACTTCTGTTGAGTTGTATTATCTTTCAGTTCTTGGCTCTTCATGGTCTCCTTTTTTATTAACCTTCTCAGCATCGCCTCTTGATATACTCCTCCCCTTCAAAGATGTTTCTCTGAATTTATTTTATTTGCTCATTTTATTAATTAATATAAAACCTACTGTAAAATTCTTACCCAACTATTATAGTTTTGAGTGGAAAGAGTCTGTATGAGGTGTAACTGATGTCAAGGATGTCTGAATAATGGAACTGTTACTCATGAATGAAACTGTTTGTAAGTGATTTAACTGATGTCAAGGATGTCTGAATAATGGAACTGTTACTTATGAATGAAACTGTAAATGATGTAACTGATGTCAAGGATGTCTGAATAATGGAACTGTTACTCATGAATGAAACTGTAAATGATGTAACTGATGTCAAGGATGTCTGAATAATGGAACTGTTACTCATGAATGAAACTGTAAATGATGTAACTGATGTCAAGGATGTCTGAATAATGGAACTGTTACTCATGAATGAAACTGTTTGTAAGTGATTTAACTGATGTCAAGGATGTCTGAATAATGGAACTGTTACTCATGAATGAAACTGTTTGTAAATGATGTAACTGATGTCAAGGATGTCTGAATAATGGAACTGTTACTGATGAATGAAACTGTTTGCAACTGATGTAACTGATGTCAAGGATGTCTGAATAATGGAACTGTTGCTCATGAATGAAACTTACTGTAAATGATGAAACAATACAAATGATTTCCATGATGTCTGTATAATGCCACTTTTTCCCCTGGCTTCAGCTGCAAAAGGACACTGCTCAGTCAGTCTTTTCCCTTAAACAAATACCAATAAATAAATACTGACAATATTTTTAAATGTTGCATGTTTCATGTGTAACTGTGGTTATTGAAATTACTATGACTTTTGATATCGCATTTGCTATGACTACTGTCTTATTGGTGTTTTCCTCTTGTAACTTTGGAGCTTTTCTCCCTGTGCCTCTGCTGAAATTAGATAACATACCTAGTGAGATTTTCCTAGTGAATGAATAAATACCTAAATTAAATCTAAGAATGGCAATAGTACTTTATATAAGCACAATATGCCTGACCTGTAAGAGATTTTTTATTTCTATTTATTTTTATCACATATCTGGGCAGTACATAAATCCAATACCTTTTTTGAGCAAAAAAAGTTGCTTTTTCAAGAGAGACTGACTGCAGGATTTTTATCCAGCTTAAATGAACATTTACATTTAAGGAGTGCATTACAAGTTAATAGCAGAGAGATATATAATTTTAAAATAATATTTTTTTATTATTTATATAATTAAATAATGTGTCAATTGATGCACATCTTACCACAAAATCTATTTGAAGAGGTCCCCTTTCTATAAAAAGAAAAAAGAAAAAACGACCACCGCCAAAAGTACAAGCAAGACAGTATTTATTAAAACTAAGCGCTTTCACCCAACTTTGCACTGGGATTCATCAGAGTAAAACAGTGTTCTGTAATAGCCCATTTAAATACCATTTAATCATGTGACCAACTCAATTAACAAATACTTAAAACTTATTTGTCCACATATTTAACTTTTGCAAAAATATACAAATTCTATGTTAACAATTTAAAATGTTAAAAACATTGACCAAAACCCAAATGTTCTTATTTCTATACTTGTCATGTAGACTGGAGAGCTTTATAACACATATATCCTACCTGCTTATAACGTAGTGTTTCTACCTATTATTGCAGCCCCAATGTGAATGTAAATATACATGGACCCCCTCCCTAAACACAAAAGACCAGATTCCTTAATACACACATATAAAACCAGAAAACTTTAAAGCTTCACAGATCTAAGTTTCAGAACACTCTTGAGGGAACCATTCTCATTAAAAACACACCTAGAAAAACTAGTGAAACGGCAGTGTGTGAGACTGGCCAGGATGATTACTGGAGAAAAGGAATTTAGTGAAGAGTTTGACAAGTTATTTAATATGTTTAGGGTAAGGGGATACCCAGAAAACATTTTAAACATTTTTGATGAGGTGAGAGTGAAAAGGAGATTGAGATATTTTGTCCCACTATTGGGTATGGGTGTAGAAACCCAATTAACCTTAAGTAATGTACATGACCGACCTATAGCATTCAAAATAGAGCCATGATTACCGCATATAATGCCAGTATTTATGGGCTTAGGGAGATTTTGGAGACCAACTGGAAAGTGTTTAGTATAGACCTGGAATATATGGACCACGCTGGTGCAAAACCTGTCCTAGTTTATAAGAAGGCTGTGTGCCTTAAGGCGCTACTTGAGAGGCCTTTGAGGGGTGATGGGTCTGGAAAAATGGTTAAGTGTGGTCATTGTCCACAGTGTCCCTATATCCTTGAATGTTCAGATTTATTTATAGAAGGACTTGGGACAATTAAATATCATTGCAGATTTTATTATGGGAGTAAAAAGGTGGTATATTTAGGTCAGTATATATACTATACCACATTTTATATAGTTAAGACAAAGCTAAGCTTATGGAAGAGGGTTTACCAACATAACTATGACACTGCAAAAAAAAATAAAATGAAAGGAATGCACTATATAAACATCTGGTGCATAACCCTGGACATGGGTTTAGGTTTTGTGTTATTGATGAGGCTAACCTGGGTCAGAGGGGTTGTCCAGTGGAAGACTTTTAAGAATATTTAGAATTTAAATAGCAATTGAAAAGTAGAGCAAATAACTATCCTGGTTTACATGAAACCATTTCTATATCTAGTGTGTTAAGGCTTAAGGTTGCTATGTTTATTTAAAGTTTTTTATATTTATGTTTCATATTTATGTTTACATTTATGCATATATGTTTAATATATTAATACTGAATTTTGTTTTTAATATGTATAGGTAGTGTATTAGGATATGTATGGTTTAATAACTATTTTTGAATGAAGATTTACTGTAAGTTTAATTTAGAATGGTCTAAATTGTTTAACTGTTTTTAATAAATTTCATTAGTTTGATTGACTTTTGTTGTTTTCACCTTCCTTTGTGTTGTTCCAACAGAATATATTAAAGATCCAAAGAAGTCATTCAACCACTGTACCCTTTCCATCAATGAATGCAAAGTCCCTTTGGTAAGTACAAATCCAAGCACATCACTCAACTGTAAAGGCCCAAAACATTTCTAACCAAGAATCTTAAAGGCCTTAAATCTTTCAATTAACCCAATAGATTAGTATGACACAACTTATAATCAATAACATACTGTTTTCTGAGAGGTGATCTGTGTCTTACTCTTTGAGCCATGAAAGACCTAGTCCTCTCTGTCCTCCTATTTCTTCACAAAAGCAGGAGCTCTACAAACATGCACACTAATGACCTAAATCTACAACTAATAAACACAACGTGCTGGAGGGATATATTCCTAACTCAAAGTATTGCTAGCCTATGGGATAAGTTAGCACTACAGGTCAAACAAAGTAGTACTTTGGCTACCTTTAAGGCTAGTCTTGATGACTTGATGGGTAGGCTAAAATTAATGCTAGGGTTATCATGTGCAGCATTGCTTGATTTGGGAGGTGAACACTATGAAGTGGTTGAAAAGGTTGGCAACAACTTTTAAGTTTGTCTGCGTAAAGGTGCATATTATTATGCATCTTATGGTCACTATAATCTCTTGCACAGTACATTCCTATGCTTTTTATGTTCCTACATGTAACTTCAGTTGCATATAATTAAATTATGACTATACTGACAAATGGTGGTAGTGCTCCATACAAGGAATACAATTAATTTGTTTAAGTCCTACTGCACCAACATTTCCAAATATTCTCTAACAGTTTAGAAACTCACATTATGAGCACACTAATGAATTTCATTATACAAATGTAAACCCTGGCATGCTAGATACTGTACTGTACAGAAACTAATCTCTAAAATTTCCATTTAAATGAAGTCATTATTTCTGGAATATTTCAACAAATGTAAAGGCATTTAAGGTTCTTTATTAAAACAATTAGCAAGTGGTGGTATTGGAGGAAATCTTAAAGCTTATATTGTACATCATTTGCCATTCATTTACAATAAACTGATCAATCAAAATGGTGAATAAGCAAAGCAGATTAATTTTAATGGCTGATGATATACAAAGTTTATGTATTCATACTCAATTTAATCTGCATCTAAAATTAAAATATTAAAGAAAAATGTAACAAAACATCACAAAATTCTAAAACAATGCATACTGTAGTACACACAGTCACTCTGAAATCCGATAATTAATGTTACCATACCCCAACTCATATCTAGATTACCTAATGCCAGATAGCTATTCTAGAGATCCTAAAGCCAATAGAGAATTTATAACTACAGTCCACTACCAAACAGGAAAATGGCCTTCTTTCTCACTCATCTAAATATAAAAGACATATCTATCTAAAACAGGATCTGTAACTATTGCAGCCATATTCTCAGTTTCAAATCCAGATGGTAAGTGAGCTAAAATGGAATAGTACATGAGCATAAGCTCATGTACCGAGAATGTAATATATTACTCTATAAATATACTTTCTGTAAGTAAATAATAGGCATAAGATAGTTTACAAAATGGCAGCTCTGGTACGTAATCCACTATAATCAGTTCCTCCACATCAATATTTTAAACTAATCTGCATTACTGCCTAAGTGCTATGACTCCAGAAAATGATCATTATTGATTTCTCAGTGTGAATATTTTTACCACCTTGCCAACATTTTTATATAGTTTTAAATCATAAGCTCATCACTGGAATTCATCATTTTCTAATTTTTAGCTTTGCTTCTTTGAACAGTCTTGAAGCATTCAATTTACTTGAGGACAATGAAACTTGTATTGTCACAGAAATCTGGTTTATGGATATCTCTGCTTCCATAAATTTTATGGGGTATAAACTTATCCATGTTACTCACACGACAATAGGGATAGCAGAATTTCAATCTTTGAAAAGAGTAAATCTTATTGCAAGGTTAAAAAATGTATGACAAGGGCAAACTTTGCTAATGTCACTGTTAATATTAATGACAAATCTATTTTATACACTGTACTACATCCTTCCCATGACTCTGACCAAACATAAGGACCTCCAAAGTAAACTGCAGGCCCTAAACACTAACTAGACATACACTATAGAGCACAAGTATAGTAAAACAAAATTAACAAAATTTTGAAGGGACTTCAGCTGCTCAAATATTAACATTTACAGTACTGCTCAAATAATACACGCAACAAAAGATTAATAAATATCCTTATTAAAAATAATTTTGAATTGATGCAGAAAGCATCAAGGTGCATATCTCTCAACCTTTCAGAGCAAGAAATATGGACAAAGACTAAAATAAGGAACAGATTTTAAATATTGCTCTTATAGACTTAGAAAGGAGCTATAATAATAGGCTCTGTTTTGGCATGTATTTTCTGAAGGACATGAGTTCTGAAAAGCAAATGTAGCTCATATTTAGTGACTTCAATCCTCAGTGATTTGCAAGAAAAAAAAGTTATGTACTTACTATAACTTTCCATCTGTGTTGTCAATTTTCATTCCTCCTCAACTCATGGGTTCAGATCCAGCCCTTTAGACCTGACCTGGCGGTTGCTAAACCTTGTTGCAACCAAAAAATTCTTGAGCTTCTCCCTTACCCATAATGCACCAACCCTAAGTTACCTCAGATCTTGTCTGATGATCTTTGCCTGAAAGGAAATAGTTACTATGCATAAATAAAAGGAGGTGAAAAAATGCATACAGTCAATAAATAAAAACACTATATCTGGAGGTTAATATAAAAGACAGTGATGTCCTGTAAAAAAAAATCATTCTTCCAGAAATTTGCAAAGGATGAGAGTTGGTGGGTGGGAGTTGAGGAAGAATGAAAATGGACAGCACAGATGGAATATTAATCTGATGTTGCAAATTTTGCATTCTATCTTCAACTGATGGGACAGAATCCCCAGCTACCTAAAATCCTAGGTGGACTCAAGGAAGGATGTTTCTGAGTGCATTTGAACCAAATGATGCTCCACCCCTGGAGACCAGATCCAGTTTGTAATGAGTAACAAAGGCATGAGGAGTAGCCGAAGTACCTGCTGTGCATATGTCATCCAAGGACATCTTGGAAAGAAAAAACTGAAGACATTGCCATGAATCTAGCTGAATGAGCCCATACTGGTCATGAAAAGGTAACACCCAAATTTTTATAAATAAATGAGATACAATCAGTTAGCCATTTGGCTAAAGTTACTTTGGCAACTGGTTTTCCCAATTTGAAGCCTGTAAAGGAAACAAACAACTGGTCTGCCTTTCTTAAGTCTTTTGTTCTATGCAGGTAAAAACTTAATTGTCTGTGAACATCCAGTCAATGTAACATGTCTTTGTTAGTAAATTTGGGGAAGAAAACTGGCGTATTAATGGGCTGATTGATATTGGATTCTGACACCACCTTTGGAAGAAAGGATGCACTGGTTCGTAATGTAACTCTATCCTTGTGAAAAATCAAGTATGGATGTTTTGAAGACAATGCTTGAATTTCTGAAATTCATCTAGCAGATGTAATGGCTACTAGTAAAAGAAACATTTTCCAAGTAAGATATTTAAGGTCACACTTAGCTGCTGGTTCAAAGGGGGGTGTATAAGTGCCTGCAGTACCAAACTGAGGTCCTATGGGGAGTAGGGTCTTTAAAAGGAGGTTTTACAAGTAGAGTGCCTCAAAAGAAAGCTCTGCACAACTTATGAAAGGCTACCGAAGAACCCTCAAACTCAATGTGAAAGTTTGATATTGCTGCTAACTGAACTTTAATGGTTGAGCAACTAGTTGTTTCCTTAAAAAGTAGGACCAAAAATTCAAGGATGTTATGTATCAGAGGTGAAAAAGGTTCAATATGATTTTGATGTGTTCAATACACAAATCTTTTCCATTTTCTGGAAAAAACTTTATGTATTGAAGGTTTATGCGAAGATAAAAGCATATGTCAGAAAGGGGAAGAGAGCATAAGTTGTCTGGCTATTAAAGGAATTGGAGCAGCCAGGCCATCTGCCTGAGGTTATATATGTCAGGATGGATCATGCCTGTTGGATGAAACAGGAGGTCGGGAGTCAGATCTACAACCCAAGGTTGGTGAAGTACGTGAGGCCAATGGAAGGGGAATCAAATCTGTCGAGGCCAGTATGGTGCAATGAGGATGAATTTGCTCTTCAACATGGCAGATTTCTGTAGGAATTTCAGAATTGGTGGATATGCATATAGTAGACGGGGGGGGGGGGCAATCATGAAGTAGAGCATCCCTCTGTGATTCCCCCCTGGGGGGATTATGACAAAGTAGCTGCTGCATTTGTTATTTAGGGAAGAAGCAAAACAATCACAGCAAGGCTGGCCCCTCTGACAAAAAATAATTTACATCACATTCTTGTTGACACACCACATGTGAGGTAGAAGAATGCACCTGCTCAGCTTGTCTGCTATCACATTGGACTTGCCCAGAATGTGCATTGCTATGAGAAAGCAGTTAGATGAGATTGCCCATTGCCACACTCTGAGCATTTCTCAACACAAGGAGTAAGATCTGGTCCCTCCTTATTTGTTGATGTACCAAATTATTGACATATTGTCCATTTGAATTGCAATTGTCCACAAAGGGAGAGCATCTTGAAGGGTCTGAAATGCTAAAAGCACTGCTCTCATTTCTAAGACATTGATATGGAAAGTGGCCTCTTTGGAGGACCAAGTGTCATGGACTGTTTTCCCCAGAAAGTGCCCCACCCCAACTGGGAAGCATCTATAGTCACTATGGCCTTGGACTGAGGAGAAATGAATGGATGGTCTTGTACAATGTGATCTGATTGAATCCACCACCTGAGTTCTCTCTTGCATATGTGAGCGATTCATATCAGAGTTGACATGGGTTGGTAAAGCATCAAGCATTGTGTTGTTAGCATCCACTGGAGAATCCTCATGTAAAATCTGGCTAAAGGTACTAGTGTTATTACCACTGACATTAATGCTAGAGCTTGAAGGACCTAGTGGGCTGAAATCCTGTTACTGCAGATTATTTTTCTGACCTGTGATATTGAAATCTTCAGGGATGCAGTGAAGCTATCATTGGCTTTGTGTTGAACACTGCTCCTATGAAAGCCAAATTCTAAGTTGGTTCCAATTGAGACTTGTAGTTTATGGTTATCCCCAGATGAGAACACATCTGCAGAACCTGCTCTCTTGCCCTTATTAATGGATGCCTGGTCGGGGCAGTAATGAGCCAGTCATCTAGATATGGAAATATCCAGAATCCTTGCAGTCTCAAGTAAGCTGCTACTACTGCCATACATTTGGTGAACAACCTGGGGGCTGTGGTGAGACCAAAGGGCAGAACTCTGAGCTGGTAAGGACTAGCTCCCAGAAGGAAGTGTAAGTACCTTCTGGATCGTCTGTTCATCTTTATGATAGTAAGCATCCTGAAGGTCTCTCAAGCACATCCAGTCATCCTTGCCCAGAAAAGGGAGAATGGACTGAATAGTGACCATACAAAACTTGGTGCATCAAACTGACTTGTTTAAGCTGCTGAGAACCTTGAGTAAGTTCTGGATTCTATCTGGTCTGGCATGATCTCTTGGATGACTGTTTTACTAGCAGCTTTTGTATTTGAATTGCTAGTTGTTCCCTCTGACTGGGTAGAACATTGAGGATCTTTCTTGAGGTTGGCGGTGGAAGGGAAAAGGATATTATATAACTTCTGGAAACAATCATCTGCACCCAAGTATCATTTTTTATGTCTAGCCAGGCTCTCTGGTGCAGGGCTAATCAAACCCCACAACTGCCTCCAGAGGTTCATAGGTTCATAGATTCATAGGCTGGTACTAGGCTATCAGCCCTAGGTACTATACAAGCCTAGCCATAAAAATTCCCTGGCTATTTCTTCCCACATTATTTACTTCCCTGGACCCCTGTCTAGCAGGGTGACTGACATGATCCCCGGGGTGAATTTCCTTTCTCCCATCCAATCATCAAGGTTCCTTTTGAAGAGGGCCAAAGAGGAACTCTGCTTGACATGTATGGGAAATCTATTCCAGAGTCTGGGGAGTCTCTCCCTCCAGCATGTTTTGTTTATTGTGATGACAAGGTTTAGATCCCTGGAGCATGTGGCTCTGAGGGATTGGTATTTCTTTACGTGTAGCATGTCCAACAGCTCTCGGTTTGTCATGGCCTTGTATGTTAAGCAGAGATCGTCTCTGAGTAGACGATATGCGGCAGAGTATAGTTGGAGTTTTTTAAGATGGTCAGCGTAGGGTATCTGCTTTAGGCCTGTGATTCTTTTAGTGAGGTATTTCTGTGGCCTTTCCAGTTGTTGCAGATTTCTTGAGAGGTACATACCAGGTGAACAATTGGGCCTCCTTTCAGGAGCACTGGTAAGGTCTGTCAAAGAAAGAATTTCTGGAGCCCTGGTTTTGCAGGCCATTTCTGCTGCAGGGGTGGCATTGACCATTGGAGTTCCCTGCTCGGCCATTGGGGGAACATCCTCCACATGTATCCTGGAAAGGACCCTGGGATTTCTTGAATCACATCATCTGAACACCTCATTGATTCCTAGAAAAGGATCTTTGAGGGGAGAAAAAACATACACCCCCTATTAGATAGTCTTTCTATCCTTCTCACATCTGAATAATTTGTCCTTCACTTTGGAGTCAAACAAAGAAGTGCAGTCAAAAGGAGCATTGAAGAGCGAAAACTTGAAGGGCTCTGCAAAAATCACATAAGTGCATCCAGGCATGTCTCTTGTTAGAAATGCCTGAACCCACTGCCCTTGAGGTCCCCTCAGCTAAATGCAAAATGAGCCTCATGGAAGAATTTGAAATAGATTGCAGGGTAGCCAACTGAGAAGACATGGATGACTGGACTGCTGCAGAAATGGATCCTGAGAGGGTATTTGAGAGTTCTTTAATCAAATCCCTCTGTAATAATGTAAAATGTGCCAAATAATTCAGCAACCTTAAGGTAAAGGTCGCTGAAGCATAGACATGCTTCCTAAACCTGTCTATTTCCCTAGATAACCTGTTAGAAAGATGAACAGTGGAACTCTCCTCAGTAAGTTCCTTTTTGGTGGCTACCACCATGACCATGGCATCAACTGTAACCCCGTTACCCCAAAACTGCTTATCCAAAGGTGGTATTATAATCTTGTCTGGTCTCCTAGGTATGGGTTCAACTGTCTCAGGTTCCTTCCACAACCACCAGGGGACTAGCTCAATAAGCTCATTGGCAATAATAACCCAGGAGGTAGACAGGCCAGTACTGAAAGCCTCCAGGAATACAGACTCTGTGGATGAAGGGTTGCTGGGCATCTAGCCACCTCTCTATTTTAGGATCTCAATGATGTCTTCAAATGATACATCTTCAGGAGATGACCATGGGGACCCTTCACCTTCATCAAAGTCCGTATCTTCTATGACTGACTCCTCTGGGATGTCCAAGTGCTTCCTCTTGCACATCCTCTTTCTAAGGACCTCTCCAGTGGGATGATCTGGGGAGGTATCGGAAGAAATTGACATACCTTGTTGGGAAGCTTGGGGAGGTCTCAGACTGGTTGTCCTATGTGGTAAAGAGTGATGAGTCTCTAAGTGTAGAGATATAAAGGCAGAAGGCTGAAGCTGAGGGGGTGTATCTGTCCATTCTGCTGAGGCAGACAAAACTCTCTTCACAGCCTTGAAGGCAGACTGCCCCAGAGAAAGAGAAGACCTTTGATCTGAAAAGACAAGCTTTTGGACAACTGTCCTCCCCCACTCCAAAAGCAATCTCCCCAAGGTATAAGCCAGAGCTAAGCTATTCAGTGCTGAGGTTCTGAGGTGCAAAGGCAGCTCCAATAACTTCGGAGTCAACTCCAACACCTTGGATCTGACAGGAAAGCTTTAGCTCCAAGAGGTCTCTGGATCCAACTGAACCAGAAAACTCAGAGTAAGCTTCAGATCTGAAGATACTGCTATCTTTGGATCTTAGGCAGATGGCTCAGATCCAGGGACTCTGAGATAGGTGAAGGAATCAGAGGAGGAACTTGTCGTGGGGGTGTGGTCAAAGAATGGGCCTCCTGACCCAAAGGGGTAGGAGCTGGTAAGACACCCATCTGACTCTGCACTGAGAAGATCTTTCCCACCACTCTTTCCACATCTTCCTCCATCAAATTTCTGGAAGAATGACTGGAAGCAATAGAGGGGGTCCTGGGTCAGTGATGCTCCAAGAAAAGTGAGGGCACCCTTGAGGGCACTAGATCCACAGATGGTGAATATATTGTTCTGGGAAGGTAAATAAAACTTGAACCAGTAGGGCTGGAAGTGGTTGGATCCCATACCTTTTTTGTCAAATCCAAGGAAGTCAGGTCCATCTAATTTTTCTTTTTTGGATCCGAGGGTGAGGTTAGATCCATCTTGGCTATTTTTTTTTACATGGCTCCAAAACCATGGAAGATATAGAAGGTTTTAGAGAAGACATTTTCAATTGTTTAGTTTTGGGAGATATATCTCCAGAAATAGCCTCTCTATATGCAGAAGGTAATAAGTCTTTAAAAATAATGTTTTTCCATTCTACAAGCACCCTGGGTTTGAATCCATGGTATATGGAACAATCTTCCTGAAGATGTAATGGTCCCAGACAGTACATACACACACACATAGTGTGGGGATCAAACATGGGAAGTTTATGCCCACACATAATGCATTTTTAAACCCAGCAGGGCCTTTTTCCACCATAGCCAAAAGCTACAAAAAAGACAAAATTTAAGTAAGAACAGATTTTTTTTAATTGAGAGAAAAAGAGAAAAGAAGAAATAGAAAAACTACCAGCAATGGCAGTAAAAAGGGACTACACTAAGTGTAGAAAATAAATACTAACAATAGTATTTAAGAAGTATTCACTGTACGAAAGTCCAAAAAGGGGAGAAATATTAACAATAGTATTTTGAAAACTACTAACTGCATGATCAGGTAAGGGATAGAAAAGCTTTAAGAATTTAAGAGAAATTATAAAAATATCTAGATCTGAAAAGTTTAATGATAACACTTATATAACAAATCCTCGAGAGTTATGCTCAACCACATCTTTTGCATAAGAGGGAAAGCAAGATCTGAGGTTGGTGCATTATGGGTAAGTGAGAAGCTCGAGAGCTTATTGGTTGCCATTTGCTTTAGCAACGTCTGAGTTGGATCCAAGGGATTGTATCTGAACCCATCAGTTGAGGAAAGAATGAAAACTGATAACATCAGGTCCAACAGACCAAAAATATGAGTCAAAAATCTAGACATTCTGTGAAAATCTGGACAGTGGAGAAGTATGCCAAGGTGCAATATTTGAGAAAATGTTCTCTCTGATTTGGAGTCTTCCTGTTCTTTCCCAGAAAATATTACTTTTACTGCAATCTGACCATTATACTGAAATATTTGATGTACTTTGCTGAAATATAGTTCACCTAAATTCAACTAATTGAAAAGATATTTACAAAAATGGACCTCAGTAAAAGCAACAAAATTCAACCTTATAAAATGTTTTTTATAGGGATAAGTATCTTGAACTTCTAATATGGCAGTCTCTGCTCTCCACACCCTTACTTATATAATTTAATGCCAATATCACACTACTTTACAGAAAGGGGAAGTAGAGGCTCCATAACTTTGAAAATGTGCAACCTGCAAGTTGAAATAAACATGTATTAATGGAAGTACTACTGCATCAGCAAGAGGGGATTCTGTACTCAAAGACATTTCTTAGATGAAATACATTCCAGTAAATTATATTTTAGTAAATTCCACAAGATCTGTCATACTTATTAACAGAGAGAGAGAGAGAAATAAACTGTTATCACTTCCACATCTAATTTCTGAATTTCTCAAATGATAAATATAATGGACTTAATTATGCATTAGGCAGTTAAAACCAACATTTATTATTCAGCATGGATATGAAATACAGCATGGCTAAGGTAGTGAATGAGATTGCAAACATAATAAATTATTGTGTAGTCACACTGTGTTCACTGACATAATGAATTATTGTATAGCCACATTGTGTTCACTAAGATAATGAATTATTGTGTAGTCACATTCTTTTCACTGATTTATAAATATATTGAGAAATTCAAAACACAAACAGCTCTAAAAAAGAGTTATAAAAATGTCAAAATTTAACTACATACAATGTAGTTAGCAGTGTCAAAGACAACCATAAATCTTTCCCAGCAAGGTAAAAATCAGGAATTTGATACATTTTTGAAAGACAGTGGAATAGTTTCTGACTTAAAGATATTCAAAATATTTTCTGAAAATTTGGCAATAATTAAAAAAAAAGCAAAAGAGGGAGATAAAGGTAATTAGAACATGGTGATGAAAGATGATGAAATATCATTTATCAGACATTTTGGAGAAATAACAATGAATATTGATTTTTTTAATTTTATTTTTATTTTCACTTTGTTGATCAGATTAATCCTGCAAGGCAAATGGCTTCTTTTTAGGGAAGACCTGAGATGGTATTCATACTGACTAAGGTAAATTCAGCCAAGGCATTGATATACTTTCCCAATTCATTTTGATAAGTACTACGGGGTCTTTTCCATCCATCTGAACTATCAACAACTCAGGCAGATGGGCCTTGGTTTACCACCTCACCTGAAAGATGAATACATTTGAAAGTATTAGATCTATGAGACTGGATAATATTGCAGAACATTTCTTCTATAAAATCAAAATAATATTGTGTGATGTTTAATAATACCTTTTAATAGGAGCAGGAAAGGCATGTGAGGATGATGTGCATGATCATTTACACCATGGTGAGATTTTGGTACTGCATGGGGATCACCTCTCCTTCAAAGAGTAACAGCCTTAGAGTTAATTATAATACAGAAAATTACAGATATCTATCAATACCAAGTGTGAGGTCTTTGCCACCCACAAAACAACCAAACAACTAAAAAAAAACCCTTGAGTTTATGTGCAATCATAGGTTCATAGCTAACAACCACTACGGTCCTTATCAGACTAGCCATGTAACTCAAATGTGACCCACAAATTTGATTTTTATATGAGATGATTTACTGATTGCCTCTGTCCAGTGAGATATATGCAACAGACCAGGGGTGTATTCCCAATTGCCCATCCATTGGTTTAAGTTGCACTTAAATAGGGTATGGAGGAACTCTGCTTCAAATGGATGGAGAGCCTGCTTCAGAGAATGGGAATTCTATGACAGACATATTTGTCTCTCCAACATAATCATATCTATGTTGTTAGAAAAGTTTAGGTCTTTTCATCTAGTAATTCTGATGCTGTTTGTTTTGCAGATGTGCAAAAGCTTCATCAAAACATCATACAGGGATACCTTGTATGCCAGGCAAAGATCATCTTTTAGAAGTCTGTATGATACCGCATAAAGAGACAGATGTTTGAGGTGATCAGCACAGCACATTACATTAGGTTTACTCCCTGTATTCTTTTTGTAAGAAACCTTTGTGGACATTCCAGTTGCTGCATGTGTCTGATCAGGTACATATCAAAGAAGGCATCATAATCTATGATGAGTCTGATGAGGGACAAGTACAGTGAGTGATATGATGACCTCTCTGGATCTAGATGCCATACTCTTACTTATAAGTTACGCAACATAGAAGGATTTTATTAATACCATGTTGGTGGAAAGCTACGTTACTATCTACATGAGTTCCCAGATTCCTGACTAATAAATCAACTTTTAGGGGTGTTTTATTGATGATGCAGTTATCCACCATGGCCAACTTTGCAAAATGTACTAAAATCCATTTTTTTGTCATTGAGTTTTAAGCCATGGCTTTGGCGCCCAACGTTCCCTGTGTTAGATCTTCCTGAAATGTGTTCTTGTCTGAGTGGCACACAATGACTGCTCCCAATTTGCAATCATCTCAAAACCTGGTCAGCCAGAGGCCTTTGACATTGGCTTAGAAATTGATGCCAAATAGGAGTGGGCTCGGTGCAGAGACCCAAGGGTCTTCACTGATGAACATTCTTTTTTTGGAAGTGGCATCACTGATTCTAACCTCCTTGATCCTATTAGTGAACCAGATAGCTATCCAGAATGTTATAAAGGGGTTAATGCATAGTTCCATTAGTTTGTGTGCAGTTCCTGAGTATGATATTGTATAAAATGCTCTAGCCAGATCTAGATAGGAAGCATGTATCATTTACCCCTCATCCATTGCCTTAGTAGCCTTTTCAAAGAAACACACCAAGTTCAGTAAGCATGACCTTCCTCTGACAAAGCCAAACTGGGATGGATTCAGTATCTTGAGGTCTCCTATGTCTTTCTTGATAATGAATTTCCAAATAAGACTAGCCAGATTACCAGATCTGCAGTTTTCAGGATCTGTTGAAGGTCCTCCTTTATGACCTTATGAAGGGGTATGGCTGTTGCAGTCCTCCAATCCCATGGCACACAAGCTGGTTTTAAGACTATAGTTAAATAGTGATGCCAGGGATGTAGTAAGTCACATTTTAGACAGTTGAAGAGGCATCCCAGAATTTTTGGGGGACTCATTGAAGCTGTGTTTCTGGCTTTAGCAAGAGAAGGCAGTACACACTCCCTAGTTATAGTTCGAGGGAAATGTTTGAGGGTATTCTTGGGGGATGGTTGGGGAGAGATTAGGTAAAGTTGGAACTGAATTTGTCAGCTAACAGGTTCACTACATTATTGGGCATGGTGAATGTTTTATCATTAAGCAGCAGTTTATCACATTGTTGTGTACTGCCCTTGAGGTTTCTGACATAGCTGAAGAAGGCCTTATGGTTTTATTTCTCCTAGGAGGCTATATTAACCTCTAAGTTGGCTTTATTTGACCTAATTAACACTCATAGTTGTCTATTTAGTTTGATGAGAAAGTTTTTATCTTTATTGCAATTACCCTTCCTAATTTTTGCCATGATTTTTTTCATTTTGATGTATAGCCTGTTTAATTTCAGATGCCACCTGAACAGTTTGATTCTGGAGCTAGTATTGGGCTTACATCTGGTAGGTACAGCTGCATCTATGCAGCCACTGACATGGTTGCACTGTGTTTCTGGTAGCAATTTAGTGTAGGCTGCTGTGTTATCAGGGTTTGGAGAGGCACGGAATTTCAACAAATCATCACTTAATAAAAGGTAGTTTGCCTTGGAATAATTCCTAACTGTTACTGGTTTTACTGGGGTTACAGAGTTCATTTTGATTTTGAAGGAGACAGCTTTATTATGGTCATACCTTAACATGGAGGATAAGCCACTGGTGTTGGATGCAACTTTTTACCACATTTTTAAGTACAAGATCCAGTATGTTGGAGGCTCTAGTGGTCAAATTCACTCTTTGGTCAAGGATGTTTGTGTTTAAGAAGTCTGAGAATCTCTATGCCTGTAGATTCTAGGCTGTGTAGGAATCCCAGTCTGTAAAGGGGTAATTAAAGTCTCCCATGAGTAGAGTGTTAGGTTGGATGGTAAGTGTCTCTCTCTATTTTTTAGCTGAAGTGCTTGTTTGACTTGCTGCTGTCTGCCTGACAATTGATGATTTCTGTCTGCATATGATTGTTCTGCTGCTGTTGTACTTTGAAACTTGGTGACTTTTGAGTCGCCTGCCCCTATAAATCTGATTTTGGACTTTCTTCCCAATCTCATCTCATCAACTCATTCTATTGAGCACTGAGAGATCAGCTGGGAAGACCCCCCCCCCTACCTTAGTATCTTAAACTTGGCTTATGTCTTTTAAACTTGAGTTATCTTCTGTTTTCTACCTTCCCACTTACAAAAGATATTGCACTTTATTCAGCTGTGTTTACTGTATTTGTACTTCTTCTTACTTTATTTAGTTTTTTGCTGCACATTCTTAAAGTTTCAAGTTGCATTTAATCTGCTGCATTTATTACTACTTGTTAGCAGACTGATTACATTGTAACTGTTATTTTAAGCCTCTTAGTTTTGATTTAAGTACTTGGGCTTCAAACTAATTATCTTACATAATGAAGGTTTTTGGTCTACACTCCTGTGGCATGAGAGGAAGCTTACACCCTTCTTAGCTTGGAACTGCTAGTTGAAGACTTATTGTGTCTGTTATTCTAAAAGTGTCTTTGTTCTGGTTTAAGCACTTGGGCTCCAAACCAGCTATTTTACATTAAGGAGGTTTGTGGTCTACACTCTTCTGGCATTACTGTCTCGACAGATTTTTTTACTACTAGAGCATTTGATTTGCACATAGCTGAACATTGCTAATCTGGTTCCTTGTCTTATTGACCTGTTCAATATTTAAATTTCTCTCACTCCTGCCTGTTAGTTCAGTAGCCATGGATATGCACTTCCTGACTCTCTCTGTAGCCAGTCTGGTTGAGATGGGTATTCTGAGGCATTGTAGCAATTGCCTGACATACACTGACAGCCCACTTATTCTTAATAAAACAGATAAACTATGCGAGAGATGTAAATACACATTAATGCTGGAGAGAAAACTTTCTCATGCAACCAAGACTAATCCTGTAGAGTTTATCAGTGACACTTTTACCACACCTATGCAGGGTAAAGACCCTACACATAAAACTAGTCATGCTGCGGCACTTTCAGGTAACCTTCCTAAAACACTAAGACCTCCTGCACAGTATAATCAAAAAAAGGGTCCTCAGCAATCACAGTAAAACACCACCAAGAGCTACACATAGTAACACTGCCTCTACTGCTAAGCCCTTAAGGCAAAGCAGTGCAGAGCCAAATTTCCTGGTCAATGGTGATTCTATAGTGAGGCACACCGATGTACCCCTCATCAAACTGAGTAAAGCAGAGAGTCACAGATAGCTGCATTTCCAGGGCTGGGATCTTTCAAGTCACACAGTCTTTGAACCACAGCTACCAGTATGACTCTGTCACAGTCCATGTGGGTGTTAATGATCTGAGATGTACCTCCCTTGACTATATGAAGGGAGACATGATCAAGCTCGCATATTATCTGTCTCAGGCAGGTATGATCCTGGCACTGAGCAGAATACTACCTTCTCCAAGGATGATGCCACATTACCAAGAGAAAATTATTGCTTTTAACAATTTGCCTAGCTTCTGGTGTCAGTCCAAGAAGGTACAATATTTGACAGCCTGGGAGAATATGGTTGACAGACCACACTGCTTTTCCAGGGATATTCTGCACCATTGCCCTCTAGGTTTTTGGATACTGGCAAAGACCTTTTCCACAACCCCCATAGTGCTTTTTTTAGGTAATGCAAATCTGATAAACTTCCCAACTTAAATGAACCCATGAAGGAATATATGAAGATGGTACTGCTCAATGCTAAAAGTCTTAACAAAAAACTCCATTCCATGCAAGTCACCCTCTCCCTGTAGAGTGCAGACATCTGTGTAGTAATGGAGACATGGTTTAAAGTCACGGACAGTACCCCACCAATGCAAAATTGTAATGCCTTTCACAACTTTAGACCAGCTACTGCACAAAAGGAAACTAAAGGTGGAGGAGTCTCAGTCTGTATTAAAACCAACCTCACATCCAGACTAGTTAAGGTTTATGACCCACTGGAACTCATACATGTGCAACTCACCATAAACAGGGTCTCATGCCATATCATGTAACCTCTAGGTCCCCCTCCATGTCCCAGGAAATCCATACTCCCTATGTCATTGCAATAGAGTCCCTCACCATTCAAGCCTATATGATATGCATGGAAGATCTCAACTACCCCATGGAGGATCTCAACTACCCCTCTATAGATTTGGAATTGTGCACCATTTATAATGTACATGCCCAGTGATTCCTAAACTTTGTTAGTACCAACATCCTGGCACAGTTAGCCCATTTTCCTGCCAGGGGTGCAAACATCCTTGACCTTGTACTCATGATCATAGGAGGACAATATCCCTTATACAATGTAATGTCTTTGCTTGTCAAATCTGCCCATAAGGCAGTATTACTTGAAATAAAAAGTACATCTGGGGATCTAATGAAACCAAAAATCTTTAGGAACTATTCCCACTCTAACCTGTCTTTACTAAGCAACACCTTGGCTAAATTCCAAGTACCCCCAAACCCAGTAAACACCACAGCATATACTGAGCTATTTACAAAATCTCTGTACAGCCACATTGTAGCTGTATATAGCAAACCATGCCCACTTGTATTAAGAATAAGGCAAACTCAAAAGACAAGCAACCCTGGTAGAATCACACTATCAATTTGTTATACAACAAAAGAAGACATCTTGGCCAAATGTATGAGGAACAAAGCCATACATACTAAAAGTCCCCTGACCAATCTAAACAGGCAACTAAGAGGATTAATTAATACTTCAAAGGCTACATTTGAAGAAAAAATAGCTTCTCAGGCAAAGGACAACCACAAAGCTTTCTACAGCTATGTCCGTAACCTCAGAGGAAATACACAATAATACTCAGAACTTATTGTAAATGGCATCATCCACATTGAACCAGAGGCCATTGCCAACCTTTTATCTTAAAGGTTCAGCTCAAATTTCTTCCCTCTCCCCCCAACAGTTCAAAGGAAATACCACATACTACAATCCCCTCAACCATTACTAGGGAACAAGTCATCAATGTACTTTCCAAGGCCAAAAACACTGCATAGATGGGCCCTGATAACATCCCAAGATGTTTAATAAATAGCATGAAACATGACCTGTCTGGTCCAGTTGAATCACTTTTCATCTGGAGTCTACAGTCAGGTCTTATGCCCAAGGAATAGAAGATGGCTACAGTCATTTCCCTGCTCAAATGAGGTCCAACCACTGATCCTGGCAGCTACAGGCCCATAAGTCTTATCAGTTTCATATACAAGGCCATGGAAAGACTCATCATGGACCTGATTAATGATGACATAGGTAACCTGCAAATGCTGCACCCATCACAGTTTGGCTTTGTTAAAGGAAGGTCACGCCTACTAAATCTGGTGGACTTTTTTGAGAGGGTGACCAAAGCATTGGAGGAAGGTAAGGCTCAGCACACAGCTTACCTTGACCTGGCCAAGGAGTTTGATGCAATACTCCTCTCAGGCATTACAGGCAAGCTCACTAACCTAGGTACAAACCCTTTTATCAGACACTGGATAGCAAACAGGCTCACTGATAGGACGCAGGAGACCACAACAGGTAAGGCCACCTCCACTAAAATGCCAGTCACTAGTGAAGTACTCCAGGACTCGGTACTGGACCCATTCCTTTTCGGCATCTATGTCTCTGAAATGGAAGCAAATGCTGAAGGTTAATGGCTGGCTAAGTTTGCAGGTGATTGCAAGCTGGGGGTCCTCATCAACTCCCCTGTAGACAATAGCATTCCTTAAGAAGGTCTATTCCGATTAACAAATGGTGCTAACACCATGGTCTTAATTGCAATGCTAAGAAATGCATAACTGCACCTTTTGGGAAGTAAATCATCCTGAACAACTTCCATGTTGATAATATGCCCCTAGGAGTCATCCCAGTGATCAGAGATCAGGGTACACATGTAGACAGTAGCCTTATCTTCGACCACCATGTGGCCACAGTGGTGAGAAAATCCTTTTATGTTGTGCACTTTATAATTAAGGACATGGCATCTAGGTCCAAAGAGGTCATGATTTCACTGTATTCTGCCTTTATCAGACTAATCATAGAGTACAATGCTCCCTTTGGTATGTACCTGACCAGGCATATGCAGCAACAAAAGCAACCTCAGAGGTTCCTTATAAAATGAATACTAGGTGCAGCAAATCTGCCTTATGCAGAGTGCCTTAAAGTCCTTTCCCTGTACTCCATCTTCTACAGATTGGTAAGGAGAGATCAACTTCTGGCTTACAAGGCATCTGCAAACCCCACACTTATAAATCTTCTACATATTCATATGTCAAAGAGTACCAGAAATATAAAGTCTAGGGACTTGAATTTTGTCTCTGTGGCTTAAACAGAACATGCTGGAGAGACATATATATGTCCCAGAGACTACCCCACCTATGGAACAGGCTTCCCATCAATGTGAAGCTGTGTTGATCTATTACTCAGTTTAAGCACAACCTAGACCAGTGGATGAGGAACAGGAAATTTACACCAAACCTGGCACCCTTGTCTATTATGGACAGAGGTAGCTTATAAATACCTGGGTCTCAATGTCCTGTTTGGATACAGAACATCATTACTCTTTCAAAAATCTTGGCTAGGCTTAGAAAGGGACCCCGGGGTGTTAGTTTAGTAAAAATCTATGAATCTATGAATCTCCAGTAGGCCCAAGTATGCATTATGCGCTCCTTGGAATATGGAAGGTGACCTATAGCTGGCTAGGATATGGTACAGGATTTTGTATATGGTTATCTGCACAAGGAGAAATTCCACCTTGTCATCCTGTTTGACCAACCTAGAGGTATGCTTGTTAATGATGTATATCAAGATACTTCCACTTTTAGCCCTTGTCTGTGCTGATACTGGTCTAAAACTGTGGAAGGCACTGAAACCTTGCACTGCCAGGGCACTCCATGTACAGATGTCTATATAATTTAGTGTGAGGAGGGCTTGGAGGGAGTGTAGTTTTTTATTTAGGCTCCTGGTATTGAGCAGTAACAACCTGATGTTCATTTGAGTGATTTTGCAACATCCGTAGGTTTGTCAATTTGGCATTGCCAAAAAAGGCACTATGGGGATAGATAATGTTTTAGCTAATATTCAAAAGCCTAGAGGTGCAGACCATCCTTGGCAAAAACAACATGGTCTATTAACCATGTCCTCCCAAGATGACAAATATTGAATCCCCTTAGAATGACTCTAGAAAGATAGCCAGTTGTTAAAATCAACCATCTTTTGCTCATATTGTGGCATCACCCTCAATGACAGTAATATGCTGCTCAGTGCTAGGTTCATACCAGCCTGAGACACATGGTCTGAGAACTCCATAATGTCTCTTTTCATATTAACCAGGAAGGTATGTCTCAGCTCATTTACACCTACATGGACTATGACAGAATCATACTGGTACCTGTGGTGTAATGATTTGAGTGTGTGCATGATTTGTCAGAACCTGAATCCAAATAAGCAACTAACCATTATCTTCTCTTTGTTCAACCTGATTAGAGGGGCATTAGTATGTCTTACAATGGAGTCCCCTATGACGAGAGTCCTGGGAAGTGTGCATGTTTGCTTTAAGGGCTTAGTGTTTAGGATGTGACAGTGACTGTATGAGATACTCTGTGTTGTTTTTCTGAGTGCCCTTGCTGTAGCATAGCTTTGCCAACGGGTGGTCTAGGTGATCTTTGCTGTTTAGCAGGATTGCTTTTAAGTGCCACAGCATACATTAATCTATGTGTGTGTTGTATGCACAGTTTCATTGTAAGTACTGGGATACCTGCCATTGAAGGCCTTTTTAAAACTAGCCAATTTTCCTTTAAAAGTGAGAATCAAACCCTGTACTTTGTGTCAATGAGATAAACACCTTAACCATAATACCAACCTGTATTACTTAATCATGTAGGTAATTACTAGGCTATCAGGCTGTAAAGTATTACAAGCCTAGCTAAGAAAAGGTGGTCAGAATCAAACCCTGTATTTTGTACCTGTGAGGTAAAAACCTTAAACATTATGCCAACCTACTTGCTTCACTACAAATGGCATTTGCACTACTTTATATCAAACTGGAACTCCAGACCCAATGCGAAGACAAAAAGTGTTCACTTCACAAAAGTGGGGGGTGGGGGTTGTCTACTCTAAATCAATACCTGATCACAAAGTGTTGGGGGGATTATGTTTTCATATGCAGTGTAAATGATCAGTGAAACACCTCAGAGCTCTAAGTGGAGTCCTTACATAGTTGATCATTTTTTTAAAGGTTAAAGTGCGTGACTATCTATGTGTGGCAAAATGTGAACATGACTGCAAGAAAGGGAGCACTTTTACAACCAACAAGAAATGTAACAGTTGTGTTAGACAATCCACTCATGGTGCTCTTGACAACAACCTCATATTTGTTGAAAGAAACCATAACTTTTCCTATAAATCAGTTGTCTTTGATTATATTATTAAAGGTTGTATAATCAAAATGACTACTTCAGTGAAGAATCTTGGCAGACACAGATAGCCTAAGCCTAAATCAAAATGTCTCCACAAAGGTTGAGAATCCCCTTGGAATATCTCGTCTAATAATAAAGCAGTATCAGTATAGTACACAGAATTAACTATGCCACTATATAGGACAGTTAGAGAATATGTTCCCTGTGCTGAGCTAATAAACAATCTGTTCATGTTTTCTAGCAAGGAAAATCATAAAGCAGCAAAACCAAGGATAAGCAGAATAAGACAGCATTCGCTGTACTAAGAGTCATCTAACTCCTGAGGAGTGACCTGTGCTGCCTCCAAAAAGGTGCTGTTGGACCCAGCTCTCTCTGAAATGCTGCATCTGGAATCCACAGCCAATGGAGTTGAGGTTACGGCACATTAGGTAACTTGCTGTTAAAATACCATATAAAAACTATTGAGAAAAAGAAGGGTACGTCTGTGCTGTAACACTTTCCTTCATGTCCTTAACATCAATAGTATGCCTGTGTTTGTTGGAGTCAGATACTCCAATGCTGCATCATCATCATCTTCTTTCGGCTGTTCCCGCTAGGTGTCCCCACAGTGGATCATCTGTTTCCATTTCTTCCTGTCCTATGCATCTTGCTTTGTCACACCAACCACCTGCATGTCCTCTCTCACCACATCCATAAACCTTATCTTAGGCCTTCCTCTTTTCCTGTTACCTGGTAGCTTCATCCTTAGCATCTTTTTCCCAATATACTCAGCATCCCTCCTCAGCACATGTCCAAACCAATGTAATCTTGTCTCTCTGGCTTTGTCTCCAAACCTTCCAACCTGGGCTGACCCTCTAATGTACTTATTCCTAATCCTGTCTACCCTCATCACACCCAGTGCAAATCTTAACATCTTTAACTCTGCCACATCCAGCTCAAACTCCTGCCTTTTTGTCAATGCCACTGTCTCCAACCCATATAACATAGATGGTCTCACTACCCTCTTGTAGACCTTCCCTTTCACTCTTACTGGTACTCATCTGTCACAAATCACTCCTGACACTGTTCTCCATCCACTCCATCCTGCCTGTACTTTCTTCTTTACCTCTCTTCCAAACTCACCGTTACTCTGAGCTATTGATCCCAAGTATTTAAACTCATCCACCTTCGCCACCTCTACTCCTTGCATCCTCACCATTCCTCTATCCTCCCTCTCACTCACACACATATATTATGTCTTAGTCCTGTTGACCTTCATTCCTCTTCTCTCTAGAGCATATCTCCATCCCTCCAGGATCTCCCTCCACCTGTTCCCTACTCTCACTACTCCAGTGCTGCATACAATCCTGATTTCTCTTGTTTGTTCATCAACATTAACAAGTCTAGTCTCACTAGTATTTAGAAACTGTTTGGACAGCCAGGCACTTTGGCTAGAATCTGCATCTATGGTTATGACCATGGCCACCAAGAACTCTACCCCTAGACAGCGAGGAACTATTTTTACTACAGGAGCATGGGATGATTGCCATTATGGTCTACAATGGACACTTTCACTGTTGCTGTGCTGCTTAGGGAGCGGGCTGCCATGATCTGCAGTTTCTATTGCTATAACACAATTGTGTAGCTTCTCATAACTGAAAACAGACTTGGCATACACATTTCCATTTTTGTTGCTTATCAACAAATAGTTTATAATGGAAAATTATCAAAGTTCATTGTCTAAAACAGAAAATGTAATGTTGCCATTCTGGTTTAGATCTGGGTCTAGTGTGATAACCTGACATAGGAAGTCCCCTACTGAATTATCCTCTGGTAGAAATAGTTTGTATAATTCCACTTGGTGGATTGTTATTTACATCTGTTATTTGAACAACAATATTTGTCTTGACTGAAAGAGTGGACAGACCTGAGTCAGTGGCAGTTATTTTAATGCAGTAAGAAGAAACCTCAGTCTAAAGAACAAGCAGTTAATAAAGTATAATATCAGGCAGCATGTTTATGTTTAAAATTAATATTGTTAGAGATTTGACAGTTTACTAATGCATTTCCTCCAAAGTCACAGTCAGATATACTAATAAAAGTAACTACAGTCTCTACTTCAGCATCTTTCATAATCTGGCTTAAAACCAACCTTATGATAATTTCTGGGGCAGTATAGCTGACATCCTATACTTTCCAGCAAACTGTGCAATATCCAGACAGAGTGGAAGGACATTTGTCTATGGTTTGTACATACCGTTCATATGACATAATCTCCATGCCCATTCTATTTTTTAGGTGAATCTCACCAGAAGAAGGATGTATATCAAATTTATCTTGCAGCTTCTTTTCCGCATGGCTGCTAATTGACTAAACAATTTCTCTCTGTGTTCCTTCATCCAGCTCTATAACTTTCACCTAATTTACTAACGTTCCTGTAGGAGTGTCCTCAAGTAAACTGACTTTGTGAACAGCTTTATCAAAAGATGCAGGATTGTCACTGACTTCATAGATGTTAACAATGATTTAAACTGCACCAGACTTTTCTGGTTTACCTCCATCAACTGCTGTCAGCAAAAGATGGTGCTCTGAATTCTGTTTTTGATCTAGACTTTTATCTAGAACAAACTGTACCATCAGGTCACCATCAGTCAAACTGTAAATGTTCAAAGACAAATGATCGCTATCACTAAGCCTATATGTATATACCATTTGTAGCCAACATCCTGATCACTGGCAGATTGAATCACGAAAACTGTTCGGATGAGAACAGACTCCATAATACTGAAATGCAACTCCTTAACTGGAAAATGTGGGTGCATTATCATTTACATCTAACACCTCCACTGTCAAGCTGAATACTTGAAAGGGATATTTCATTACTATGTGTACAAAAACATGGGCAGTGAAGGCAGAGCAGTTGAAGAAGCAAGCGATGATGGAGGTAACGTGCCTGCGATGGGTGATAGTATGCACTCTGTGGGACAGACAAAGAAATGTGGAGATCAATTGCAGAAAAGTTCAAAGAGAACAGATTATGGTGGTTCAGGCACATGTGCAGAAAGCAGAAGACAATCTGTTGAAGAAGATTTGGGACAGACAGGAAGAAGGCAAGAGGAAATGAGTACATCCACTAAAGAGGTGGATGGATTGCGTGAGAGAAGACCTGTGACAGTCAGGCACGAGTTTCGAAGAAGGTGGGAGAATGGCATCGAATAGAGATGGATGGCAACCATTGACATGATTCCATGACCCCATTAGAAAATGCGAAAAAGGTGGTTGATGATAATAATGATTTCTTTATGACATGAAAATTAATATGACATGGCATCCCCATGCCACATATGCTGTCTTTATCAGTTTTTTTTCACTAATAAACGTTTTCATTCTCTAAATTTATAAATATAGTTTAAAGTCACTGAAGTCTATACTGAGTTCTCAAGTGGTCATTTTTTTCATTGCTGAGCCAAAACCATTATTTAGATTTATAATCAATGTACCATCTTGTAATTCCTCAGGAATAGTAAAAACAATAACTGCAAGGCAATAAAACCAGAGCAAGAAAAAACACAAAGAAAATGTCAAGCTGTTGTATTTTTTGTGATTTTCCTGTAGCATTTTTTTAAGATGATATGCCACAGAAATTTCCATAATTTAAGCACTGGCAGTCCTGAGTCGACCTCACAAACAGTATAACTGAACGGTTATTTTCTCTTTTCTGGTGAACAA
The DNA here is from genome assembly GCF_019279795.1 of Protopterus annectens. Lineage (NCBI taxonomy): Eukaryota > Metazoa > Chordata > Ceratodontiformes > Protopteridae > Protopterus > Protopterus annectens. The sequence continues at coordinate 1,089,758,847 of NC_056733.1, read as the reverse complement.
ATTAAATGAATAAATACTATATGTGGAATATATACTTGCAGCCCTTCCACCTGTTGCAGGAAGTTGCACTAAATGGCTATTTTAAAGATGTGTTAAACAGAAATACCTACAGACATCAACTGAATCTGCAAATCTATTTTCTTCAGTATGTAGCTGTACACAGGGTATAACATATTGAAAATCATCGCCAACACTTCTCAGTTTCAATCATTTCTTCAGCAGGCTTCAATAATTAACTTTTTGTCAAACCAGTTACCAGGCATCCAGAGTCTTAGTTATATTTTACACCACATATTTTATTTTACTGTATCACTTTTTCCCTATTGGCATTTTTATTGAAGAAGCTAATATTCTGTGAGGCACAACAATTTCCATTTGCATGCAAACAAGGTCACTTGTGCTACATAGACACTTTATAATTTCAGTCATGTCTAACAACAGCTGAATTTGCTATAATGCTAAATAGTGAAATGCATTATGCGCATGAGGATTTATCGATATCACATGAGAGAGAGTGGTGATACACTATATTAGTATGCATGTAATCATGTATGTTTTGTTGAGTGTGCTGTGCACTATGATGAGGTCATTTTCAATGAAGGTCTAATGGGAAAAAAAAATCTATAAATCAAACAAAATAAAAAAGTATTTATTTATTTTATTTTACATTTGTTGACTGGGAAAGTCTGACTGGGTATATGCCCGTTTTCAGTGGAGGCCCGGGGAGAAAAGCTCCATATAGTCAGAAATATGAAATTTACATAATATAAGAGTACAATCTAGCATATCAGATGAAAAAAAGAAACAGTATAATTATAGTAAAGACACAGTTCAACAGGAGAAATGACCTATATGTCAGACTATAATATCAGAATATATGATTTGTTTGCACGGGTTCCAAGAAATTAAACTGCTTAATATAGTACTTATGCAGAACTCATTAATAAATATAGGTAGCACATACAATGACCAATGACTGTAAAATAATTACATAGAAATTGCTTTGGAGGTTAAATATATGAAATATTACATAGGCTAGTACCATGATAGAAAAAAATGATTGCCACATGATTGTCAAGAAAGAATTAAGTTGTCTTTTATCTACTACTTACTCTAAATATTCTCAATTGTATTACAAATATGAAACGTTTGTCTTGTAGCTCCATTCAGAGCTCATCACTGTAATCTGTTCCCTTAATGCTAATGTTTTCTTTTCCAAAATAAACTTAACTTATATCTCCTATGCTTCTTATGCAACTGTCCACAAATTCATGCCTTACAATTCACTCCCTATAGTACTCTCCCTGAGAGTGATTATCTCTGCTAATGGCCACCCCCAACCCAAAATTAAGACCAGTAACGATTATGGGGATGCACTCTTCTCCAGCTTTACATAAAATATGTGGAAAAGTTTCCAAATTATATCTGTTTTGATAACTGAATAGAACTGCTGCTTTGTATTTGCTGCTGTAAACATTGCTGAAAAAATGCTAGATACTTTCTTATTACTGCATAACTTGTTAATATAATTACTGTAAGTGGGCATCTATCATTACTTGCAGCTCTTCTAAAGAGCTTGGGCTAAGGCTGAACAAGGTCAGTCTGACCAGCCTACTTACTTCAACACTAAACAATAAAATAAAATAAAATAAATAAAGATATCAGAATCTCCAAGTCTTTATTCAGAGCTACACTTTAATCCTTCTGAAGACAGCCAAAAATGTATTCACTATAAAATCAGACTGAATCATTGTTCTTTTATCACCTTTATTTTGGTAATAATAGTTATTACTGAATCATAAAAAAGTCTGGAAAGAGATAACTAGTATATGCCTAGAATGTAGTAAGAAGCAGTTACTGACTCAGTATAAGCATCTGAGTATCTGGCTGCATTTTAAGATGGATAGTCAAGGATAGTACTTGAATATTGTATATGTAACGCACATTCAACTAGGAGCCATTATGGTAAAAAGACTGAGTTGTAATGAATGGTTCTCACTGCAGGCGAGAAGAGAAAGAGAACAAAACAGAGAAAGATTGGAGTCTGTTATCCATTGTTAAATCTAAGAAAACCAGAGTAACTGTCAGTGATTGGCATTTACGGAGAAGGACATTGTAATAAGCATACTTTATTCCTCTAAAACTGAGACCTTAAGAGACCATAGGATTGATATATCTTCCAGGACTCCATTAGCTGCTATAAATCAAAGACTAAGCAATTAAATGTGTGCATAAATTATCAAGGGAAAAACAAGCAATAAGAAGATAACCGATTAACCAGTTTTTTCAAGTGATTTTTTTTCATACATATATGTTAAATATTATAATGGATTCACATAAAAATGTTTATTCTGACAGTGAGTAATATATTTTATGTATGATTATTTTAATATTTTTGCAATATATATTCAGTGCAATAATAAAAATCTGTGGTAATATAATATGTCGAGATGATCATTTCTTTGCACTGTATAGATTACTGAAAAAAGTGTCAACCAGGATAAATATACTAAAAATGTAACTTAAATGCACAATAAGCTTGTCTAATTAAAAATTAATATGAAGTCAATATACTTTACTGCCATTCCTTGGACCATAACCTCAAATATTCAAACAAATCCTTAAGATAGTAATCCACAAGATTAGATCCTTAGAATGAGCCAGTTTTTTAGTTTTAGGACTAAATCTGTTTCTTTGAGCTCAGCACTTGTTCAGAACTTGTTGTAAGTACTAAATAAGCTACAATTTACTACAGCACTCAACTTTCCTCACTTGTCTAGAGGAAAACAGTTTTTAGTACTTAATAAATAAGCACCTATCCAGGCATGTCTAAGGGTCAGCTCCCGGTGATTTCTCCTGTCTAACTGATGAATCTGGGCATCTTGGGAAAATGCAGCAATTGCCTAATGTACACAGACAACCATCTCCTCCTACCACCCAACACTACAACCTGTGAGAGATGCACTTATATAGCCAAACTGGAAGCAAAGGTCTCTTCACCCAAGACTGGACTAGACAGTCAAGAGGAGAAGGTAAACACTTGCGCCACACCACACTCATCACATAGTCCCTCAAAACCTACACCACCAAAACACACACATAGAAACATGAAACACACACCTACATTCACGGAGGCTCTCAATAAAAATCTGCTCAAGCAACAGAGAACACACCTACATTTACAGAGGCACTCAATAAAAATCTGCTCAAGCAACAGAGACCTCCAAAGCAGAAACACAAGCAACCTCCACCCCCCCCAACACAACCCAAATGACACATAGCCTACAAACTCAATGTGCCACTCAACCACACCCCATAAGTCATAACAACATACCCAACACTCTAGTCATAGGTGACTCTATAGTCAGGCAAACTGATGTTCCACTCATCAGGCTAAACAAGAAGAAAGTTACTGTAAGCTGCCTGTCAGGTGCCAGGATCCGCCACATAATGCATGCACTCAGGTCACTCCACAACAAGTACAAATATGACTCTGTCATTGTCCATGTTGGTGTGAATGACCTGAGATGTACCTCCCAGGACTACATGAAAAGAGACATGGAGGAGCTCTTCGATCTTGTAGCCCAGGCAGGTATGACCCTAGCCCTGAGTAGCATCCGGCCATCACCCAGAATGATACCACAGTCTTCTTCTTCTTCTTTCGGCTTTTCTCGGTTAGGGGTTGCCAAAGTGGATCATAATTGGCTAAGCTTCTGGTGTCATTCTAAGTGGATCCAGTATCTGTCTGCCTGGGATGACATGATCAACAGACCACGATGCTTTGCCAGAGATGGCCTGCACCTGTAACCCTTGGAATTCCAGATACTGGCTAAGGCTCTTGCCACCCTTATAGTGCCTTTTTTAGGCAAGATTCAAATGACAAATTCACCACCTTAACCGGTACAAGCAAGCAAAATCTGAGGGTAATGCTACTTAATGCTAGAAGTCTAAACCTCAAAATGCATTCACTCGAGGCACTCCTTAAAATAAAGAACATCGACATTTGTGCAGTGACAGAGACTTGGTTCAAGGCTCCAGAGAGCACCCCTGCATTACCAGGCTATAATTCATACCACACCTTTCGGCCACCTAAACTGGACCGAAACAATAAAGGCGAAGGCGTGCCCATATTCATTAAGGATATCCACACCTCCAGGCTAGTTACTCTGCATAATGCATCTGAGATTATCCAAGTGCAATTAACTCTGGGCAAGACCGCAATCCAAATTGTAACTTGCTACAGATCACCCAACATGCCCCAGGATTCACACTTCTCATTTCTTGTAACACTGGAAAATATTAGGGTACAACCCAACACCCTAATAATGGGCAATTTCAACTACCCCACCATTAACTGGGAAAACTACTCATGTACCAACTCTTTTGCTCAACGTTTCCTGGAATTCATAAATTCCAGTGCCTTAGATCAACTTATCCACATCCCCACCAGGGGCAACAATATCCTAGACCTGGTCATTACCAACATGGGCAACCGGTGTTCCACACCAGAGGTCAATTTCTTGTTGGTCAGATCTGACCACAAGCTATTCACCCTAGACATCCACATCCCGCCCCCACCCCCCATTAGGGAAACCACTGTAAAAAATGTCTCCAAAGCCAACTTCATGCTTCTTAAGACAGAAGTGGCAAACTTCACGACACCCATGCAGATGGACAATAGAGGTAAGACTGCTGAATCCTACATGAGTGCATTTTATAAGCACTTACATGAGTGCATGGATCATGCTATCCCTAACAGAACCAAGATGCTATCCTCCAAAAAAAGGAAGCCAATCTGGTGGTCCACTGCAATAAACAAACTCTACAACAGAAGAAAGAAACTGTTGCAAAAAAGAGTAAAATCCCATGATTGGAGGAACTCCCTGGTCAGCCTCAGTAAGAAGCTGAGATCCCTCATAAAATCCTCCAAAGCTAGTTATGAAAACAAAATCACCACTGATTCTAAAGACAACCACAAAGCATTCTATAGCTATGTCAAGAATCTCAACGGCAACACTCAGATCTGCTCGGAGTTACAGCACAATGGCGCTAAATATACAGAACCAACTGATATTGCCAACATCCTGGCAGACAGGTTCAGTGCTAACTTTTCCTCCCTCTCACCCCCTAAAGGGCCCATCTCTATACCAGAAAAATGCAAAGTTCCTGTAATCACGGCTGCACAGGTAAAAACCACACTCTCCAAAGCCAAGAACACAGCATCCATGGGACCTGACAATGTCCCAGGCTATGTTCTACACTAACTGCAGAATGAACTGGCACGCCGCCTAAACACCATGTTCAGTCATAGCATCACCTCAGGTTTTGTGCCCATTGAATGGTGCACAGCAACAGTTATCCCACTCCACAAAGGGGAAGCCACCACAGACCCCAGGAACTACTGCCCCATTAGCCTAATGAGCCTGGTCTGCAAGGCCATGGAATGTATCATCATGGATCTTATACACAAAGACATTGGCAATCTCCAAACTCTGGACCCCACCAGTTCGGGTTTGTAAAAGGCAGATCATGTCTCCTAAATCTGATAGACTTCTTTGAAGCAGTCACCAAAGCTGTAGATGAGGGTAAAGTGGTTCACACAGCCTATCAAGATCTCGCCAAGGCTTTTGATACCATCCCCCACCCTGGAATTATAGATAAACTCACTAAACTCGGTATAAATCCCTATGTCACAAGATAGGTTGCCAACTGGCTCACTGACAGAATCCACACTGTGAAAGTAGCAGACTCCAAATCCGACTTCAGACCAGTGACAAGTGGAGTACCACAGGGTTCGGTCCTGGGTCCTCTCCTGTTTGGTATCTACTTTTCTGAAGTACTGGCTAACACAGACGATCTTTGGCTAATGAAGTTCACAGATTACTGCAAACTAGGAGCCATAATAGAAACTCCTAATGATGTGGACATCCTTCAAAAGGGCCTCATAGAGACAGATGCCTGGTGTCAAAGCCATGGCCTCAAGCTCAATGCCAAAAAGTGCATTATCATCACCTTTGGTAAAAACTCTGTACCCATGTGCTACCACATAGGTGGTAGTCTACTTAACACCAAAAGTGTGATAAGAGACCTTGGGACACAGGTGGAAAGTAGTCTCTCCTTTGGTAATCACATTGCCACAGTAGTCAGGAAATCCTTCTACATGGCACACCTCATCACAAAAGGTTTTTCATCCAGGAAAAAAAGAGGTCATTGTTCCCCTCTACTCATCACTCATTAGACCCATTATAGAGTACAATGCCCCTTTTGGTATGTACCTCACATGACATCTACAACAACTGGAAAGGCTGGAGAAATACCTCACAAAGAGGATTACTGACCTCAAATATATGCCCTACGAAGACCATCTCAAAAAAACTCCAGCTTTACTCTGTTGCATATTGCCTACTCAGAGGCGATCTCTGCCTAACATACAAAGCTATGTCAAACCCAGAGCTGTTGGACATGTTCCACTTAAAAAAAATCCCAATCCCTCCAAGCTACATGGTCTAGGGACCTAAACCTTGTCAGTACAATAAACAGAACATGCTGGAGGGATAGATTCCTTTCTAAGAGGCTTCCCATACTCTGGAACAAACTACCTATCTATAGCAAACAAAGCTCCTCATTAGCACTCTTCAAGAAAAATCTTGATGATTGAATGGGAAATAGGAAATCCACCCCAGGGATCACCTCTGTGTCTCTGCTTGACAGGAGCACAGGAAAATAATTTTCTTGTGTGGTGAAAGCCAGGGTACCTTTTTGGCTAGGCTTATATAGGCCCTAGGGCCAATAGCCTAGTACCTACCTATGAACCTATGAACAAGAAGATGGTCTTTCTGGCAGTAGTTATTCATGCCATGCAGAAAAAGTCCTCAGCCCTAGGAAATAGTTCCTATTGTAGATGTTATGATTTCCATAAATGACAATCTGGATAGTTAGGCTTTCACTTATTCCAAGATCAGATCCATTGGTATACACATTTCCTCTTCTTTGATGCCTAGTCTGTCATTTCAGATTCAAGGAATATCTAAGTAGTTCAAAATTTCTCTTGAATACTTGTGGACTGAACTACCAAGGAAATGTTTAGCTCCACATCTACTACCCATTCAGTCAGCAGAATAGTTTTAGTTAGTGACCTGATCATATAACACTTTCTACATATCTGAATTCCATTCATAAGATGTAGTCTATAAGAATTACTCACAAGCAATTGTCAAAACCTTGCACTGCTACTACTGATTGTATTCATCCATGGCTTACCAGGGCAGAAAAAAGGCGACACTGGGGATGTTCTGACAACACAGGAACAGGAATGAGGTGTGTGTGTGTGTGTGTGTGTGTGTGTGTGTGTGTGTGTGTGTGTGTGTGTGTGTGTGTGTGTGTGTGTTTGAACTGTGTACTGTGAGTGAGAGTAAATTGGGGGGAGGGGGGTTCCTGTGCTAACAAAATGCATTAGAACCAGTGTTGACTACCTCAGGAAAGTGCTGATCTGCACTCCTGATTATTAACAGCAATTCAGAGACAACGCAAATTACCTGATAATTATGTCTCTCCTCATTGTGGATAATGTGTTTCTGAATACATTAGTAGCACATTGCAGAAACAGCACCTTTTGAAGACAGCCTTTTCCACAAATGCTGGCATTCTTTCTGAATCCCCAAATGTAATTTTAAGTGTGGCATGAAGTTTCAATGGTTAGTGTCGATACCTTTTAACTCCAAAGTCTAAGGGTTCGTAGCTGACCTTCAGTTATTATTTGTGCAGAATTTACATGTTCTCCTCCTCTAGTTATGAGTATCTTTGGAGTGTTTTGGTTTCCTCCTGCAACTCATAAATGTACAGCTTACTCCAAACTAGATACTAGGAGTTTTTATACCTAGAGCCCCAATATTTTGCTTTTGTTTCAAGGGCTATAGCTTAGAAGTGGTCCACAAGGATCAGTCCACCTATCCAATCAGAAATAAGTAAATAAATGAAAAAGGGGTAGTAAATCAGATGGACCAGCCATGTGTTTGTCTAAGTCAAGTAGGTCATGCAGTATCCCTGGTTTTTATTGCTCATTCATTATGTATGTTTACTATGTTTTACATCACTAATCAAAGAATATTTTTCATAATATCACTTCTAGTGTACCACAACATTCAATTCACACACGCATGCTGTTGTCAGCCCATCATATATAATAGTTAAACCCTATAATGGATTGACATGAATCATATGCTCCCACTTTAAAACAGGAACAAAGACAGAATTTATGAAAAGTCAAGAGTTTAATAACTGAGAAATTACATGAGTAAGTAAATTACATGAGTAAGTATTGAAGCCCTGTAGTATATATAAATTCTAGCAGTAATGAGAAGTCCCAAAAATGATGACTTCACAAAGAAGGGCAGATTACACAATTTATACTCTTGGAGCATGACACTGCCCCGAGTCTGCAAAAGTAGTGGAAACATATACAGTGCTAAGAGAAGGCTTTTATTCTATGTATGCAAATAAAGAAGTATACACATCTTTGTGGTATGAAAAGATCTTTAATTTCAGCTTTGAAAAATGTAGTGGTTTCACTGGTCCTTCTATGACAAATGTATAAGTTAGAAAAGTATATAGTACAAGCCAGGTCTACTATGCAACATGCTTCATGTGACACAGTTTCTATGGAGCAAAAAGGATGTAAACCAAGTGAATAGGTGTGGGTGAGGAGACATACCTGCAGTGTTGGTCACCTCTGCACTGTTATGCAGTACACAACAGAGGTATCATGTCTGCAGTAATGACAAAGGATGCTGACTGCTGTTATTGCACTATGTTAGCTACTGCCATACATTATTTTGTACTGAGTAATCACATAGTAATCACAGTCCATTTACATCCACTGCTGGCATGTTGCATATATAAGCCATAAATGATTGTCAAATACTTATCAAATATTGTTAACCCTTAGTATACATATGGTTACAATTGTCATTGCATTTCGACTATATTGTTTTATATTGTCTAGTCCACCACTCCCATATGACCCTAAATTAAATAAACTACATGTTGAAAAAATGAATGAATGCAGTGTTATGTTAAACAATATACCGATAGGTGGTACAACCTATCTTTTCCTTTCAGTCCCTCAGCTTCTGCTTGCATTCTCTGCTGTGGTATTAGTGACCATATGGTGATGTACATTATCTGCTACTTTCCATACAACCCTGAGAAAACGTACTGTGACTCATTTGCATTGTATGTTTCTGAATCTCATTACTGTATGCCCTGGGTAAAGAATCACTTCATGGTAGTGTGTGAATTAATTCATAGGACATAATTACACATCTTTGCTACCATACAGAGCAGTCGCACATCCCTGGCTGAGCTATGATCCTGTAACTCCATCCACTGACAAATTCATATGTGGGATTAGGGTATATTTGGCAGCTTGAGACTAAAATTAAGTCTTAGCAGAAAAGCTTTGCTTCACTCCTTAAAAGCTTTTACAATCAAGTAATGAATGTGTGCTGCCAAAATAAAAATCAAATTGATTTATTTGACTACATAGCCAATGCAACTCACAAAGTTTTTCTAGTGTTTGCTGAGGCTGCAGTATAAAGAGAAATCAATAACATAATTTTTAACCATGTAATGAATTCTGTCACCATCACTTGTCTTAGATTTTGGTATAAGTATCAGGACACCATTAAATGAAGATCACTCCAACTTGACTATAAGTGAGAGGGTGCACAATTTAAGCAGGAATGCTCACATCTTCTGTCTTTATTAATGACAATGAAATAGGAACGGTAAGTATTCCATTGTATAAAAGTTACTTATTCAATAGAGACATGCTTTCCTTGAATGAAATGGTAATTAGAAAGAAAGAAGCTGAAAGATGTGGTTAAGAGACTGGCAGTGATAAGGCAATAGATAAAAAGTATAATACTACGCATTTAGGATGCCTACTCACAGTAGCTTCTTACAATATCGAAGAAGTAGTACCGTCATCCATGTGAATGGTTAGAGACCACAGTTATATGTAATTATGTAAAACACTGCATGCGTTGTGACACAGGAAAGTAGAAAACCAGAAAAATGGTCAGGATCATATCATGGAAATTTAATGGAAACGGGCTAGTGATACCATGTAAATTATCGGTAAGAACTTCCTTTTCAATATAATGTTTTCCTTCTTCTCTAGAAAAACATAGAAGAATTTCAGAAAACAATAATAAGTGTACTGTATTAACACACTAATCTTACAATCTCATGAAAGTTATTTCCCCAGTCATGATTATTCTGACCTATTTTTTCTCCCTGTTTAGTAAAGCATATATTCCACAAAGGTACCATTTTTTTTAGGAAATTTTCAGGGAATTATACTGGCAGAACTGTATTCTTAAAATTCTGCTCCTAGCTAGAAAGACACTGAAGGAATTGTATCTAGAATTTTATTGCAAAAATACATTTTAATGTAATTTTTATCCTGCAACTTTTAAAAGGCAGAATATATTTCAATTTTATACCAAAATGCATCATCTTTTTTTTTGGCCTGATATAATACCAAAATTTATTAGTGGAATTGTAAAAGACTGCCAGTGTATATAAACTGGTATATTTTTGGGAAGGTCTAAAATACTTAATTTCAGTAAAAGTGATCCAAAGTAATGAATATTAAAAAGAAACATTACAATGAAGTAACTCACACTGTAAATAAACCTTTTAGAATCCAACTATACACATATATATATATATATATATATATATATATATATATATATATATATATATATATATATATATATATATATGTTTTGTTACCTTTTATATTTGCAAAGCTGATCAGAATGGTCAGTTATTTATTTATTTTTTGTATTTTAAAGTCAATTTTTTTAATGTTGCAGTTTTTTACAAGGTCATTTTGATCTTAATTAGATCCTAAGACATACACATGCCAATTGGTGGTATTCATAAACATTGGTTTCCAGTGGGAGAGGACTGGTATAGAGTAATTCTGTTTATCAAGCCCATACTGTTTCACAAAGACTATTTTGTCTTTTCCCATGGTATAATTGTAGTACTTCATGCACAAAGCATATATGCAAATCACCCTCCCCACAACTATAATCAATTCTCAAAGCCAGCACCTTTGGTGTACAAGCTGGTCCTGGCAGAATAGCATATGGAACACCAGATGCGTATCTACCAATGATGTTATGATTGCAAGCAAAGTAATTCTCCTCCCCTCTTAGCATGCTGAGTATCATAATGTGCTCAACAGCATATAGCACAGTAAAATAAATATTAATTAATTAACTAATAGATAAATAGAAACTCCACTGAGTGGTAGGACAATCCCTACCAGCAGCAGAGTTTCTGATGGTACAGGCACACCTGCTACCACACACACACTATCTTGGCTCATCTGCTTGATAGTGATACTGGTGAACTCCCACCACTGGCATCTAACACAGCACCCAATCCACATATTTATATAATGGGGTAGTTAAATTACCCTTGGTCCATTCTCATGCCTAATGACTGCAATTGCTTTATGAATCAAAGGCAAGAGAGTGGACTACAGCACAGCAGTATAAGGTAGTTACTTACAGTATAATATGTCTTACCAAGGAGCTATACATAGTCATTTGGTATGGCACTGGCCCTAACTGCCTTATATCAGTGTGCTATAGAGTCATACACTCATAGGTATGTATCTGGCTACCAGTCAGTGAAGATGCTAAAAAGTAAAGGACAACGGCCAAGGTTATAGTGCAGTTAAAAGACAACGGCCACCCCCCTCAGTCTGCTACAGTAGCCATTGGCATATTACTGTTCGACAGTCTTCCACAAGTTATCCCTATGGGAGTTTTTAGCCCTTATATTTTTGTATAAATAACCCAGAGGCAGCCAAAACAAGGAGATGTTGTGACATTTACTTGTTGTCCCTATCCATTCTTGATGGATGAGTATTGAATAAAGATCTGCTTAAACCCTTAACTGGACTGATTTTTCTTGTGGAAAGAGGACTTTATTTATGTTTATTTTTAAGTTTTGCTAAGTTAGCTTTAGACATAATCCGATATTCTGAACAGTTATCCTTATCCATAACCTTTTAGGTATGAGCTGACGGGGACCTACAGGTGGTCCTATAGTTAGATATGATATGTGATATTTGATATATGATATGATACAAGGTTTTGTTAATAGTAGGTCAGACATGCAGGAGGTCCAGGTGGTTATTTTGTCTAATGAGTCTGGAGATTATTTTTTTAACAGTATGGATACAGTGCTGCCTTTAGTGCCTTCATGAAATGCAGTGGGCCTGAACATGTGGTAGACATTGAAACTCTGCAGTGATGGAGTGCTGTCATTGGTCTTGAACTAGGTCTCTGTGATGATGCATGTATCAATATTTTCCACAGGATCATAGGATCTTAGGAGGTAAGAAAACTTGTAGGTGTAGAGTCTTTTGTTAAGGCACTTTCAGCAGCTAAACACCTTAAATAAGATATTGTACCTCTCAGCTCCTCCCACTAATTAGCTAGATTTAATTCCTTAACATACACAGCCTTTTCATGTATGTGACCAGACAGCCTCAGTACAGAACAACATAGTATACGTCAAAGTGCCAAGCACTCCTGTGTACCATTTAGTAAAATAGAAAGGCTGCTGTATTTCATTAGGGCACTACTGTGATTCATATCTATGAAACACAATAGTCCCTAGTGGCATTCTAACGATAGTGTATATGGTGCTGCTATGCTTCTATGTACTATGTTTATATAGTGTATGTGGTGCTGCTATGCATCTATGTACTATGTTTATATAGTGTATATGGTGCTGCTATGCATCTATGTACTATGTTTATGAATAAAAAAGATACCTCTGAAATGCTTTCATATGTTCTTATGCCTGTTAGACACAGCAAGCTGCACTCATCCTGGCAAAGACTTTTCACAATTGAGAAAAACGTGAGTGATATTAACATTATACAGTTGTCAGACATTAGGCAGAAGCACAACCTCTACTATGTTAATATGATGCAGATGTATCACAACAGGCCGGCCCAGGTACTCACTATCTAAACTGGGTGGTAGATGAACTGGAAGGGTATCTAGTCAAGAATCTTCTCCATTAGGCTCAGTCTGTCACCTTGTTGAATGAGGAAGTCCTATCACAACTTCTGCAAGTTTGAGCAATACTACAGGGATTGGAGATTTGTTTACTAGTAACCCATAGTTCACCCAGCTGGTGTATCATCACATGGACAAAGGAACCCAGTGCTCCATCAAACAAGTTCCTTCCAATGTGCCTGAAAATGTCTGAGAGAAGAACTGCAAGATATCTTGTAACTGGGGAAATCCAGGAGTCTAACTGCCCCTGGACCTCACCAGTGGTGCTACTGCTGCCAAACAAAGATGGAAGCACCAGGTACTGAGTGGGCTTTAGAAAACTAAATGGTCACACAAAGTCAGATGCTTATCCTATTACCAGAAAAGATGAGAATAGATGGGTAAGGCTAGGTATTTAACCATTACTGGCTACAAAGGGTTACTGGCAGGTACTGTTCACATCTGCAGCTAGGGCAAGGTCAGCATTTGTGACCTCACTTGTGTTATTCAAGTATATTAAAATATTTTTTTTGAAGAATGCTCCAGCAACTTTCCAGCATTTGCTAGAGTGCATCCTAGAGGAAGCTTGATATAAAGCCTTTACTTACCTGAATGAAACTGCCATCTACGGCTGATCAGAATATGTTCAACATGTGAGAGAAGCTCCGGCCAAGTCTTTGAAGGAATTGGCTGACTATTAAAGCCAATACATGTCAGGTGGGTATGGCAGAGGTATCCTGTCTTGATTACAGAGTAGGTGGTAAAAAGATTATGCCATAGGTTGCCAAGGTCAAAATTGCTTTTGCGTAGCCTGCAGCTACTGTCAAGAAACAGGTAAGTGCAGAAAGGATTAAGGCTAAGATTTGTTAATAAACTACTTCCTGTTATACAGGATTTGAGTCTCTCAGCCTTCATTTGCCTACCATGTGACCTTGAACAAGTCACTTAAACAGACACTGCTTTGGGTAATTGGTAATTTCAGCTAGGCTCCTTAATTGTCACCTGCATTACATGCCTAGTAACTTGTCTATGAACATATGAACCTTGGGATAGTGAAGTAATTTAGGAAGTTTGTTTACCCAGTATAGCATGAGAGCCACTCCCCAGATGAGGTTATCTGTACTCAGCCTGTTATCAGGAATTTCAAAAGCTCAAAGAGTATTTGAGTGGACCCCCTGCACTAGCCGGTTTTGACTGTAGTCAGGAATTCATTGTGCAGGTATTCACTTCCAACTAATGTTGAGGTATATAGCCAGGTTTCTTCAGATGGAGGATACCACCCTAGTATGCACTTGAGCTGAAGACTTCAACCCAGAGAGGAATCCTATGCAGTCAGGCCAGATTTAGTAATGCCTACACTAAGTGTACACTGTTCTGCATGAACACACAACACAAGAATAACTAACACTTTCTTCCTCATAATTTTAGTTTTCTTACTGATTTTCTTTCAGCCTTAAATATTGGGGATTCATAAAGGTTACCTTCAAGTAACCATCTCCTTAATCAAAACCAAGGATTAATGAAGGGGCAGATGGTTAAGATTTCAAGAATTGTTTCTGAGGACAAAGAATTTATTTATGAAGTTAAAAGATTAATAAAAATGTTTATGCTGAGAGGCTATCTGGAGAAGATGTTATTAGACATTAAAGCAGAAATGTTGAGCAAAATGAACAATTGCTTCCCTCCTTTGTTAGGTAAAGGAAGTTGTTTTGTTAAGAAAGAGCACACTATGTTATTAAAACATGGGAGTGAAATTGCAAATATTAGTCAGCTTATAAAAAAATCCTGGAAAGTTGCACAGATTGACAGTATGTTAAGCAAGTGTCTCGGTGAACAGTCTTTTTTGTCTACAAAAGACAACCACAACCTTAAAGAAAAAATAGAAGTGACAAAGCTCAATACTGAATATTTATTGCAGAGCATAAAACCTGAGGGTCTTAAGAAATGTGGCTATTGCAAGAAATGCAAGTACTTATTTGAGGGTCAAGAGCAAAGATTAAAGACAGTCAACTATGAATTTAAACTGAGTTATAGCTGTGATTGTAGTTCCAAGAGGGTGGTTTATATAGCTTTTTGTGACCCCTGTCATGCATTCTATATAGGCAAAACTGAATGTGCACTTAGAAAAAGAATATATGAACATTATTATGACATCTACAATAAAAATGAGAATAATGCACTTTATAAGCACAAAATGATGTGTGCACAGAATATCAAGTTTTACTTTTTTACCTTGGAAAATGTTTTGTTTAATCACAAGGGCAGCTCCTAGGAATATAGATTAGAATACAGGGAACTTTTGGGGCAAATCAGGCTAAATGCTTGTGTTTTCCCAGCACTGAATGATAGTGTGTCTTTAGCAGCATGTGATAGAAGTTGTTGTGTCTTTCGGCTTTTCCCGGTTAGGGGTCGCCACAGCGGAACTCCGGTCCGCTAATGATTGGCAGTAGATTTTTACATGCCGAGTTGCCAGCCCTGACACACAACCTTCAACGAAGGTATGTCCATTCACGCATGTCTCTACACAGAAGACGCTCTAGCTGAGAATCGAACAGGACAACATCTTACTGTGAGGTGACAACGCTACAGCAGCACCATCATGCAGCATGTAATAGAAGTACATTTCTTAAACTGTAAGATAAATGTAATATTCAATATTGGTTAACTAGTTTCAACATTTAACACATTATATTATTTATAAAAAAATAATTGATATGCTGCATGTTTTTAAACATTATTCATAATGTTGATGGTATTTTTGAAAGGGAGAATGATCTTTTAAATTAAACAACTGAATTGATTGGGTTAGAGTTGCCACATACTTGATTTCAATGACTATTTAAACTTGATTGTATAGAAAGTTCTGATGAAATCCTTATTTTGGTGTGTGACAAAAGCGCTTACCTTCCCTTTTTATATTAAAGCTTTAGCTGTTATAATTTTGTGATTTGGCATATTTCTTGTGGACAGTAGCAGTGCCCCAATTTGTTTTGGTTATGGATTTTTAATTTAGCTATTTTTTTCCTTTGGCTTTGTTATATACCTTGTTAAGTTTAGGATTTCACCAGTGTGGTTTGTTATACTTTTGGTAGGTATAGCAGCCTCTATACAGCCATTTACATGGTTGCACAGGGTTTTTGTGAACAATTCCCCATAGGTTGCTATGAACACAGGTTCAGAGGGGCACTGAATTTTAACATACTGTCACTTAATAGGATGTAGTTTGCTTTAGAATAGTTCCTAACTGTTACAGGTTTTACTGGGCGTTCCATGTTGATCTTTATTTTGAGGGAGATAGCTATGTGATCCAACTTCACCTGTGATAATAAGGCAGTGAGTACTAGATCCAGTATGCCTGAGCCTCTGATTGGTGTATGCACTATCTGGTCAAGGACATTTGTGTTAATAAAGTATAGGAAATGTTGTGCCTGCAAGCTGGAGACAGTGCATGTTCCCCAGTCTATACAGAGGTAGTTGAAGTCTCCCATGAATAGGGTATTTGGCTGGATGGTGTGAGTGCCTGCAGCAAGTTTAGGTATGCGTTATGGGATTCTTGGGGCATAGATAATGAAAGCTTTCTAAGAAATGATAAGGGACTATATCTATGGTGATTTGTATGTGGATTAACTCTACAACATCGTTTTTAACCAACCTAGAGGTATGCTAATGTAGATCAAGACACCTTTACCTCTAGTCCCCATCTGCTTGGCTGATGGCTTAAATGTGTGGAAGGCACTGACGCTTTGCACTGCCACAGTACTTTCTGTGGCTCTTGGTAATAGCACAGATGTCTATATTCTACAGAGTGAATAGAGCTTGTAGGTTGTGGAATTTTTTTGTTAAGGCTCCTAGCACTGAGCAGTAACATCTTTCGGTTCCTTTGGGTATTATTTACTAAGTTGGTAGTTTTGTCAATTTTTCATTTCCTAAAAATGCTCCAACATGGTGGATAAAGTTTTAGCCAATATCTGGTAAGTGCAGCTAAATTATAATGAACATATTTGAAATACAGATTCAAGCACTTTGCTAGTAAATCTGCACTCTGTTATAAAGATGAAAAGGTTGCTTCATTTGTAGAACTAATTAGTAATTGCATTAAGCTGTGGAAAAATAGAAATTTCAAGTTCATCTCTGACTGTGTGTGCCATAACTTAAAAACAAACATGCTGGTCAAGTAAAAGGCAGCAGGAGTACATTTTTATATTTCCTTATGCCTTAAGAAGAAAATGAAGTGGTTGCCTAATGATGAGATGGTAGGATTGCAGAAGAGGATAACATGGATACATGCTCTGAAAATGATGAAATATTCTCATGAAAACCATAAAAAGGAAGAGTCAATAGCAATAGGCAATATTTAGCTATTTGTGAATATATATAGATATATACATATATATATATATATATATGCATACACACACACACACACACACATATATATATATATATATATATATATATATATATATATATATACATATATATATATATACAATAATAATATATAGAAACTCAAGACCTTTGTGGTAATCCAGTTCAGCCTGTTATTTTATCTTAGTCATTTGCTTTGAAGTTTTTCCAGAAATCTGACAGATGGCCTCACAGTACCAGTGCCACTTATTCAAAAGGATAATAGTAGCAATATAATAATAATAATAATAATAATAATAAAAATAATAATTTTAGTAATAGAAGATTTCGAGTCATTAAATGACCAGGATAAATTGTGTGAAGACCCAGACCGCAACTAGCTTACAAAATTTTACTAAACGCGTTTTCATCGTTTACACCGCAAATTAATACTGCTGTTTTTTCCATTGGTATTGCACTACATACCCCACTTCCATCTTTGCTCTTCTGGCTTGTTGCATTTTGCACCTGAACGTACCAGCCATGAACTCTGAAGTCAGTGAAACAATTTTTATTTATTCCCTCTGCTCCCTCACCAACTGGAAGCGATGAATTGTCATTCTCAGATTTAGAGACCGGGTAGGACTCATAGTAAGTACCAGAAAGTCTTCCCGAATTAGAAACATCAGTAAAATCTTGTAATAGTTCGGTATTTGGCTCCACTGAAATATTTATTTTATTGCTGTCAAATGCATCTTCCCAGCATACAGCCGGTCCGTAGTCCAAATGTGGAGCCAATAACATGTGGAATTTAGCTATAATTGTTATAATTAAAACAGCAATAAACAAAAGGCTAATGGCAACCAAAGCAATGATCAAGTACATGTTTAAGGGGAAATTTTGTTCCTGGATGATGGTATCTTCGTCAAATTCTGGGATAACTTGTGGAAGACTGTCGAACAGTAATATGCCAATGGCTACCGTAGCAGACCGAGGGGGGTGGCCGTTGTCCTTTACCTGCACTATAACCTTTTGCTTGCTAGAATCTGATGTTTTAAGGGTGCGTAAGGTTCTGATTTCGCCGGTTTGGGGTTCAAGGCTGAATAGTGTGGGATCACTGCACTGTAAGAATTGATATGACAGCCAAGCATTTTGACCAGTGTCTGCATCAACAGAAATAACCTTCGTTACCAAATATCCTGCTTCGGCAGAACGTGGTACCAACTCTACTGGCACAGTGCCATCATTTATAATGGGATGCAAAAAGACTGGATCGTTGTCGTTTTGGTCAACAACAACACTATTTACACTGACAATACAGCTCATGGGTGGATCTCCGTGATCAGCAGCTTGAATCCGGATATCAAACGCTTTGAGTTTTTCGTAATCGAAAATACTTTGTGCATATAGATTCCCAGTCTCCGAACTTATTACTACATAATGTTCCACAGGCAGATCATTGATTTCTTTCTCCAAAATAGAATATGTAATTTTCCCATTATCGTTTAAGTCTTGGTCAAAGGCGTTTACTTGGTACAAGAAATCTCCTGGTGAATTGTTTTCTGGTATGTATATATTAAAAGAGTCCTTTAAAAAATAAGGTGCATTATCATTAACATCAGAAATCTGGACAAAAATATTTTTTTCAGTTGAAAGTGAAGGAGACCCTGAATCAGTGGCAAGAACCGTGATATTGTAAAAGGGAACATTTTCTCTATCTAACGGCCCTGCAGTTGCTAAAGTATAATAATTATCAAACGACTTGAGCACAAATGGAACATTTTCTTGTAATTGACAATGCACTTGTGCATTTAATCCAGAATCCAAATCTCTTACTTCGATAAAAGCTACAATAGTCCCAATAACTGCATCTTCTCGGACGGGACTAGAAACTGAAGTTAGTAATATTTCTGGTGCATTATTATTGATATCTATTATTTCAACCAGGAGCTTACAATATCCAAGCAGTGGGGTGATTCCTTTGTCTGAAGCTTGAACGTACAGTTGATAAAACTTCCCCCCTTCAAAGTCTAAAGCACCTTTCACTCTAATTTCCCCAGTGGAGGAATTAATTCCAAACAGTTGATCGTGCTCACTAGGTATATTGCCCTTAAATGAATATACTATTTCTCCATTTGTGCCTTCATCTATATCCGTGGCTGTAAGCCTAATAACCAAGGTTCCTACATGCACTCCTTCGTTTACACTAGCATTGTAAACTAGTTTCTCAAAACTAGGTGGGTTATCATTGGCATCCAACACATTAATAACGATTCTAGATGAGGCATATCTTGCAAAATCGCCAGCATCCTCTGCAAAGAGATAAAGGTAATGTATATATTCTGTTTCTCTGTCTAGAGATTTATTGAGTACAAGCTCAGTCACAGTGGCACCGTAACTCGAATTTCTGATATCTAGTATAAAATAATGATTCGGGTTAATCCTATAGTTACATTCTGCATTTGAGCCCACATCAAGATCATAGGCACTCTCAATAGGGAACCTTCTTCCTGGAGAAACTGATTCTGAAATATTAAATTGTACTTCTTTAAATGGGAACACAGGCGAATTGTCATTTATATCTTTTACTTCAATTTGAATATTATATAATTCCAAAGGAGCTGATAAAACGATCTGAAGTCCAAGAAAACAAGGAACCGTCTTCCCACAAATACCTTCTCGGTCTATCCTTTCATTAACAAATATGTCTCCGTTCTCTAAATTGATAGCAAAATACTGCTTACCTCCCTTAGAAATAAGACGGAATTTTCTAGAAGACAATCCTTCCAGGTTCAAATTCAGATTTTTAATAACATTTCCAATGAGGGCACCTTTATGCATTTCTTCCGGAATAGAGAATCTAAAGTCTGCCGAAATAAGACCCAGGCTATACACAAAATACAGCGAAAGACGAAGAGATAACATTATTGCCAATGCCATATTCCTTGCAGCCTTAAATGATTTTATATCACGTCCCTGTAAGCAAGCTCTTCACCCAGTGTTTTTAAATACTGGTAAAATAATTTAAATGTATGCTTATATTCAATATCGAGTTGAATTACTCCAGATGAAGATACAGAACCCCGATACAACCACGGACAATAATGGAGTCCTTCTTATCCTGTAAAATAATCTGGGTGGTGTATTATGCTTGGGTACACCTTGGTAGTGGGCAGCGACACCTGGCAGTCTTGTTTTGCAATAGCAAGCATTAGCTCAAACCAGCAATGCATTTTTACAGCACCGACAAACTAAACTGAGCTCATCTTAATGAAGAAGATATATCAGCTTATACTTTTATTTCCTCCCACATTTCAAGGACAAGCAGTATGTGGATTGGACACTCTATAGAGTGTATGGTATGGAAGAACAGCCATAAAGCTAGTCATAGTGTCATGAACCTTGGCTCTAGATGACTGCCACTGTTGAAGTGGCACCCATAGTTCTCAACTAATCATGGACAACTCCAGAAATAATTAAGGACAATCAGGGACATTTTTATAATATTTGTATTACTGCCTTGAGACATTGACAAATTAAGAGAATGTGTGAATTATTACCCATTTTCTGAAGTCAAAGAAATCTATAACTATTTAATTATTGTCATTGTCTATATTGTCATTCATCACCTTTTCTCCAAAGGTGACCAGTTTTAGGTGGGATTAAGAGGGACAGAGCTAAAACTTGAGTCAAAATTAGGGAAGTCCCTGAAAATTAGGGACGGCTGAGAGGTAAAATGACACTCCTACCCCATATGCAAAAATGGGAAGGGGCCGGGGGTTGTGAGCAGATGGACAACAGTCTTTGTATGACTCTTCCACATTTCCTGTATGATCCATAAGGTAGGAGGCAGTCTGTATAATATATTCCAGTTTGCTGCACTTTATTTGAATTATGTGCATATACCGGCTATAATGTGTGCATGCGTGCGTGATGTGTGTGTGTGTGTGTGTGTGTGTGTGTGTGTGTGTGTGTGTGTGTGTGTGTGTGTGTGTGTATTAAATAAGGTCATAATTCTTTAACTTCAGAATCGGTGTTGAATATGATGGTAGAAATAAGAAGAAAGAACAAAAGAACTAGAAGATTAATTCGTTCAGCAGTGTTAAATATCAGAACTAAAATTCCTTTTTAAGTGATTGGGTTTCTTATAATTATTCGCATTAATAGTGTCATTATTATTATTAAATGGTGCCCCTGAAATTCTGCAAACATGGCTTTTAAGATTGCAATTAATTTACCTGTTAAAAGCTAATTTAAAATGGCATGTCTTATTTTCTTATGAGCACAAAATGTGCAGCTAAAATATGCTATACAGGAACATCCGATTTCTCTCTCCTTCCACCAGACAAACGCTTGCCACTACCTATCTACTCCCCTCACTAATGTATGGCGCTCCTCTACTAACTAACTTATCTGCCACACTCACTTCAAAATTGGAAGTCTGTTATAATAAGATTTCTAAATTTGTCACCAAAGCCAAATACTCCTCCCATCACTGTATTGCCCTTAATTTGTAACACTGGCTTGAGCTCTCCAACCATCTAGACTATCTTCAGATTACCACAGCCCACAAACTAATCTTTCAACCCTCTAAGTACCCTGCTCTATGCAACATCCTTCTCCCCTACACCCCTCAGAGAACTCTCAGATCTACTCACCAAAACCAAACTGGTGTCCGAAAACCCAATCGCCCTGCTGGTCAACTCCTGCTATCCTTTTCCTTAGCAAAAAAAATGGAATTCTCTTCCTTCCTCACTAAAGACCTGTGCAAACTTTGAAAACTTTAAATCTCAGTTACATTCCTACCTTTACTCTAACAGAAAATGCAACTGCATTCTCCCCACCTAGTCCTATAATTCTCTGTCCACCTCTAAACCCCTCTCCAGCTATGATTACTAGCCTCTCTAGCTATGATCTATAGGCTACCACACATATGTACATATTGTAAATATCAAATTTATACCATGTACCTAAGAATTTACACCTGTTCTCTAACATGAAATGTAACTGTAAATTGTTCATTAATAATATTGTGTATGTATCTAAAGGTAACATGAACCTAAGAAATTCCACCTGCTCTCTAGCATGAAACATAATTGTAAATTGTTCTTCTTTTCTATATTGTATCTGTATCTAAACTTTGTAACATGGAGCTTTTCTCCCCGGACCTCCACTGAAAATGGGCTCCCTGAACCCAGTGGACATCCCCGGTCATCAAACTGGAAATAAATAAATAAAATAAATAAATTTGCAATAATAATGCAGAAAGTTTCCCCTAAAAAGTTGAATACAATGGAGAAGCTGTTATTTTGTAGTGCTTGTAAAATACGGTGAAAAGTCATGTTTACATTCTATTGTATGTTAAAATTGTTTGTATCTTGTTCTTTGTAATATTAGAACTATTTTTCTGTGTATTTACAGAGCTTAACTTTACTAAATGTTTGAGTTATGCCTGTAATGTATGTTCAGCATTTTGTTCCCTATGTCTTTCATTGGTGAAAATTTTTATTACACAAAAACACTAGTGCAAATGTGGCCTTGTTCAGCCCCAGCCAATGTGAAAAAAAAATCAGTTAGATTAATAAAACACTATCGTTACAAAATACAAAAGAACATATATGTTCAGGTGAAATATCAGTACATATTTAGCCACTATTGCATTATGTCATGTTGTACACCACAACAGAAATATCTCTGCAAATGTGTTTTTTTTGCTTACTGATATTAAACTCATAAATTACAGATTAGCTTAGGTGAGGAAAATATCAGGAGTGGAACAATTGCTGTGGTGAAATCGATCCCTAAACTGGAGTATTGTGCCAAAATCCGAGTGGGCCAGAAGTATAGTGGCAAGTAGTATAATGGACAGTGAATGTAAGGGAAAAATTATTGACTAAGACCAAGTTGCATGAATATAAGTGAAGAGTCATAGTCCATAGGAATATACTGAGCGAACAATGACCAGTGCCTTTATAAGCCAAGCCATGCAATCCAACCCAATTCTGTCCCTATGTATGATGGAGGTTTATTAGGAGAAGGTATGTTAGGAAGTTTACAGAGTTATATAGTGGAGTATGCTAGTCTGGGCATCACTATCTGCCTCTGTCTGTAAGAGACATGGGGATCAGACCAGGGGTGAATTTCTAATTTCCCATCCATTGGTCAAGGTTACACTTAAATAGGGTTAGGGATGGACTCTGCTTCACATTGATGGGGGAGCCTGTTCCAGAGCATGTGGAACCTCTGAGACAAATATCTGTCTCACCAACATGTCTTCTTTATGTCACAAGCAAAATTTCAATCCTTGTATCTAGTGGTTCCGATGCTGTACATTTTGTGGATATGCAAAAGGTCCATCAGAGTTGGATCTGAGGATGCCTTGTATGCCAGGCATAGATCACTGCTCAGTAACCTGTATGAGACAGAGTATAGAGACAGGGTTTTTAGGTGATCCATATAGGACAATATGTTTATACCCATGACTCTCCTGGTAAAGAACCTTTGCTGGAGTTTCAACTGTGGTATATCTCTGGTAAAGTGCATGCCAAAGGGTTCATTATACTCAATGATGGGTCTGAATAAAGTGGCATTATTGACTTCCTTGGACCTGGATGCCTTGTCCTTACTTATAAGTTGGGTAACAGAATTAGGTTAGATTACTGTAATCATGCATTCCCAGATTCCGGATTACCATCTAGAATCTTAGGAGTGTCTTATCAATGGAGTATTTAGCCTATGTATCAGTTGTCCCAAAAGGCACTACATTGCATTTCTTGGCATTGAGTTTTAGTCCATGACATTGGCACCTGTCATTTGCCTGTGTTAGGCCATCTTAGAGAATGTTTGTGTCATGGAGGAATCTATGATAGCTCTCAATTTGCAGCCAGCTATGAATCTGTTCAGCCAAAGGTCCTTGACATTAGCTGCTAGAAGTACATGCCAAATAGGAGTGGTTCCAGCATGGAGCCCTGAGGTACCCTACTGGTGACAGGCCTCTGAGTGGAGGTGGTATTGTTAATCCTGACTTCCTGGGTCTGGTATGTAAGACAGCTGGCCATCCAGTGATTTATGTAGGGGTTTATACTCCAGTTGATGAGTTTGCCAACTATACTCATTTGGGGTATTATATAAAATACCTTAGTCAGATCCATGTAGGTGGTATGCACCATTTTCCCCTCATCCATTGCCTTGGTGACCTTCCCAAAGATGTCCACCAGATTTAGTAGGCATGACTTTCCCTTTACAAAGCCATATTGGGTTGGGTCTACTGTCTTAAGGTTGTTTATGTCGTTGTTGATCATTTCCATGATAATTCATTCTATGGCTTCACATATTAGACTAGTCAGACTAATGGGTCTGGAGTTTTCATGGTTGGTTGATTTTCATCCCTTGTCAAGTGAAATAATCATAGCAGTTCTCCATTTTCATGGTACAAAGCATGTCTTCATGCTATAGTTGAACAGTGAGAAAAGTGGTCCTGATAGGTCATGTTTCAAGCTATTTAGGAGACATCCCAGGATATTGTTAGGGGATCACTGATGCTGTGTTTTTGGTCTTAGTGAGCACCACCAGGACCTGCTCCTTGTTAATAGTTGGGGGGGTGTTATGTTAGCAGGTATTTTATGGAGGAGGCAGAGAGGGAATGGGGGGGTGAAGGTTTAGCTGAATTTGCTAGCCAATAAACTGGCAACTTATATGGTGCAGCAGTGAGAACAATGTTTTCCTTCACCTGCTGCACAGGGATTGTAAGAAGTCCCTGTATGAAAAGTATAAGGGCCCCTTAACAATACTGGTACATATAACTAGCTTGCCAGGTTGTTGAGTAATGTGACTGGTATTATCCACTCTGGTGACCAGTGGAAGTACCTGGGGAGATGCCACTCATATCTTCTCTAGAAATGGGGGAAAAGACAGGGAGTGGGAGCTATATTATTATTATTGTAAGAATTCTGTTATTGGTTTGGCACTGCACATTTCCATGATAATTCATTCTATGGCTTTGCATATTAGACTAGTCAGACTAATGGGTCTGTAGTTTCCATGGTTGGTTGATTTCCCCCCCTTGTCAAATGAAATAATCATTGCAGTTCTCCATTTGTTCCACTGTAGAAGGTGAGCCAGAGCTACCTCTCAGGATGAAGGGGCAACGGCCTCTCTTCTGACTGCAGTGTATATGGGCCTTCCTGGGTAACCCAGAGGAAAGTGTAGAGGCTAGTGTAGACTGAGATAGCCTGGTGGTTGGATACCTGTACTGACACTCTGTATCATCTCCTTTTGTGTCTAAGGGTCATGGGGTTGTCCAGCCTTATCTTTTGGGCAGCCAGATGTGGTGCTCACCTATGATGTCAACCACAGAGTGACTGATCTCTGGGTGGGATCTCCTCTGTATGCCTCATTTTGCTTGTCATCTTTTTTGTCCCCTCCCATCTTTGTTTGTAGTTCAGTACCCTCATCACCAGTTGCTTGCCCCCTGTCAGTCTGCATCTGTCTATTGTTGTTCCCCATCCTGTGTCACTCACTCCCCTTTCTTTTTCTGGGATATATATATGGATATACTACTTTTGATTGACAGCACATTTGATCGAAACTCATTTGATTGACAGCACATTTGATCAAAAACCAGTATTCATGGCAATTAACAGGAATTTGTCCCCCTCCCCAAAGTTGTGCGACCCTGGAGTTGATATATAAAGGTAAGGGGGGTGTGGGGGGCACAGTCCTTTAAAAGAAGAAAATAAAAGAAAATGTATATATTTTAAATGAAACACACACACACACACCCACACACACACACACACACACACACACACACACACACATGCACATGCGCCCACACGGATTCACTATACAATCTTGAAATACTGAAATGTCGAATTTCAGTATTTCGAGACTGAATAGTGGAAAACCCACATACACGATAACCCATAATTACGAATACCACAACCGCGACCATTCACACACACACACAAACCAGCACATAATCACACACACATACACCTACCTAACTAAAGAAACATAACAACAGACACAAACACACCTAACCTACCTATAAGCAGGGGGAAAAGCCCCCCTGCACCCCCCACACAACCCCTACTTATATATTCTAACTCAGAGGTCGCACTAAACACACAAACACACAAAAAGCACCACTGCACACACTCACACACACTAAAATCCCTACCCAATATCCTCAAACACACAACACTTACCTGAAACCCCAGATAAATCCACAAACCGTACCACACATCAGGAATGCGACACCACGATAGCGGTGGATTTGACATTTGTGGATTCGACACTTCCACATTCGGCATAGTGCAGTTTGGGGTAACTGCACTTTCCACTATTCGGTCTCGACGTACTGTATTTTGAAATTTCAGTACATCGAAATTGTCTAGTGTATCCGCCCACACACACACCCACACTGTCCTGGTCCCATCTGCAGCCAAACCTCATTTCAATATGATGATTTAAGATCAGTCTGGAACTAGCACATAATCTCATCATGTTATAAGGTGCTAGCTACAGTGATTCTAAGTGATGTAATAATTTCCAGACTGTCAATGCCAGATAAGTGAGCTCTGCACTATAATTTAAAATAAGAATCTGCCAGTAACACCTGCTTCCATGCCACCCTCCTACTTTAGCCGATGTTGGTCAGTGAAGACAATCTGCTAAGTTTCCATCTAGCTACCATATATGTACCCCCCCACCAAATGATTAGTGCTGTAGGCCATGAGGCTTGGTAAAAGGGAACAGCAGAAAACAGCTTCTGTTTAATTCTGTTCTCACCAGTGAAAGATTAGCCACTTCAGCTGTATGTATAGAAAAAAAAATATTCTGATCCAAAGAATGAGAATTGCAAATGTAGGTGAAAAACTTGTACAGATAATGAGATGAGTGAGACTAACTAAATGTATTAACTGCAGATTATGTACCAACGGGAAATAAAAACAGTAAAGATGGTAGAAGGAATTCATGTTCAAATAGCAGAACAGATTTTATTGATTGTAACTGCTCCATTTTCTTGAGTGTAGTCAACTGACTGAAACCTGAGAAAAAACAACCTTTGCACTTTTGTTACTATACAGTGTAAAGCAATTGTGAAAGCTTATATTTTTTACTGTGTTTTAGGCCTTAAGTAATTTCTATGTGTTTGATTTCAGTGTTTGTTTAATAGCTGCTATTATATGCATGTGAA
Source organism: Protopterus annectens (assembly GCF_019279795.1). Taxonomy (NCBI): domain Eukaryota; kingdom Metazoa; phylum Chordata; order Ceratodontiformes; family Protopteridae; genus Protopterus; species Protopterus annectens. The sequence continues at coordinate 1,089,731,205 of NC_056733.1, read as the reverse complement.
TACTGTTGCATTTTTCTGAAATTTTTCAGTCAGTATGTTCCATCTGTTCATGGTTCTTCTGGTTATAATTGAATATATCTCAATTCTTTATGTACATTGTGCTTAAATTCTTAACAGAACTCTTCTCCATGGCCTCCAGTGAAAAGAGGCTTTTTATAACCCACTCAGACCTTCACAATAAAACAAATGCAAATAAAGAAATAATACTGGCAGAACACCAGACATGTCTATGGGTAGTCATAACAATAAACTTTACTTATAACGGTGATCCATTAACTTTTTTTTTTTTAATTTGTCAAAGAGCATGGGGCGGGGTCAGAGACATGGCAGTAGCAGGCATAAATATATTGCTATGGCCATTATTTATTTACATTGCTTCATGAGTGCACATTCCTGGAAGTGGACAAACTGTATGTCTTTTGTGAGTGGGACACAATGTGTAAGATAATGCAGTGGACAATTAAAGGATGACTGTGAAACAATTACTGATATTGTTTGCTGGTGATGGGGCCATATATATGCATCTGACAATAGCAAGATGAAATACATTACTGTAACCATTCTTTTGTTTACTTGCTTTCACAATCAAATGCTAGAAGGTTATACAGAATGTGGCTATCATTTGGGGTTAGGAAACAGCTTTGTATGAAAGCAGAGGGGAGTTATATAATCACTGTTGAATTAACTTTAATATGATTTTTAGAATACTGTACACTACTTTCACCATTATGTCTATCACTTTTTTATAATCAGACATTTGAAGTACACACATAAAGTGTTTTTCATGGGGAGGTACATGCTATGTGAGAAACCAAATGGCAATGACATGCTCACTGATAACTGATAGCTGTTAAGTGATGTGTCTTATTGGGGGTGGTGTATGAGTTTGAAAGCAACAGGCTAACATGCATTACTGTGGACAAAAAATGTTTTTGTCTTCTTCACAGTCAATGAGGTCATACCCTATCAAAGCGGAAACATTATATTGAGAAAGTATGCATGCAAAAAGAGCAGACGCTAGTTTCTATTGCTGTAAGCACAGTCAAGACACAGCCCATGTTTTGTTTATCTGACGGTTAGCTATTCTTAATGCAAATGTTAACAATAACCGCACTTTTTTCTTTTTTCACAAGGGTTGATTACTTAACATATACAATTGTAAACATATTTTAGCTTTATAACGTAAAACCTACAACTACTTTTTATTTGCCCATGAATGTGATGTACAGAACAAAAAAGAAGATAACGGTAAAGCATTACCGTCAAACACATGCAGCGGTCTTAAGCACAACCTAAATGCATCTTATAACTAAACATCGAGATATTTTGTCAGGAAAATGACTAGAAAATACTAAACTAGTTCAGAAATATAACCTGTACTGATAGCCTCCAACAGCAGACAGTCAGAATGTGCCAGAATAACACATTGTGCTATACTGCACAGGGTAGTAGAATGCTGCCCATGCCCGGAATTATATGTTCTACTGTGTTGCCATTTCTATATCAGAAAAAATCTTGCATTATCTCTGGCATATTACACATGAAAAAAAAGCCTTTTTCTGGAGAACTATTTCACTCTCTCTCTCTCTCTCTCTATATATATATATATATATATATATATATATATATATATATATATATGGGAGCACTACAGAATCATGAAAGCCCAAAATCCTGAGACCAAAATCTCAAAAGATCAAAATACTGAAAACTCAACATACTTGAAAACACACATGATAGCAACACTTACTATATTCCAGCACAAGTACATACAGAAATATATTACCCTTCAATTATATGCAGGGGGGCAAGCCCCCTGCACCCCCACACTCCCTGCTACTTAAGTATATCAACTCCGAGACTGCACTTCACTACACTAAGTTCAATTTCAGAGTTGATATATTTAAGTAGCAGTGTGTGTGGGGGGCACAGCCCCCCACATGGGGGGTGCACGGGGGCTTGCCTCCCCTGCTTATAATTGGAGAAGAGTAATATGGTTGATGTTTTATTTGTTTCTGTATGTACTTGTGCTGGAATATAGTAAGTGTTGGTATCCTGCTTGTTTTCAGTATTTTGAACTTTCGAGATTTTGGTCTCAGGATTTTGGGCTTTCAGGATTCTGTAGCGTTCCTATATATATATATATATATATATATATATACATACACACACATACATATATATATATATATATATATATATATATATATATATATATATACACATATATATATATATATATATGTATGGTTTCACTTCAGAATCCTGAAATATCACAATCCTGAACTTCATAATCCGGAAGCCAAAAATCCTGAAAATTCAAAATCCTGAATCCCAAAATCCTGAAAATATACAAGACACAAAGAATGACAATATGCCAGTACAAGGAATCACAGAAACACATACAAGTCAAAATATAACACTTTTCACCAAGTACAGGTAGGGGAAGCAAGCACCCCTGCACCCTCCATGTGGGGGGCTGCGTCCCCCACACCCTTGCTAATTAAATATATGAACTCCAAGATTGCATTCCACAGAAAAAAATGGCAAACATACCATCACATGTTTCGTGACTGCCTGTTTTAACCTTAGTAATGTTCCCTTTTAACTTGCTATACTACAACATAACTCATGATAGTGTAGTGAAGTGCAATCTTGGAGTTGATATATTTAAGTAGCAGGGGGTGTGGGGGGTGTAGGAGGCTTGCCCCCCTGCTTATATTTGGTGGAATGTCATATGGTTTGTTTTGTCTATAGTCAGTATATGTATCCTGTGTGTTTTCAATATTTTGGGATTCAGGAATTTGAGTTTTCAGAATGTTGAATTTTCAGGATTTTGGGCTTCCAGATTATGAAGTTCAGGATTGTGATATTTCACGATTCTGAAGTGAAGCAATATATATATATATATATATATATATATATATACAGAGAGAAAGATTTATATAGATATAGATTGATTTTATATATATATATATATATATATATATATATATATATATATACATATCTGTGTGTGTATGCGTTTATGTATCATCTCAGAAAAAAATTTCATTCATGGCTTGGGTTCCATGGTCTTAATTAGCCAAGGCAGAGGGGTGTAATTCATGGTTGAGCTGCAATGAAATTTCTAATGTAAGGATAATCATTTTAGGTGTGTGTTATAACTACTATTCTTTAATCATCTTTGAAAGTTTTGTAATTACATCTCAAAAGGTAACAGACATATAGCCTTTTATGCATAGATAACCGATGCAGAGTTTTCTATGCCTTCTCTGTCACAAGTTGACATTTTACTTTATATTAGGTTTCCACTGATGAAAGATATATGATTTCTTATCATATTCAACTATTCAGCACTATTCCAGAAAAAAAAAAACACAGCTTTACCGAGTTACTGACTAATCTAAAACTTTTTAATTTTGCCTGCATATAAGCCTCGCATTTGAGCAGTTTTTGGCTCAATTAACCGGAGCTGCTCTGCATTTGGCATCCTTTGCCAGGGGTCTAGAGTGTTTCTGCTTAAAGCCAAGCCATCCAAAGCTAAGAACAAGAAATTAAAATTATTTTGAGGTTGATCTGCATTTATCATCTGTATTTTACTGTTTTACTACATTAGTTTGTGCCTTTTTGACTATTTTTACTGTTTTGCCTGTTTATTACCTGCACTTGTTTTGCACTGAAATATTGCTTAGTTAGCATAGACTAGATCCAGAATAAGTCCCCTTGTTAATCCCGGAGCAATAACTGATCTAATTTGCCCTCTCAGAAATTAATATTTAAGAATTACCTGCTACTATGGACAGTCAGTTTTCCAACATTTCTCCAGCCAGCCTTATTGACACGGGTATCCTGAGGCAATGCAGCAATTGCCTCTTGTATACTGACAACCACTTGCTTCTAAAGCAAACAATATATGTGAGAGATGTAACTATACCATGAAGCTAGAATCAGTCAATAAACAAGGCATCAAACATGTTGTTAGCACACACACTTCTTCTCTCACACAAGAAAAGGTCAAGATGCATAAACCCACGTATGCGGAGGTACTCATGAAGAGCCTACCAAAAGACCAGAGACCTCCCAATTGCAAACTACCTACACATACTGGAACACGAACAGAATCCACTGCTAAACAAAACAACACACATATCAGTGTCTCAACAATTAAGCCGCTAAAGCAAAACACCTTAAAACCTAATGTCCAAGTCATAGGCAACTCAATAGTGAGACAAACAGAAGTCTCCCTCACCAGGGTGGACAAGGAGAAGGTCACGGTCTGCTGCCAATCGGGTGCCAGGATCCATCAAATCATACATGCACTCATGTCACTCAGTAACAATTACCTTTATAACTGTGTCATAGTACATGTTGGAGTGAATGATTTCAGATGTACCTCTCTGGACTATATGAAGGCGGACATGACTGAACTCTCAGATTATGTATCCCAGACAGGTATGCCCCTAGCCCTAAGCAGCATTTTACCTTTACCTTGGATGATAATAACTGGAATGCATGGAATCCCCAATAAGTGCTCGCTCACCTTAATACAGCAAATGGAAGAACACACTTTGTTCGTTCGTTCGTTAAAATTCAGCTGTTTAATGCCCAAAACAGGATAAAAGTAGTAGTAAATACATCCAACGAATTCACGTTAAAGCCAAAGTATTCAATAATCCATAAAAATAGAAAACATAGGTTAAGCGCTTTCACCCGATAGTCGGGCTTCTTCAGAACACTTTGTAACAATGTAATATGCCTTAAATAGGTTTTTTGGTGCCAAAAATGTTTCAAAAAATTAAAGGGACAATGCCCTATAGTTATGTTTACCAAAAATGTTTCCATTAACTTCTTTTACCTAAGCAGTCACTATAAGTGTAAAGTATCCTTAAAAGAATACTCAAGTCTGACTGCCTGTCAAAACCACAACTAGTGGACTGCGTGGAAAACATTTAGTTTACATCATATACCTTCAATGATGCAAATAACATTTTACCAATTTTCAAAAACATCGCATAACAGTGATCTATCCATTATTAATAAAATGTGCTAAAAACATTACCACTAACGGTAGATATATTTCTAAAAAAATATATATATATTTTTATTTTTATATATGTTTTTGATAAAAAAACTTGATAAAACTGTTGCGCTTTTAAATATGCGCTAGTTTTTTGTTATATGTGCGATCGAACCTTACCAGCTCATTCTCATTAAATTAATAGGTGGATGCATCCTCTTAATGTTAACTTGACTAATATAACGTACTACTAATGGCTACTGCCCACTTGTATTCTATTGCGCACCAGTGATAGTACTTAAAAATACATTCTGTCACTATTCCTACATATATAAAGTATATAAAGTATTGATTGTACATTCATCCTACACCGCTTATCATAGTAGATGTATATTTAATATAGCTCCCTATTATATATTATCATACCTATGGCTAAGCTATGTCATTTGAATACTATGTCAGATGACCTGGGTTCAAACAAGAAGCGAATGTAGGCAATAATATAAACATTCGAAGATCACTTTTTAAAAATATATTGAAATTAAACTATATAAAATGTTGTACAACAATTTATATTCTCCTTTACAATTAATGAACTGTGAGTCCTCCAAAGGAATAATTGTCCTGCTGAAATGAATAAAAAGAAAATACTTAATCAATAACTTAAGTAATATTAAAATATGACATATATATATAAAATATAAACAAAATTTGTTAATCCTGAATTACAATGTATCTATAGTTCAAATAAAATGTTGACCAATTGGAATTGATCTTACCTAATATGAATATATGTGATCTAATGAAAATTATCTGAATAGTTTTCATTAGAAATTAATGTATTAAAATTAGTTTTAATGAAATACTGTCATTTAATCCAGGTGTGGTGGTGGCATCCAAATAGATTTACCACCATACCTCCTTAAATAGTAGGTGTGTTTTAAAATCACCCCCTCTGGGATCAACTTTAATAATGTCAATTATTGCAAATTTAAATCCTTTGGTATGTCCCTTAGCTTCTACGTGTCTTGACAAAGCATTGGTTGAATCCTTCTTCCTAATTTTGAAAATAAGTTCATAAATGCATTTATTTAAGCTCCTCTCTGTCTTTCCCACATAGAAACAATGGCATTGATTACAGGTCGCTAAATATACTACCATTTTAGAGTTGCAGTTACCCTTTAAGCACTTTATTTTGGTTCTCATAATATTTTGTAATTTAATTTCCTTAGTTTCATTAATATAATTACATTGACTGCAACGTCCACATTTCTTAGTGTAATTTTCTATTGAAGTGTTGTTCTTCCTGTCATATTGTGTATGTTTTTGCAATAACATTTTTATATTATTGCCCATTTTGTAGACAATTCCTGGTTTCATTCCCATTGCTTCTGATAATATAGAGTCACCTGTTATTAAATACCAATATTTAGTCAATAAGTCAGTAATATCTCTTGATACGGGACTGTATAACATAATGTATGCTCTCTGATGGCTGGTATTAATGTTTTTACCGCCATTAATATTCATAACAGTGGAGGGTTCTCCTAATAAATGTCTCCCTAATCCTAATAGGGGTTTGTATTTTTTTCCCCATTCATCCAAAATATATTTGGTCACATTATTCATCATATCAACGGGGTATCCTCTATCTTTGAACATATTTGTTATATTGTTTAATTTGCAGACCAACGTATTGAAGTCAGATGTCATTCTACAGGCCCGGATACATTGACCCTTATAAATATTGTATTTGAGTTTAGTAGGATGATAGCTATTATATTGTAAATAATCATTTGAAAATGTATTTTTCCTATGTATTCTGGAATGTAATTTTCCTTCATGTTCGTAAATATAGGTATCCAAATAGGCTATACCAGTACTATTATATGCATAAGTGAATTTTAAAAAATCATTACTGCCATTTAGAAACTGTATGAATTGTTCCAATTGTTCCATACTAGAATTCCAAAGGATGTAAATGTCATCTAAAAATCTTGAATAATACTGGATGTGATGAAAATATGTACTGGGGAAAAGTGTAAGTTCCCAATCCAACATGACCAGGTTGGCAAAAATGGGAGCACAAGCTGCTCCCATAGCTATTCCCCTGGTCTGCTTAAAGTGTTCCCCTTCATAGTAATGAAGTTGTGTTCTAATACAATATTCATACACTCAGTAATTAGATTGATTTCGTCCCAATCCAGATCAGAAAATCTTCTAATACTATTGGAAAATGCCTCAAGCCTCATCCTTCAGAGTGGAAAACTCTTCCCGGAGTAGTAAAAGTTCATTGCGTTCTCCCTGATTGTGTTTTGGTGAGTCTTCACCGGTTGACTCCATGCTGGTCGACTGCTGAATAATTCCAAGAAGAAATACTAACAACTGGAATGCACGGAATCCCCAATAAGTGCTCGCTCACCTTAATACAGCAAATGGAAGAACACACTTCGTTCGTTCGTTAAAATTCAGCTGTTTAATGCCCAAAACAGGATAAAAGTAGTAGTAAATACATCCAATGAATTCACGTTAAAGCCAAAGTATTCAATAATCCATAAAAATAGAAAACATAGGTTAAGTGCTTTCACCCGATAGTCGGGCTTCTTCAGAACACTTTGTAACAATGTAATACGCCTTAAATAGGTTTTTTGGTGCCAAAAATGTTTCAAAAAATTAAAGGGACAATGCCCTATAGTTATGTTTACCAAAAATGTTTCCATTAACTTCTTTTACCTAAGCAGTCACTATAACTGGATAGATCACTGTTATGCAATGTTTTTGAAAATTGGTAAAATGTTATTTGCATCATTGAAGGTATATGATGTAAACTAAATGTTTTCCATGCAGTCCACTAGTTGTGGTTTTGACAGGCAGTCAGACTTGAGTATTCTTTTAAGGATACTTTACACTTATAGTGACTGCTTAGGTAAAAGAAGTTAATGGAAACATTTTTGGTAAACATAACTATAGGGCATTGTCCCTTTAATTTTTTGAAACATTTTTGGTGCCAAAAAACCTATTTAAGGCGTATTACATTGTTACAAAGTGTTCTGAAGAAGCCCGACTATCTGGTGAAAGCGCTTAACCTATGTTTTCTATTTTTATGGATTATTGAATACTTTGGCTTTAACGTGAATTCGTTGGATGTATTTACTACTACTTTTATCCTGTTTTGGGCATTAAACAGCTGAATTTTAACGAACGAACGAAGTGTGTTCTTCCATTTGCTGTATTAAGGTGAGTGAGCACTTATTGGGGATTCCATTCATTCCAGTTATTAGTATTTCTTCTTGGAATTATTCAGCAGTTTACCTTGGATGATGCCACAATACAGACAAAAAAAATTATTGAATTCAATAATTGGCTTAGCTTCTGGTGTCACTCCAGGGGAATCCTGTATCTGACAGCCTGGAAAGTCATGGTTGACAGAACACGTTGCTTTGCCAGAGATGGCCTTCACCTGTCTCTTCAAGGCTGTCAGATACTGACAGAGATGCTTGCCTCCCCATAGTGCCCTTTTTAGGCAATGTCAAAACAACAAAACTTCCAAAGTAAGGAAATCTACTAGAGACAAACTCAAGGTCATGATGCTTAATGCTAGAGCTTAATTAGTAAACTGTATTCCCTGGAAGCACTCCTCACCTTGGAAGATGCTGACATCTGTGCAGTCACCAAGATGTAGTTCAAGGCCATAGAGAGCACCCTGACCATATAAGGCTACAATGCCTTTCACGCATTCAGATATCAAAATGAGCATGAAAGAACCAAAGGTGGAGGTGTATCCATCTTCATTAAATCTAAATACAGCTCAAGACTGGTAAAACGTATCTACTACTAAATCTTGAACCTCATATAAATGAACATCATTTTCACAAGACAAAAATCACAAATGTGTAATTACCCAATGGCAAATTTTTTCCAGGGTAAGTAAACACTTGCCCAACATGCCATTTTCTCCACTGTAGTATGATCCCGGAGTTGATATATATAGTTGGGGGGCATAGACCCCCCCAACTAGGTGGGTTTTACTTACTCGGGTGTGTGTTTCATGTAAGTTTGGGCAAGTGTTTACTTACCCTGGGAAAAATTTGGTGTTTGGGTATTTCAGCTTTCATGATTTTTGTCTCGCAAAAATGAACTTCGTTATATGAGGTTCGAGGTTTAGAAGTAGATCTGGTAAAACAGTACAACTTTCTTGATCTATTACAGGTCTGAATAACTATAGGCAAAATACCTTACCACATCATCACTAGCTACAGGTTCCCCACCATGAACCAGGAGAAGTACCTGGACTTGCTAGAGTCACTCAGTATACAGCCAAACACCTTGGTCATAGGAGATTATAACTATCCTTTCATCGATTGGACGACTTACACAAGCACAAGCATGATCACACTGAGGTTTCTGGATTTTGTTAATTCAAATGCCCTGGAACAGTTGTTCTGCACCCCCACAAGGGGCTCAAATGTCCTAGACCTACTGCTCACCAACATGGGAGGGGGATCACTGCACTACACCTTGTGTGTTGCCCTCCCTGGTAAGGCAGACCATAACTCAGTCTCATTTGAAATAAAGATCAGACCTGATACCCCCACAGAAGCAAATCAATTGAAAAACATACACAAAGCAATCTATATCCTACTAAGTAATGGTATAAAAAGTTTTAAAGCCCCTGCTAACACAGCCAGCAGTGATTCCTATGCAGAAGAGTACACAGATGCCCTTTATAGTCACTTAAACAAATATATTGACTCAGTTGTGCCTGACAGAACTAAAACCAGGTCCTCACAAAAAAAAAACAAGCCACCCTGGTGGGCTGTAAGTATAAATAAGTTACATAACAAAAGAAATAAACTGATATGTGAGAACAAGAAGGAAGTTATTCAACAGAGGAAGAATACTCTTCACAGTTTGAACAAGCAAATCAGATGTCTTGTAAAGTCCTCTAAGTCTAGTTATGAGACTAAATTAGCATCCCTAGCTAAAGACAACCATAAGGCATTCTTTAGCTATGTCCAAAACTTAAAAGAGAATGTCCATCTCTTTGCCGAACTTATAGTCTATGGTACCACTCACACTGAAGCTGAGGAAATTGCCAACCTGCTAGCTGACAAATTTGGCAATAACTTCACCCCCCTTCCCCGTCCCCACCAGCCATACCCCAAACCATTCCTGACACCAGTCCTCTAACAAGTATTTCTAAAGAACAGGTCATACAAGTGCTCTCCAAGGCCAAAAATACAGTCTCTATGGGAGCAGATAACATCCCAGGTTGCTTACTAAACAATATAAAACAAGACCTAGCAGAACCACTTGGCACCCTCTTTAACCCTAACACTAACTTTGTTCCAGAGGAGTGGAGAACAGCAGCAGTAATCTCCTTGCCCAAATGGGGGTCCATCATTTGACCTAGGAAACTATTGATCCATGAGCCTAACAAACCTTATCTGCAAGGCCATGGAAAAAGTCATCATGGACCTTATCAACAAGGATGCAGGTGACCTTCACACACTTGACCCAACCCACTTTGGTTTCGGCAAGGGTAGACCTTGCTTATTAAACCTGATGGACTTCTTTGAGAATGTCACCAAAACCCTAGAAGAGGGGAAAGGAGTACACACCACCTGTCTTGATTTAGCCAAGGCTTTTGACAAAATCTCCCACTCAGGGATCAGTGATTAACCCATATATCACTAGATGAGTAGCCAATTGGCTCACCGACAGAACACACACTGTCAAAGTTGGGGAGTCCACCTCCACCAGTAAACCAGTTACCAGTGAGGTACCACAAGGATCTGTGCTGCGCCCTCTGCTGTTTGGAATCTATTTCTCTGAGGTCCAGGTGATACTAGATGGCCTGTGGCTTACCAAGTTTGCAGATGACTGCAAACTGAGTGCAGTCATTGAGTCACCCAACAATGTAAACATATTATAGAAAGGTCTGATTCAGACAAATGATTGGTTCCAAGGTCACGGACTAAAACTAAATGCAAAAAAAATGCCTCATTATTCCTTTTGGCAAAAATGTAGCCCTGGCTAATTATGACATACAGTGAATATAAAAAGTTTACACACCCCTCGTAAAATGCTAGGTTTTTGTGATATAAGAAAATGAGGCCACAATAAATCATTTCAAAACTTTCTCCACCATTAATATAACCTATAACCTGTACAATTCAATTGAAAAACAAACAAATCTGTTAGGGGAAAAAATATAAAAAATAAAAAATGTACAATGCGCTGGTTGCATAAGTGTGCACACCCTTAAACTAATACTTTGTTTTGTGCGCACACCCTTAAACTAATACTTTGTTGAAGCACCTTTTGATTTAATTACAGCATTCAGTCTTCTTGGGTAGGAGTCAATCAGCATGGCACATCTTGACTTGGCAATATTTGCCAACTATTCCTTGCAAAAGTGCTCCAAATCTGTCAGATTGTGAGGGCGTCTATTGTGCACAGCCCTCTTCAGGTCACCTGACAGATTTTCTATTATATTTAGGTCTGGGCTCTGGCTGGGCCATTCCAAAACTTTAATTTTCTTCTGGTGAAGCCATTCTTTTGTTGATTTGGATGTATGCTTGGGGTCATTGTCATGTTGAAAGGTGAAATTCCTCGTCATCTTCAGCTTTCTAGCAGACACCTGAACGCTTTTGGCAAAAACTGTTTATAATTCCCTCCACCTTGACTAACGCCCCAATTCCAGATGAAGAAAAGCAATCCCAAAGCATGATACCGCCACCACCATGCTTCATCATGGGAATGGTGTACTTTTGGTAAGTTGAAGTGTTGTTTTTGTGCCAAACATACATACCTTTTGGAATTGTGGCCAAAAAGTTCAACTTTGGTCTCATTAGTCCATAACACATTTTCTCACATGTTTTCGGGAGACTTGATGTATTGTTTTGCAAATTTTAGCCAGGCCTGGATGTTTTTTTATGTAAGAAAAGGCTTCCATCTAGCAACTCTACCCCATTGTCCATACATATGGAGAATACGGGAGATTGTTGTCACATGTAGTACACAAGCAGTACTTGCCAGAATTCTTGCAGCTCCTTCAGTGTTGTTGTAGGTCTATTGGCAGCCTCCCTGACCAGTTTTCATCTTGTCTTTTCATCAATTTTGGAGGGACGTCCAGTTCTTTACAAAGTCGCTGTTGTCCCATATTTTCTCCACTTTTTGATGACTGTCTTCATGTGTTCCATGATATATCCAATGCTGTGGAAATTTTTTTGTACCCTTCTCCTGACCAATACCTTTCAACAATGAGATCCCTTTGATGCTTTGTAAGCTCTCTGTGAACCATGGCTTTTGCTGTAGCAGGAAACTGAGTAAATGTCAAGAAAATCCTACTAGGACAGCCAAACTTTATTTGGGGTTAATCAGAGTCTCTCTAATTGATGGCAGGTTTGTACCCAAGAAGACTGAATGCTGTAATTAAATCAAAAAGTGCTTCAACAAAGTATTAGATTAAGGGTGTGCACGCACAACAAAGTATTAGTTTAAGGGTGTGCACACTTATGCAACCAGGTTGATAGCAATCTAAACTTTGATCACCATGTGTCCATAGTGGTAAGGAAAGCATTCTACATTGTGCATCTCATAAATAAGGGCATCGCATCTAAAACCATGGAGGCTATAGCTCTGCTGTACTCTGCCCTTATCAGACCACAAATTGAGTACACTGCTCCCTTCTGTATGCACCTCATCAGACACCTGCAACAATTGGAGAGACTACAGAGGTTTCTAACCAAGAGAATCCAGGGCCTCCAAAATGTGACTATCATGAAAAGACTGAAAGTCCTGTCACTGTACTCTGCGTCATACAGGCTGCTGAGAGATGACCTGTGCCTGGCTAACAGAACAGTCTCTGACTCTGCCCTAATAGAAATGCTGTAGATCCACAAATCAAATGGGCCAAGAGTCACTCGCTCCAGGAATCTCAACCTAGCCTGTGACATTAACAAAATGTGTTGGAGAGACAGATATATCTCCCAGAGATTGTCACTCCTCTGGAATAAGCTCCCATTTCATGTGAAGCAGAGCTCCTCAATGACCCTAATTAAGCACAACCTTGACAACTGGATGGGGGGGGGTAAATTCCACCCCAGGGATGGCACCTATGTCACTCATGGATACGGGTAGTTGGTACTGATCATAGAATCGCTCTGCTAACAATGACCATCTAACTATGGTCAATTAGGGAACACAGGTTTTTTACATGGCTAGCCTTGTAAAAGATTTAGGGCCATTAGCCTAGTAACCTCCTATGAACCTATTACATCTGAAGCAAAACACACGTATACACACACACACACACACACACACACACACACACACACACACACACACACACACACACACACACACACACACACACACACACACACACACACACACACACACACACACACACACACACACACACACACACACACACACACACATATATGTATATATGATTGCCTCCAAATTTAAAGAGCATCAGATGAAGTGATGATGATGTAAATTTTTGTACCTAGAATAACTAAATGGTTCTGTAACTGAAGGTCATGTCATGGCATATTATTCTGAGAAGTTTGCTATTTCAAATGGTTTTGGATCTATGGTTCTATATTCTGGCAATGGGGGGGGGGGTCTGTTGCTTATCATTCCTCTGCTGCAGAATGTCAGCTATGTCCGCACACATACACAGGGTATTTATACTTCTAGATATACAGTGTATCATCCTTGATGAATGCTAGTAATGTATATCTAGAATTCACTCTGGTGGACAACATTAAGCTTTTACCAAAGCCGTACACAACAGTACAGGAAATGCACTTCCTTGGACAAGGAGCATTATAGTTGGTAGTCAATGAAAAATAAGAAAGCAGGCCACTCTAGGCATAAACAGTTTACTTTTTTATATTTTATATAAATGAAGCAATAGTTGTTTATCATTTGGAAATTAAAAATAGAAGGAGGTGCTGCCACAGATGTGAAGTTATTTACTTTTTATGCAATTTAGGAATGGGAAATCAGATGGAGCCTACCCCAGATTGTAACAAAAATCTTTATTATTAGAATGTAATGGAATGTGGGAAAAGTGAACCAAGAAAAAAAGCACGTGTTTTCAAGACAGAGAAGGGGAAGGCAGCACATTGTAGACATGAGAGCTTTATAGATTAGGTATGTTAGAATAAAGACCCAGATTAGGAAGAACAATTCTAAATGTTACCAGGGAGTGAACCTAGACAACAGAATAATATTTTATTTTTATAAATGGACAGGAAGTAAGAAAAGCAACATATGAGCATTACTGTTAAGACATGCTATCCTGGTCAACAAAGAATAGATGGACAGAATTATATACAATAATTACAGTGGATGCTTTGAGCATAGAGAATAAATCAGCATGCTTAGATAAATAATCACAATTTAATTACAACAAAGAAAATATACAACAAAGTACCATTAATATACAATGTATTAACAGTTCTATGCATAGTTTGACTTGATTTAAAGTATTTACAGTATCTACAATACAAATCTAAATGTTATGCTATATATTTATGTCCTTGTCAAACCGTAAGTGTAATTCACAGCAGTTTTCCTAATAACTTTCCAGCCATTTACTTTCTTGTTGTTATTCTTTATATGGCTCTCTAGCCTGATTGTTTGCTTTTCTCTACCCTCAGCACTCTTCACCTGAGTCCCTGCTTGCTTGATTCTCTTTAAATAATTTATGTTTTCTCTTCTTTCTTAACTTATATATATATTTTTTCCATTTACTTTCATTTTCACTGTTTTCCTCCTCATTTTCTCAAGGTAGTTAAAACACTGGAGTCAGTTCATAAACATCTCCAAATCATACTAATGCCCCCAGATGACATACCAGTGGAAACATGGAGGTGCTTAGGAGAAATGGCAATGGAATTTTTAACCAGGTTGTTTAATGAAATTTTGGAAAGTCAGAGGATGCCTGAGGAGTAGAGAAAAAGTGTTTTGGTACCTATCTTTAAGAATAAGGGTGATGTGCAGAGCTATAGTAACTACACAGGGATAAAATTGATCAGTCACAGCATGAAGTCATGGGAAAGAGTAGTGGAAGCTAGGTTAAGAAGGGAGGTGATGATTAGTGATCAGCAGGATGGTTTCATGCTGGGAAAGAGCACTACAGATGCAATGTTTACTCTGAGAGTGTTGTTGGAGAAATACAGAGAAGGTCAGAAGGAGTTGCATTGTGTCTTTGTGGACATAGAAAAAGCATATGACAGGGTGCCTAGAGAGGAGTTGTGGTATTGTATGAGGAAGTCGGGAGTGGCAGAGAAGCATGTAAGAGTTGTACAGGATATGTACAAGGGTAGTGTGACATTGGTGAGGACTGCGGTGGGAGTGACAGATACGTTTAAGGTGGAGGTAGGATTACATCAAGGATCAGCTCTGAGCCCTTTCTTATTTGCAGTGGTGATGGACAGGTTGACAGATGACATTAGACAGGAGGCCCCATGGACTATGATGTTTGCAGATGGCATTGTGATATGTAGTGAGAGTAGGGACCAGGTTGAGGAGACCCTGGAGAGGTCGAGATATGCTTTAGAGAGGAGAGGAATGAAGGTCAGCAGGGCTAAAACAGAATATATGTGTGTAAATGAGAGGGAGGGTAGAGGAATGGTGAGGATGCAGGGAGTAGAGTTGGTAAAGGTGAATGAGTTCAAGTACTTGGGATCAACAGTTCAGAGTAACGGTGAGTGTGGAAGAGAGGTAAAGAAGAGAGTCCAGGCAGGGTGGAATGGGTGGAGAAGAGTGTCAGGAGTGATTTGTGACAGACGGGTACCAGTAAGAGTGAAAGGGAAGGTCTAATAAGAGGGTAGTGAGACCAGCTATGTTATATGGGTTGGAGACGGTAGCACTGATGAAAAGGCAGGAGTCAGAGCTGGATGTGGCAGAGTTAAAGATGTTAAGATTTGCACTGGGTGTGACTAGGATGGACAGGATTAGGAATCATTATATTAGAGGGTCAGCTCAGGTTGGACAGTTTGGAGACAAAGCAAGAGAGGTGAGATTGCGTTGGTTTGGACATGTGCTGTGGAGGGATGCTGGGTATATTGGGAAAAGGATGCTAAGGACGGAGCTGCCAGGTAAGAGGAAAAGAGAAAGGCCTAAGATAAGGTTTATGGATGTGGTGAGAGAGGACATGCAGGTGGTTGGTGTGACAGAGCAAGATGCAGAGGACAGGAAGAAATGGAAACAGATGATCCGCTGTGGCGACCGCTAACGGGAACAGCCGAAAGAAGATGATGATGATGACTAATGCCCCCTTAAGTATAACATCAAATGTTTAATTTTTTTCTTATTGTTTATCTGTTGGCATTTTTCTACTGTCCCACACTCTCCATTTCTAAGTTTAGAAAGATTTTCAAATTAGAATTTCCCCTGCTAGTCAGTCAACAAATAAGCATCAATATACCAGTTTAGCATAATCTGAAGTAAGGTGTCATATGTTAAAGTTTACATTATTTTTTAACGTGACTTAAATGACTCCATTGTTATTTCACCGTGTGCATACAATTCACACAAAAAATTGTTATTTTTCACTTAAGCTTTTCATTTTGCAAACTTCATAAGCCAGTGCTCTAATGTTGATATTGGTTTTGTGTCCAACTTATTACTGCTCTAATCTCTGTCCATCTGTCTCTTTCTTTCTTTGTCTTTCTATGCAGCAGTCTGTTTGTTTATGTGTTTATTCAATCTGCTAATTGATATATTTAAACTGAAGAAGCAGAAATTTAATAGGTTTGCTGACTAACTAAATTCATATCTGGTGTATGTGTAAAGTTTTCTAGAAGATGTGTGGTTACCCCAGGTTATGGCATCCCATTTTGTTGAGTCCTATTTGAGTGCCACTTATCAAAGTTGTCATCCTTTTCAAGTAGGACAATATACTGTACTGACATAATGCTTTTGAAACATAATATATAGTTTATTGTACTTTTTCTTTTTCTTCCCAAAGTTGTGTAACTACAAAGTTACAGATTGTTTTCATAAAATACATATTTGTCCCATTTCTGTATCAGTATAAGACCTTGGACTTTATGGGGCAAGGACAATGAAACTTGTTGAGCTGAAAAAAAAAAAAAAACAGGGGGAGACTGGATCCTGAAAAGCATAAATTTGAGTAATTAACAGATAAAGACTTTCATTCCAGTCTCATTTCAGGTGTTTCCAGTTAATTCCAGTATATTACAGTCTCATCAATTCTTTCACTTAGATATATATTTTTATTACTATATTTTTCATATATTTTTGATGTAAAACATTTCCTCAACTTAATGTTTCAAACTTGCTGTAGTATATGGTAATGGTTTTGGAAGAAGCAGTTTACATTCAAAATATAACAAAAAATAACCACATATTTAATTTTTTTGGTCTCTTACTCCTAAATCATTTGATTGGCAACCATTGGAGACTAAAATTACTAAATAATGACATACATTTGAGATTCAGGGTTTTATTTTCTTCAGTAAATTCATGCTACCATAAATCCTTTACTTAAGCAATTTTGTAATTTTATAAGACCAATAATCAAAACCAGTTTCTATTTTACAGCCTTTGTTCCCCCTTTATTTCAGGCTTTATCCAGATTTCTTCAGCTAAAATGTGCAAAGTATACAAACCTCTTTATTGCTGCTGCTGCCAATAGTCATCTCACTCACTCTCTCTCTCTCTCTCTCACACACACACACACACACACACACACACACACACACACACACACACACACACACACACAAATATGCTTTTTTCTGATTCATTTTATTTTCAATCATCTCTCTCTCTCTTACTTTCATAGATGCATACACTCACTCACACACACACAAACAAGATTTTTATTTTATACTCGGTAAACAGCAGAAGTGCTGCTTAGTGAGTGTAAAATAATGGGGGATGTTCCATTTTCTCAATCAGAGCTCCACAGTGGCTTGATATGCTGCCGTGAAGCAGTAGACTGTTTTTTCAGTGGGCATTACTTGTACATTGATACCCTGCTGGAGAGTGCTTGTTCTCCAGTCAGGGTACTGATGTACAGTTTGCCCCTTCTCTAAAGCCTTTTATAACACTTGTGATGAAACTGGCACTCAGTCATATTTTAGGAGGACAACTGGAGATAGACAAAACTAAAGCTAGAACTTAAAGTAGGTTTTACTGGCTTTGTGAAATGAAAGGCATTGACAATATATGTGCAGCATGCCTAGAATGTCAAAAGATTGTACCATGTCTTGGGTTCAGGAGTTTACAGGCATCTATGTGTGGATGTCCCATTTGTGCAGATAGTCACAGTGCCAAGAATGTTATGGTTTAATAATATATGTCATTATTTCTGGATTGTTTTTATAATCAAAAATGTATTCCTATTTAAATAGTTGTAAACACAAGGGTCTGTATCCTATCCAAAGATTCACTTTTATATTTAAATAAACTAGTTCTAGGGATGTCTTCAACTTGTGACTTGATATATAGTGTTTGTCCCATCATATCAACTGTAAATAAAACCTGTATTGAATCATTAAATGCCTGTTCAAAAATATTCTTTTGACTGTATACACTTTAAGTGTCTCATAAATTGTGATATCGGAATTCCAAACATGATGAGAAGTGGATGGCAACTGGTATATATAGCAGTGATTTTTTTTTTTTACTGAAAGGCTTCTAGTAAAACACTGTCTGAAGAATCTTATCCAATAATTTAGTTAGCATGAAATCTAGGAAGTCAGTAGTAAAGAGTTCAAAATGCAATATTAACTAATAATTAAATGTATTAAATTCAATTAACATAAAAATGTAATGTATCATTATTGCCCTTCTACACTATCCAGAAATTATCTAAGTACATTCTGCAGATACAACATGTTCCAAAAATTATTCTGAGACTGATAGGTGTATTGCCATTCAAAGTTTCCTATAATTAGGTTGGCATATCAGCGTTCAAATACAGAATACATCAATGTGTCCACCAATTGCAAACAAAAAAAATCATCATCCATACATATGAACATGGATTTACATTTGCAGATACCATGGAACCTTTTCCATTAGTTATAGTCAGCTGATTTTATGACCACCTCATACATCTTTATTCTTATATTTCATAGTGGTGTAACAAGCATCCGTTGGTTTGAATTTAGCTTGTGATATTTGTTTACTTTTTTATTCAGTTTTTTAGATTTTTCCCTATTAGTTGGTACCTTATTTTTATTTTGAACATTTCTTTAGTTACATGTTATTTTGAGCATTTAAGAAGTCCATAATAATAGGTGCCAAGTTGTGACTGTAAGTGTTTATTATTTCATCATTTAATGTTTTTTTGCTATCCATATCATTTTGATATTTAATGTATGCCATTTCATCTCTTTTTAGCTGGGCAGACATTGGAAAGCAGGAGTTCTGCATGCTGTAACATTCCATTGGTTTTGGTAGATGATTTCCATTTTAACTCAGTTTCATTACTTTATCCATACAAAATTCAAAATATGGTATTACTTATCGCTCCTATTTATTACAAATGTAGAGAAGTTTCTTCTCCTTTGGGATGAAAGCACTTTTGGACCAGGTTTGCCAGAGTCACTCTGTATTATTTAAAAATGTTAAGCAAGAAATGGATTTCATTTCTGAATATCACTGTTTTGAGCAGCAGATTTTGGACCATATCTACAATTCCTTCAATTTTTTCCACCACCCTTTAGTTTTACAGTATATCCATTAAGCTTAATCCCCTGAGGACATTTAAATGAGATTATAGAGTGTCAGCTAGTAATCAAACATCTTCCACAGGGCAGGAATGGAACTATGAAGAAAACATACATCTAATGATGATTTTAAACAAGTTTTGTTTTAATTGATTCTTTTCCAGGATAATTTCAGTTAGCTGAAAAGGTCATAGAGGTGTCAAGAAGATCACTGAATGCCTGAATGCTAACAACAAGGAGTTCCAGAAGACAAGGCAACCAGTGGGAATTTGTGTTAGTGTCATATACTTTGAGGATTAATGAAAGAATGCACACCAGCAGCAATGCCTTCCATTTGTCCCATTGCACTTTGCATTCTCTGCGGTATCTCTGTGGTTGTCACCAATTGTCTGATTGGCAGGCTTCTCCTCATCCACACTTCTATTCCCAATTGATATTTCATTGAGAAGCATTGCCTCAAGAAGTCAGTTTTCTCACTCTGTAAGAGTCTAGGTAATCAACATACAATTGCATTGCATATTCCATATATACATACTAAGTGGCCTAACTGACTATTTTGATCTATTGCTATCTCTGGCTCAGATTAGAAACTAATTTTGTTTTAAACTAGTAACATTTGTATTGCAGAGAAGAGCCAGGGCACCCAATACCATCATACTTCTCTAAACTCTGTGGTTTCCATATTCCATTTAGATAGTGAGACCTTAACCATCCAGCTCGCACAGATATGTGGACATCATCCACAAAAAGGGGAGTCAGTCACACAAGGATATATAGTCTGTTTTCAGGAACAAACACCCATGCTTGAGAATTTGGAAAAGTGGCATTTCCTTTCTCCTTCCCAGAGTTCTTCCAGTGATGTCCTTTCGTTTTAATAATTCCCAAGCTTATTTTCTCACAGAGACCAGCATAACTTGCTTTTTTTCGCATACAGTTTAAACATATTTTCCAAACCTTATGATCATTATTTCCCAATTATACTGAGTTAAGACCTTCTACCTGCCTGGCTTTATTATCAAAATAGACTTCAGCCAACCCTGGACTCTTGTGCAACTTCCATTTTCCATCAGGCCAGGCATGGTCACCATTTGTCATCTTAACATGAGAATGCACTCAGGATAAAAGACAATAAAGCAAACTACTCATAAGAAAGTAAAAATCAGCTCACAGCAAGAGGTTCTCTGGTTCGATTCTCAGCTGGGGTGTCTTCTGTGCGCAGTCTGCATGTACTCCCTGTGGTCATGTGGGTTTCCTCCAGGTGCTCCGGTTTCCTCCCACATCCCAAAGACATGCTGTAGGTGGATTGGACACTCTAAATTGGCCCTAGGTGTGAGTGAGTGCGTGTGTGCACCTTCCGTGGAAGGTTGGGAGCAGGGCTGGCAACTTGACCCCGTAAAACTCTACTGCCAATCATGAGCAGACAGGTGATCTGCTGTGGCGACCCCTAACTGGGAAAAGCCTAAAGAAGAAGAAGAAGTCATAAGAAAGTAAAAAAAAAGTCTGATTAGCTGGATCCTTATTGCCCAAAAAACAAACTTGTGGTGCAACTGGATGAATAATATTTAGGTGTGAGTAGCAAAGTTTATTTTCCCTCTCTAATTTCTAACTGCAGCCATATCCCTTAGACTATTCTCAGCTTCTTTCCTCCAATTTTAGTATATTTAGCTTTAACAAATATGGATGATCTCATCCAACAAATTTGGAGGGCCATCTGTGATCTTGGCATGTATAGACAAGCTTCTCCTTCAAATAGGTGATAGGTTTATAAACTGAATCCGTAACAAATGAATCATTATTCACACAGATGAACCAAAATAATAACTACCCTGGCTCTCTACCCACTGTCTGATCCTTTATATTTTTTCTCATTTGATCTATGGCCCTCAACCCTTAACTCCCTGTTGCCTCCTTCCTTTTCCCTGACTTCCCAATAACTCTGATGACTTTTATCCAAGGTTGTCTGGTGGTTTGTATAATCCAGCCTTCCCTTTTTCAAGGCCATGGGAGAACTCACACTCTATAATGCCTAGATCCCTCTCCACCCCTCCCCCCCGCCAAGAGGTCTACTCACTAAATACACACACACACACACACACACACACACACACACACACACACACACACACACACTACTTTCACCCTAATATATATGATATGATCTTCAGACTAAAATATTTTCTGATCAAAGTACTATTGCAAGCACACATGGTCCCCATTAAATTCCATATGTTCTTTTCAACCAAACCAGTTTCGTAGGGTTACCTTAACTTTCGCTTTGCATACCTTTTATTATTGATTTCTCCTCCAGATGCTTAAAACCATTTACACACTTGATATACAAAATTAGGGTAATGGGTCTGATTAAAAATATAGAAGTCCTGTCATTGTCCAATCTAGACTTGATGGCCCCAAGGCAGTCTTCCCAGATGACTTAATTGACTCAGACACTCTCACCATTAAAGAAAAAGCCCACCCTCTCCTAAAGTTTAACGCAACCTTTAGGTTGCTTTTGTCCCTACAATATGGTTCCATATTGTTTAAATACCAGGAACCTGCTTGTACTTCATGAAACTTTCATTTCCTTGCCTGCTTTGGAATCAAGCCCACCCACTTTTTATAAGCTTAACTTCTCATATACATTGGCAGAGGAATTTATCTCTGCCTGCATGACACAGCACAGACAAATGAAAATATATAACATAGCACAAATGAATGGAAATACGTATTTCTCCCTTTTAAGTGTTTTCCTCAGTCTTGTATAGGCAATTAGTCCTACTGATATGCTTGTAAAATACTTTTGAGCAAAAATAACAAGTACATGAGCATATTTTCCAACATTCAAAGTAGCATACCAAAAATCTTCCTACTGTTACAGACACTGCTGTGTAGCAGAACAAGTTCTTTGAAGTGTTGATTAACAACTCTTGGGTTACAGTGCTAGCTTTGACACCCCAGGAAAAGTATGTGCGGGGTCTTTCAGTGCTCATAGCATGGGACTACACAATGACAAACCTTAGAAAAGCCTGGAAATTAGCTATTTTCTTTAGCTGCAGCTGTGCAAGTGCTCAAAATTGCTTAAAACAAGCACTGCGAAAATTGTATCTGATGGTCATTCAGGAATAAAATGCTATAGAAGGTGTGTGAGATGCCTATGACTCACTCTGCTGCTATTCTATCTCAAATGACCAGAATGACAACATAACTTCCTTATGTCTAGCATGACTCATATAAAGACAACTTGAAATGGATTCTGGAAAGAGAAAAAGAAAGCACTAAAACAAGATCATGTTAATATGTCAGGCCTCATGTCGGCCATTTTGTGGAAAAACATATTACAATTTTATAAGAAAATATTTGGTTATTTTAATGTATTAAAAAGCTTAAAAAGCTAAGACACAATAAAAAATAAATGTTTTGAGTTCCAAGGTGGAGTTTTTCTTTAAGTTCCAGACTCTTAGCAGCCCCACTATTACCGGTATAAAAAGAAACTGGATGAAATCTTTTCTCTCAGCAGCCACTGTCCATTTTCAAACCACCCCTCATTAATGCTGCGTCAAATTAAAAATATTTTTTATATTTTAATGAAGAAAAAATAATTATGTTAACATTTTTTAATCTCTGGGAATTATCTAAAGCCTGAAAAAGTCACATTTAGGAACAAAATCACACTGTAATACAGAAAAGAACTCTGCTCTCTTTTTTCAAATAAGGATTTTCAATCTCTGCTCTGAGAAAATACTTTCATTTTAATAGTTTAGATAGTGGGATAGCTAGCTAGATATTGATATAGATATGGATCTAATGGTAGTAGTCAATATATAGATAGATCAATAGGTAGAGATAGATATAGATATTGATATGGATCTAGTGATAATAGTCAATATATATGGATATATAGATATAGATATAGTAATAGTAATAGTCAATTTGGCACTACATTAACATGCTTTATGCAGGTACATTAACATTTAATCACTACACATTGAATCTAGACAATAGAAGAGACAGAGTTTTTGCAGAAGGGCAAGCTACATAGGGGTTGTTCTCCCACCCACCCACCCTGCTAATTGTATAAACTAATTCTGAGATCGCACAATCCCCGGGGAAGGGGTATATTCCTCTCCCCCAGGGATTATCCTTTATCACACGTGTTAACCATCTTCATCACTGAACAAAGCCATGATCAACCAACCACACAAATCCCATATAAATTCATAAGTTATTGTACAGTGTCCTTCAATGAACACCGATTCACATATACCAGGATCATAAGCTAACTCATTTATGCAAAAGGTTAACTTCATCTTATATTTTGTCATATTGTCTGACTGCCTTACAAATTAACTGAATATAACTGCACTCTAACTGACTTTTAAAACTGTTTTACAGTTGCAAACTACTCACAGGTAAAAGTTATCAACTTGAGCTCATTGTATCTATGTAGTAGACTGCAGTCCATGAACAGTTTCATTGCTCTTTCCTGTTAATAATATCCTCCCAGCAAAATGCAAAGAGTAAATTAGCTGCACTCTTGCATATAGCTTGTAGAAGATAGTATTATTACTTGAAAAAAACCCTGGGGGTGTCTTCAAATCAGGCAACACTGGGGAATATTTACTCAATCCTGTTCTTACAGACAAAAATCAACTTTCTGCTTTACTGAAGGAAGTCTGGTTCTTTATTTACAGGTCACATTTTTGAATCCAGGTAACATCATCCAAAGAAAAGCCATCTGAAAAACCATAAACTTCTAATCCAAAAAAATGGTAATACTCTAGAATTTTGACTGTAACAATCTAAGAAGCCCTAAGCTCTGCCAATGTGTGCGTGTGTGTGTCTATTGGAAGTTTCAGTTTACCTTTACCAAGAAAAACAGTTATAGATTTTGTTCATTTATTTCACATTGCACAAATTTGTTGCATTTTTATTAAAAAAAAATCATATTTTTATACTTTTCACATTTCACATCTTTGTTGTACTTAGCTTTTTGTAGTTGCGAGCAGACACTTGAAATAGAAAATATATCATCTAGAGAGAAAGAGAAAGACATGTGCCATAGCTGGAAACCTCCCAAAACTTGTATTAATACTGTTCACATTCCTGAAGCCACCCACTCCCTCACTTCACTTAAAATAGCGTTATTTAGCAGACAGCTATTTCAAAATCATGAAATGCTGCAATGGATTATAATATTTACAGAAAACAATCAAGCACCTCAATCTGTATATGAGAGCTATGGTCTAGCTATACACATCAACTTGGAATGATTTGTCTTTTCTGTATCTCTCCCTCACACTCTCTTTGTCTATTTTTGTATCCTCTATCATTAGCCCATTCTATTCTTGTCTCAACAGGTCAAACTGCCAGTACTTTGTCTATTTTTGTATCCTCTATCATTAGCCCATTCTATTCTTATCTCAACAGGTCAAACTGCCAGTAGACATCATGACTTATTTTTATCATAGCTCTGCAGATTCTGCCCCACCCTATCTGCCTCTCCATATGTTTACCATGTCAAGTAGAAAGTAATCCTACTCACACTTACCTTCTACCCATGTTTGCTTCTGTGATCTGTGAAAATTCATTCTGTTAGCTAGTGTGTCACTGTGGCAATCAATATGTCACTACACTGTGAATCAGTTTCAGTTTAGTTACACAAACCACAAAAAACTAGGAATGATTCATGTATTCTACTATGCCCATTTACAAGCACTTAAAATGTTTTGTAATCATTTGGAGCTTTTCTCCCTGTGCCTCAACTGAAAATGGGCTTCTACACAATCAGACTTTCCTGGTAATGAAATGTCAATAAACAATAAATAAATCTGAAGTGCAGCCCACCCATACACAGTGCATTAAAGTATAGTCACTTCAGTACTATCATACCCCTAGTTTGTTAGCTCACTGTGAAAAATTAAACCTGTGAAAATTCATAGATGACTCCATAAAAGTAATGATGTTTCTCCTAGCATCTGCTTACTGACAAAATGGAACAACGGACAATCAAAAAGGAGCAGAAGGGGCGGAACCTAGATGGCCAACTGAGAGCAGTGAATTTTGAGAGCTCCATAAACTAGTATAATAATATAGGAAAATGTTATTATTTTCAAGTTTAAAATGTCAGAAATCTAAAGATAAACTACTAAATTACATAAACATCAATTTTGGTGGAGATATACAAAAATTTTCCTGTCAAGTAACTTGGAGATATATTGAGTCACTGAATATGAACAACTCAAGGAATTCTCATCCAGATGCTTTGAAGAAAGAACTGCAATTGATGACATCTACCTTACAGAAACTATCTTTGAAGATGGATGGCTTTAAAAATGACTTAGAAAACCTCAAATTAAATTCTCAAAAACAAACTGATACTCTTAAGGAACTATTACAGCAGCACCATACAAAAATAACAAATATAGAGACTTTTCTAAATGACATTGAAGGGAGATTCAAAGAGGAAGAATTCCAAAAAGAATTTATGCTTAAACAAAATACATGGCTGCTTAACAAAATATATGACTTAGAAAACAGGGAAAGGAGAAACAACATAAGGATCTTTGGTCTCCCTGAAAACTCTGAAGCAGAAGACATTATTTCATTCTTAACCTGGATTCCTGAATTTTTAGACTTGAAAGAGGGACTTTCATTTGGAATTGAAAGGGCACTTAGAGCACTGAGGAAACCTGCTTCTAACTCAACAAATACTCCACCTAGATCCATAGTTATAAAATTTCTTTCATTTCTGGACAAGGAACTAATATTAAAATCTGCTTGGAGAAAATAACCCTTAAAATACAATCAAAGCCTGATAAGGTTTGACAATGATTATTCTTCCAGAATACTAGAACAAAGGGAAAAGTCTGGCCAATAATAAAACTGTTGAAACAAAACAACATTAAAGCACAGCTGGCCTTTCCAGCCAATATAAAAATACTTTTTGCTAATGAGATTAGAACTTTAATGACTTAGAAGAAGCTACTATATTCATCAAAAACAACAACATAGTGTCTATCCCAGAAGAAATGGAATGGATAGCCCCTACTCTTAAAAGAATAAAAGAAACAAATCCTTGGACTGGTGCTGGAAAGAAGAAACAAAAAACTGATTCCAAGATAGCTGTCTCAAAAAATAACTCTTACAACTACAGCTCTCAAAGTATCAACTAATACGGTACATCACTTGTCACCTGTTTTTATTTAAAAAAAGAGGGTTTCTTAAACAACTGAGAAACTGTAATGATTTATTCAGAATGTTCAAAGAGTCCAGTAATTCTTCACAAACAAAGGTGGGTCAAGATGGGTTATTATTTACATTATATATAACCCAAACAAAGCAACATATAATATAAACATAGAAGTCTCTATTCCCCTACTTAAACTCAGTGAATACTTATCTTGTTCATTTTTCATTGTTTTTACTTATAATAATTTAAGCAATTAATTCAACAAGGTACCATTCATCAGAATTCTGACTCAAATTTAACAAATGAACATCATATATAATAGCAGTAACAGTAGAGTGTTTTGAAAAAAAAATACTGTCATGGAGACTAATGCCTTCTTCAGTTAATGTATGATATAGAAATGTCATGTATATCCTAGTTAAATAATAATAGCAAGCTCTTAGTACAAATGTCATCATTATTCTGTCTAAATATAGTTAATATCAGTTATGGCAGGTATCACAGCTACAGGTGCTGTTTGATCACTCCTGATATGGTGTGCATGGATGCAGCTGTCTCTGGCAGCTAGTACAAATGTCATTATTATTCTGTCTAAATATAGTTAATATCAATTATGGCAGGTATCATAGCTTTGAGTATTGTTTGATCAATCCTGATATGGTGTGCGTGGATGCAGCCATGTCTGGCAGTTAGTAGAAATGTCATTATTATTCTGTCTATACATAGTTAATATCAATTATGGCAGGTATCATAGCTTTGAGTGCTGTTTGATTAAGCCTGACATGCTGTGTGTGGATGCAACTGTGTCTGGCAGCTGCTGTATGTTTCCATTTTTGTCTCTAGGAAGCTGTGGGTTGTGGCTTGTGATCAAGGTTTACTGATGTTTGTGTATTAGGAAGAGGCATTTGTTGTTTTAGCCTGGATCTAGGGGAAGGGGGTGGATAAAACTGTGATTTGGGATATTTTAGCAGACAATAGTCTGTTTATACATCTGCTGAGTGAGAGGTGGGAAGGCTAAAAGAATGTGTTATCTATTGTTGTGGTGGCTTGTTGGGAGTTTTTTTTTTTTAACTCTTTGCTTTCCATTCTTTTCCTGGGCTGCTGCCTCGCTAAAATGGAGGGAATTTAAGCTTGAAGTTGCAGTGAAGTGAAGCTTTGCTTCAGGTGCATCATGAGCCTCTGGTATGCAGTACACAGATACACTAAGAGAAACAGATGTTCCCAGGTTGCTATGGTAATGGCAACAGAGGGACGATAATGCTTAACAGCTCTGAGGTGCCTATGAAATGATTTTTGTTTAAAAAAAAAAAAAAAAAAAAAAAAATATATACATATATATATATATATATATATATATATATATATATATATAACAAATTTAGCGTATGTCAATTTAGGTCCTTTTACCTCTGAATCTATACATATAACAAAAGGCACTAAACAAGGATGTCCCATGTCACTGATTCTATTTGCTCTGGCTATTGAAATATTGGCAGATTCAATTTGTAACAATATAAAAATCAAAGGAATAGAAGTTTATGAACAATACAATTCTAAAGTAATGCTATTTGCTGATGACATATTACTAACATTATATAATACAAAAGAGACATTAGAAGAATTAGATATATTAATTGACAAGTTTCACATGACTTCAGGACTTCATTTCAATAAATCAAAATTTTTATTTTTAAATAAAAAAAGAACTGCAGACTAAAGGGGATCACATCATAGGGAAACAAGAATCTACCTTAAAATATCTAGGAATTGAGTTATGCAAGGATAATAATGAATTAGTCTCAAAAAACTACAGTACCATCATCAATACAATTAAAATCTCTGTGAAAAAATGGAACACAATAATATTAACAGTTGAAGATAGACTACAGTTAACAAAAACAGTTTTACTGTCCAAGATCCTATATATAGCCTTGGCAATACAACTGTTACCAGAAAGGAATATACTTAAAGAAATAAATTCATGCCTAATAAAATGTTTATGGTTCCCCAAAAGAAACAGAATAGCTTTAATACATCATATCAGGCCATAGAAACAGGGAGGATTAAACTTTCCTGATATAGAAACATATATAAAAGCATCAATATCTAAAACAATCTCAGATTGGATAAGTTCAAATTACTCTGCAAATTGGAAAGAATTACTAACTGAATATCAATAAATGAATTTGATTTACAAAAAGTTTCAAATAAAAGATAAAAACAATTTTCCATGGCACATATGCATTAGTATGCAATATAACATAACTAAACCCACTAAAACTTGTATGATTAATTATTACATTGACTCATTTAGGAAAATTATTAATGCAAATATAGATTTAAAAATCTGGTTTGATCTTTTAACACCATTTATAGTCACAAAGAACTTTCCACGTAAAATATATAGGGGAATTATTAATTCTTGGGAACAGAAAGGATTTGTTTGTTGGCCCAATTTATCAAAGAACTAAAAGTTTTAGATATGCAAGTAATAAAAACAGCATACAAAAGTTCACAATAGGACTGGCTAACTTTACAGAGTATTCTGTCATATAAACAAGACTTAAGTAGAATAATTAACAATTCTTCATTTAAAGAAATACCTACATTTATGAAATACATATATGAAATCATATATAATGACTTTGACATGAGAAACAATATTTCAAAATTTTACAAAATATTGATAAACTATAAAACACACCCAAAACCTCATATTGGAAATATATAACAAAAGGACACTCAATACAGTTAACAGAAGATATTAAAATAAATATCTTATTATCGATAACATATACATCCTTTACACAATACTGGACATTTTTTGCTTGGAAATGCTTGCACAGAGCATTCTTAACCCCAGATAGAATCAGTAAAATTAGTTCTTCCATAAAAGGAATATGTTGGAGATGTGAGCAAGTACACAATGCAGATTGGAACCACATTTTCTTTGGCTGTGTTAAAATTAAGCCATTTTGGAATGGTAGTAATAACTTTCTACACGCTTTATTTAATGAATCATTTTATTTAACTAAAGCTCTTGTATTATTAAATGTGAACGAAGGTCCTCATTTGAATAGGTCAAACATGTATCTAGTATGGACTATACTTGAAATTTCAAGGAAGTGTATAACAAGAAGATGGAATACAAACACAATACCAACTTTGGAAGACTTCTACAGCCTACTGAAGACCACAGCATTATTGGAAATTAAAATTAAAGAACTAAGAATTTATCCAAAGCCATTTATCAACAACCCTTGGGGAAAAGTCTTATCATTGATTGACACTAAACAATAATTGATCAGACACTCTGATAATGGATTGGACATACTTATAAAGTAACTGGATACATTAAGATCTCTTATAGTGTCAGGCTAATGTAAATAGTGTACATAGTTATTTAAGATGTTATGCATAAGTACTATGAAATTCATTCAAAAGTATTTGAAAAATAAAAAAAATTGAAAAAAAAAGGAGCAGAACAACAACTGAAATGAGCCTCAAATGGCCAAACTAGAGTGTTGTGTCAAAAGCAGAGCAGTTTAGAGATAACAGTAAGCTAATCTTAAAAGGGTACCTTCTGTGACCTACTTTACAGAGACACAGTAGGCTAATCTAATAGGGAGGTGGAAGCCAAATACACTCTGGCTAGGCTTATAAATGCCCTAGGGCAGATAGCCTAGTATCTATCTATGAACCTATGAACCTATGTAATATAAATGAGGGAGTGAAAAGCAACTAAGGTAAGGCTGTTAGAATGCAACTGAAAAGAGAAAGTGGTGAAAGTACACACTAACTGTGAGCCAGACTGCTGTTATTAGAAAATGCCACTAATTACTGACCAGATCTGTTATACTGCTGGCTAGGATTCTAAGAAAATCAGCCATGGTCAGGTAAGGTGCCCACCACAGGTAGGTGATTTATGTCATAACTGAAAAAATGATTCAGAGACAGTTTTAGCTACAATGAGGAAGAACTCATTATTGACTAATTTAAATATGTCATTTGCCGCTCATGCTAAAAGTGGTAATAGAAAAATATGCATGCTCCAAAACATTTACTTGCAACATGAACGCCACAAAAATGTTTTTTTTTTTTTTTGCAGGGGGTAAATCCCTTGCACTCCCATGTGAGTGGCTAGACCCTCCTTACCATATGTTAATTAAATATACAAATTCTGAAGTCACAAAATAATGGGGAAAGGGCATATTCCCCAACCCAGATATTATAGAGTTCTCACACCACAACTACCACTGCTATCAATCAGCTGGCCTGTCAACCAAATGGTACAAGCAGGAAAAGTGTTTTACACACACACACACACACACACACACACACACACACACACACACACACACACACATTCTATTACCGATGTTGAGCAGAAGTAACCTTATAAGGAAATAAAAATCCAGTGTTACACTGTACATCTTTTTGCTGATCCTGTTGTTACCAAAGCTAATATGGGAAATGGGAGGATGCAGTTTGAACTGATTTCAGCAGTGCTTTTGATGCTCTTAACCATTTTAACCTGACAACAAAATTACACAGTCCATGGACATAAATAACTAGTGTCATGTAGTAAACAGGACCAGGTGACTGATAAATAGTGAGTGTGGAGTTTCACATTACAAGGAAATGAATATACTAGAAGGTTTATAATTAGGCTCCCAATTATTTTCATTTTAAATCTGCGATATCTTAACTGACAAGGAGTTATGATGACTGAATACGATTATAGCTGGATCCCCACACAAGACTAAAGCACAATCCACTAAACTCTACAACAGTGAAGGTCAAAATGCCCAATGAAAATGACTAAAGCAAAGTATTTGTCCAAGATATTGTCCTCATGTACAACATTAAGGAAGCATATTCATTTGTGATGCAGTTAGTAACTTTTTTTTGCAAAATATTTTAAATTTCTTACTCAATTGCTCCAGAAGTAAAGATTTGTCAGCTGTCATGAAGACTATGAGTTTGATCTGATATGCAGAAATAAAATACAGAAGGACATGTTTTACAGAAGGATGAGCAATCAGACATAATGAAGAACATAGATCATGGCTGACAGATATCTATTCCCAAACTGTACTGATAAAGTGTGCAAAAAAACATACATTCTGATGTTCTTCACCTCCAGAGACAAGGGCATATCATCACCTATATTTAAATATACTCTAAGAGCTAAACTGAAGTATGAGTCATTTCTCTGGGTTGTACATTAACTTACGTATGCCAGGTTTATCGAGCAGATTCAATAGGGATACTCGGAACATCTTATATATGATGAAAGGCTTAAAATAAATGCACACATTTTACTGTATTTTAGATTACAGGGAAATGTGATAATTCTTTTAAAGGAGTTTAGTGGAACCATTACTGAAACATTTGCAAATAAAGTAGGCCAGTTCAAATATCACATTTGGACAGAAGTTAGAATTCAGATCAAATAAAGGAATGGAACAATGATAAGAAAATAGTTTAGTAGAAAAAGTCATAATCTGAAATTAATTATCTGAGAAAGTTAGAATAGTAGACACCCCAGAATATTTCAAGACAAATTAATATATATAGAGACCAAAAATGCAGCATCTGAAATGGAACACGATACTCATAAAAGTTTATTTAAAGCTACTGATTTGAGTTTATGCTCTAAATATGCATGACTGTACATATGCATTAAAAGAGATTCAGCTTTGTGACACAGGTGTTAAAAGTTATAGTTTAGCTATGGCTGTAAATAAAATGGATAACAGAGGACATTAAGAAGAATGTTAGCTGTTATCACTATCAAAGGCTAATGTCACTAAATATGAACAAATGATGAAATTAAACTGCATGCAAGAAGAAAACAAAGTACAACAAACATAAAATGCTTGAAAGATATAGTTGAGCCTTTGTTGTTTAGGATGTATTTTAATAGCAGAATTGCCATCATCATCATCTTCTTTCAGCTGTTCCCATTAGGGGTCGCCACAGCAAATCATCTGTTTCCATTTCTTCCTGTCCTCTGCATCATACTCTTTCACACCAACAGCCTGCATGTCCTCTATTACCACATCCATAAACCTTATCTTAGGCCTTCCTCTTTTCCTCTTACCTGGCCGCTCCATCCTTAGCATCCTTTTC
Source organism: Protopterus annectens (assembly GCF_019279795.1). Taxonomy (NCBI): domain Eukaryota; kingdom Metazoa; phylum Chordata; order Ceratodontiformes; family Protopteridae; genus Protopterus; species Protopterus annectens. Next base: position 1,089,698,135 of record NC_056733.1, on the reverse strand, counting down.
CCAATATACCCAGCATGCTTCCTCAGCACATGTCCAAACCAACACAATCTCACCTCTCTTGCTTTGTCTCCAAACTGTCCAACCTGAGCTGACCCTCTAATATAATGATTCCTAATCCTGTCCATCCTAGTCACACCTAGTGCAAATCTTAACATCTTTAACTCTGCCACATCCAGCTCTGACTCCTGCCTTTTTGTCAATGCCACCGTCTCCAACCCATATAACATAGCTGGTCTCACTACCCTCTTGTAGACCTTCCCTTTCACGCTTACTGTTACCCGTCTGTCACAAATCACTCCTGACATTCTTCTCCATCCATTCCACCCTGCATGTACTCTCTTCTTCACCTCTCTTCCACACTCACCGTTACTCTGAACTGTTGATCCCAAGTACTTAAACTCATCCATCTTTACCAACTCTACTCCCTGCATCCTTACCATTCCTCTACCCTCTCTCTCATTTACACACATATATTCTGTTTTAGCCCTGCTGACCTTCATTCCTCTCCTCTCTAAAGCATATCTCCACCTCTCCAGGGTCTCCTCAACCTGGTCCCTACTCTCACTACATATCACAATGTCATCTGCAAACATCATAGTCCATGGGGCCTCCTGTCTGATCTCATCTGTCAACCTGTTCATCACCACTGCAAATAAGAAAGGGCTCAGAGCTGATCCTTGATGTAATCCCACCTCCACCTTAAACGTATCTGTCACTCCCACCACAGTCCTCACCAATGTCATACTACCCTCGTACATATCCTGTATCACTCTTACATACTTCTCTGCCACTCCCGACTTGCTCATACAATACCACAACTCCTCTCTAGACACCCTGTCATATGCTTTCTCTAAGTCCACAAAGACACAATGCAACTCATTCTGACCTTCTCTGTATTTCTCCAACAACACTCTCAGAGCAAACATTACATCTGTAGTGCTCTTTCCTGGCAAGAAATCATACTTCTGATCACTAATCATCACCTCCCTTCTTAACCTGCCTTCCACTACTCTTTCCCATAACTTCAAGCTGTGACTGATCAATTTTATCCCTCTGTAGTTACTGCAGCTCTGCACATCACCCTTATTCTTAAAGATATGTACCAAAACACTTTTTCTCCACTCCTCAGGCATCCTCTGACTTTCCAAAATTTAATTAAACAATCTGGTTAAAAATTCCATTGCCATTTCTCCTAAGCACTTCCATGCTTCCACTGGTATGTCATCTGGGTCAACAGCCTTTCCATTCTTCATCCTCTTCATAGCTGTCCTTACTTCTTCCTTGCTAATCTGTTTAACTTCCTTATTCACTATCCCCACATCATCCAACCTTCTCTCTCTCTCTCATTCTCTTCATTCATCAGCCCTTCAAAGTACTTTTTCCATCTACTCAGCACACTCTCCTCACTTGTGTGTACGTTTTCCTCACTATCCTTTATCACCCTTACCTGCTGCACATCTTTCCCAGCTCTGTCCCTCTGTCTAGCCAATCGGTACAGGTCCTTTTCCCCCTCTTTATGTCCAATCTCTCATACAACTCTCCATATGCTTTATCCTTAGCCTATGCTACCTCTCTCTTTGCCATGCGCCTCATCTCCTTATACTCATGTCTACTTTCTTCATCTCTTTGACAAACCCACTTCTTCTTCGCCAGCCTCTTCCTCTGTATACTCTCCTGTACTTCCTTATTCCACCACCAGGTCTCCTTGTCCTCCTTCCTCTGTCCAGATGTCACACCAAGCACCTTTCTAGCAGTCTCCCTTACTAGCTCTGCTGTAGTTACCCACCTATTTGGTAGCTCTTCCCTGCCTCCCAGTGCCTGTCTTAGCTCTTTCCTGAACCCCACCTCACAAGCACCCTTTTTAACTTCCACCATTTAATCCTTGGCACTACTTTCACACTCCTCCTCCTCTTCTTGATCACCAACGTCATCCTACAGACCACCATTCTATGCTGCTTAACTACGCTTTCCCCTGTCACCACTTTACAGTCTCCAATCTCCTTCAGACTGGCCCTCCCACATAGGATATAATCCACCTGTGTGCATCTTCCCCCACTCTTGTACATCACCCTATGCTCCTCCCTCTTCTTAAAATACGTATTCACCACAGCCATGTCCATCCTTTTCGCACAATCCACAATCATCCGACCTTCTGCATTCCTCTCCTTAACACCATACCTACCCATCACCTCCTCATCCCCTCTGTTCACTTCACCAACATGCCCATTGAAGTCCGCTCCAATCACTAGTCTCTCACCCCTGGGTACACTCACCACCACTTCATCCAACTCACTCCAAAATTTTTCTTTCTCATCCATCGCACACCCAACTTGTGGAGCATATGCACTAACAACATTCATCATTACACCATCAATTTCAAGCTTCATAAACATCACTCTATCAGACACTCTCTTCACCTCCAAAACACTATTGGCATACTGTTCCTTTAGGATAACCCCTACCCCATTTCTCCTGCCATCCACACCATGATAGAACAATTTGAACCCGTTTCCTAAACACCTGGCCTTACTTCCCTTCCATCTGGTCTCTTGCACGCACAATATATCAACCTTCCTTCTCTCCATCATATCAGCTAGCTCTCTCCCTATACCAGTCATACTGCCAACATTCAAAGTTCTTACCCTCACTACTACACTCCTAACTTTCCTCCTCTCTTCCTGCCTTCGGGCATGCCTTCCCCCTCCTCTTCTCCTTCAGAATTGTAAAACTAAAATATACTGTTCCATTCAAATGTAGAAGATAAATTCACTGGCACACCACCCCATGGAAAATCCTGTAGACAGAAACAACACCCCATTAATTCATCTTGCAAATGAGCAACCCTGCAGACTAATCTTCTACTCAGTGAATAAATATGCAGCCCAATGAGCTGAACTGGACAAATGATTCAATTCACTGAGTAGCTCATGCATGAGAGACAAATGGACGAAAAGAATGAAATATTAACAACAGGTAGCAAAATGAATATGATTCTTGTAATTGTGCCTGTGCATAGCAGGCAAGTATACACAATGGGAAAGTCACTAAAAACAGAAAAATGCATTAAATGCATTACGCACTCACAATAAACTCCCTGCCTAACACAGTCACAATCAAAACCATCTCACAGTGGGATCATATCTGAAAGAAACAAGGCCTGCAATATCCAAGATGGGCATTAGCACATAATATAATGCTATTGTACTTCACAAACCCTATAGTACATTATGAAGAACACCTGGAAATCCCATTCAACAATACAACACCAGAAGAGCATTAACCACTGTACACTAGCAAGTAGAATGTGGTAAAAACTATCAATGGCATGCAATTTAAATGGGGCACAGACCATACAAAAGTGCTATTCCCACAAAAAGTAATACAAGGCTGTAACCCACAGGGTACTATTACTATAAACATGCTGCACAGAGCCAAGAGAACAGAAAGAAAACCTGACCAAATCTCCAAACATTACATTCAGACATGTAAACAATGAGATATGCAGTGCACTAACTCTAACTATACAAACATGAGTTGCATTTCAAAGTGGTATGTGGAGTTTAGTAGAGATGGTCAACATTTCTTTCCCACCTGTCTGATAGTTACCTTATCCATTTCTGTTTCAAGCACCAGCACTGACTGCATGAACTATATCCTGTTATGTTTTCTGGATTTATTTACAGCAACTTAACATGGATGGTACTTTCTAATCGGGCCCATAGAACCATAGACATCATACTCATCTATAAAAGCATTATAGTATCTGTCATATTGCATGTTTTGGAAAGGAAGGAGCAGTACCAATTTTTCTGACAGTGAAATAGCTGTAGAGGGTAGGAAATTCATAGGTGGAAGACTCACTGTTTTGATGGGTTCATCAGTCTCATTGGCAACTTTCTTTCTATAGGGTATTGCATTCAGCTGCTGTGATTTTCACTGGATTTGCAGTCTACATCTCATAGTGGAAGTCTTCTCATTTACTGCTCCTTCCCAGGAAAAAAAATGTTTCAACAAACAGGAGAAATCAGTTTAATAAATGAACTAATCACATATAGAAGTTTTAACTTCCATGCAGGCTGCCAGCATCCTTGTAGTTAACATTTCTAATCATTCTTTTACTAATATTCAGTATTATTTTCCCAGTCTTGAAATTACATGATGCAAATACGCAAACAAATACAGTAATTAATGCAGAGGACTAAATCTCTGACTTGGCCATGAGCTGCTTCCTGCTCAAATAGTACAGTGTTTGAATCCTTCTACCTTCATTTACCTGCCGTGTCCTTGAACAAATCAATTAACCAGACAGTGGTTTGGAGCAATGGGGGATTTGAGCTAAGCTCCTTGATGGTCTCATGGTCTTCATGCCTAGTAACTATCTATAAATGAGTATGCTGTTACTATGTTCTACTGAGTTATGGATTTATTAGTCATATTATTTAATCCAAAACTGTAGTTAATGAAAGATTTCTCAGTCTGGGTAAAATTATGTACTCTTCATGTGATAGTGCATTACTTGTTTAATGATTTAACTTTTTAAATTTCATTTGATTGTATTATGGGCATTGTAGTTTCTGTTTAAAACTTTATAAGAGATGGTGCATATATTAAGTGATTCCCGGCTAATCACACATTTTATAATTCTGCATGTGAACTTATTTACCAAAAGCATGGTTGAGGGCCTAACTCTGAACCTGATGCATTAATCTCCTCTGAGGACAGGATGTATATGAAGGAGAATACAGATCAAGGTTGGTGACAAAGTAATTAATACTAAAATATCTGAATAAGTTAAATGGATGTCTCAGCTACAGAACTACTGCTTAACACTAACCATTGCTTTGAAAAAAAGGAATGATCTGGCAACAGAGTATCAAATCATACTGTTGTATATACACTAAGCATCCAGTCCAAGCTGATAATAACCTTGAACTCAACATATTGTTGATATTGAATTAAAAACAGTTACAGACAGATGAAATAGTGCAGACCCTATCTCAAGGCAGTATAATGCCAGTATACATATATACACACACAGAGGCAGATAGACAGATAGACACATGTATATACACACACACACACACACACACACACACACACACACACACACACACACACACACACACACACACATACACACGCGCACCCATGCACATACACCCATTTGCATTCATGATCAGCCATTAAATGCCATCAAATGCATGAACAATGAACTAAAGTTGTAATAAACAGTATAGCACTGAGTACCAGCAAATAAGAAGAGATGTACCAAGGCACTCAATATCACAATTACTTTTATTAAAATACAAGTAATATGGTATGACCCCCTATAATTAAAAATATATACATCTCCTGATCCTGACCAACAAGGCTGCAACCTAACTTTTGCTTGCATTGAGAATTATGCATATTATGTAAATATTGCTTGCCCCCAAGATTCAAAAAGGTGCATCTTTCAGTTACTTATAATATAAAACACTGACGTTTATGGTACACTGTCTACCAGTATACTCCCACACAATGACTCATGACAAAGGCAACTAAGCATGTAACTTTTTTATATGAAACATCAAATAAAATAGTAGTTAAATTTCACCTCTCAATGCAGTTAATCTATACTTATACCCTAAAAATTCTAGACATAATTTAAAAAAGTGTAATTTCTTTAACTGCAAACATACAGTCTCTGCTTAATTATAAACTTCAGACAGAAAAAAGCACCATGATCTATTTCTTTAAAGCTGCATCCTTCCACTCAGTTTATAATCAACTTAATCATGCTTCAGCATTTTGATGTCTTAGCAAATTTGGCCAAAAACTGGGAAAGCAAGCATATCAATTACCAGCTCACTGAGTTTAACCCATCAACAGGACCAACTCATTGAATACACAATAAGCAAGCACTTCAGCATATTGCAAATGTTCAACAGATAAGTAATAAAAAAAAAAAATGTGCACAAAACCTCCACTACTACTAACTCTGAGAATGCACTCTCACAATGAAAGGGGGTTAGTTTATCCCTATATGGAGAATTCTGATCTCTGTACACAAAACGGATTCCTTTCCTAAACAGCATTTAATGAAATGGGACTCATTAAGTTTGTGAAGTCTCAATGAAATGTTCTATAATTAAAAGAACTATACCCATTTCAGCACATCATCTGGAGGACAGCTCCTAATAAAATCTATAAATAACTCCACAAAGTGCTATCTGAAAGCACAGCTTTAGTTACTGTGAAAATCATCTATTAGGTTATTAAAGCAAACATTATATTAAGTAGTGCATAAAAGAGACATAAAAGGTATCTGCTAAAAACTCCAGGAAAACATATTAAATTTGTGTTAAGATTCTGAAAATATGGTCAGTGTGACAAATAAACACTCAACTTTTGTATTACAAAACACAGTGAACTAAAATAAAATAATAAAAAGCATGTTTGCCAACATAATGTAACAATGAGGTAGTAATCATATTAAAAATCCAGTCAATACTTGTTTTTCACATCTTAAAAAGTATATTTCACCTGTGTCTGAAAAAAATTATGTCAAAATACTGCAGAAAACATAACTGAGTCAGATGTATGCTAAAATGTTAATAAGGTCAACAAATCTGACTGAAATATGTGACAGTCCCTCAGTACCCACACCATGTTCAGTCCTAGTCTTATATTTATAACGGCAAAATTACAGTGTGAAAAAAAAAAACATTTTTGATCAATCATGCATCTAGATTTTCATATTAAACAGGATGAAATGCCTATATTATCAGACCTTTAATATTGGAAAACATATTTAATAATTGATTAAGGCAACTTTGTTTTGTCTGTAATATTAAATTAATGAAACTTTGGGAAAAATATGCCTTTGATTTTAAAATGTTTTCAAGGGGTGGAGTTCATCTTAATTACTGTGGATTTAAGGTTCTGCCAGACCTGTTTAGAAACTGTTCTGAAATTATTTTTGGAACTCATAAGAGTGGATCCATTTGTGCAATAGAAACAGGAAATTTAATAGATCTTAAAATGTTTCTATTGTAATGACCAGAACTTAAGGAACAAAGGAAGTGAGTTCAAGTTTATTGCACTTTCTGATGTATACAAGTTTATTGCTGTTACTGAGACATGGAATTTCTCTAACTAACAAATAACAGAATACAACAAATTTGAATGCTTATAAATAAGCAAGGGAGATGGAGGCATAACTTTATGGGTTAGAAATTCAATTTCTTGTAAACTTGTAAAGACTATTGCCGAGTTGGAGTTTGCAATAGCCCAAGCTTAAGGAATATTGTTGCATGATCCTATAACAGTGATACTTTGTTATTGTACACCTACAATGAATTTAAAAACTCATTATAATTATTTGTCTATATTAAACAAAAAATAGATTATAGAAATCTGGTACTAATAAGTTAATTATCCAACCTCTGAATGGAAAGTAAATGAGGGAAATAATTGTAGAAGAGATTTTATTTAGATATTCTAGTTTCATAATATTACACAATTTATTTTGGAATCAACTTGCAGTAGTAATATCCTAGACTTGTAAGGTACATATAATTAGATTTTAATCAGATTTTAATTGAAAATATTTGGATTTCTCCTCCTCTAGGATTATCTAATCATTTGCTCTTCTCATTTTAAATAGTTGCTAATGGTAAACCAAGAGTATGGACCAAACATTTTAATTATACCATGATCCCCCCAGCGTGCCCGTTGTAAATCGAGTTATACTAATGGAAAAAGGTCCGGTCGCCCGGACTTTTTTCCATTAGTATAACTCGTTTTTTTTAAACACTGTCTCGCTATGTTAAATGGGTTTAACATAGCGAGACAGCTTTAAAATAAGCAACGGAGATCTCCGTTGCTTATTTTAAAGCTGTCTCGCTATGTTAAACCCATTTAACATAGCGAGCAATGTTAACAACGGAGAAAGCAAGATCTCCGTTGCTTTTTAGTGTCTCGCTATGTTAAATGAGTTTAACATGGCGAGACAGTTAAAATAAGCAGCGGAGATGTCCGTTGCTTATTTTAAAACTGTCTCGCTATGTTAAACTCATTTAACATAGCGAGACATAAAACAGCGGAGATCTTGCTTTCTCCGTTGCTTTTACAACTCTGATGTACTGCGCGGCGCAGTACATCAGAACTACCGGATGCCAGACAACTGCGGAAGGGCAGTAAACAGGCATTATACTATGCCATTATTTAAGAAAAGTAACAGTTTCTTTTCTTAAATAATGTCATGGTATAATAGCAATAACCCACGCCTGGGTGTGGGTAATGCTAAATTTACCCACGGTTGGCTTTGGTTGGTTCCTCGGGCTTCGCCCTCGGGACCAAACCACGCCAACCGTGGGTAAATTTAGCATTACCCACACCCAGGCGTGGGTTATTGCTATATTATGGTCTAATTGACTATTACCAGTTAAAGAATAATTTACTATCTTTGGACTGAGTAGAGATGGCTGAATCAGTTAGTGAGGATTATAATAACATAGAATCTCTCCTGTACAATAATGAAGCTGGGACCACTTGCTATAGAACAATAAATTCCAAAAATAAATTCCAGTATGGTGGGATTATAATTTTAACAGATTATGTAATAGGAAAAAGATGGATTCTTGTGTTTACCATAAATTTCACAATAAGTTTAATAAAAAGAAGTTAGTGCTGAGAAGCAAGGAACTATTGCTAAGAATAAGTAATGAAAAAATAAAACATGAAACCTTGTTGGCAAATGATCACACAAACATGAAAAATATAAATATATTAATTCTTTCAGGACTGAAATAAGTCATACTTATTCTATTTTTGTAGATGGGTTAATCATTAATGATCATAAACTGTTAGCTAATACATTAATGAATATTTTACTGTTTTTGGCATTGATACAAGTGATTGTTATTCTCAATTCATGGCAGAAAGAACTGATTGCACTGTACAGCAAAATTATTATTTAATATAAAGAAATAATTATATAAACATTGTCTTTTTAATTTCTCAAAGTCATTTGGGTTTCTAATGTTATAACAGGAGTGGACCACATTCCTAAGTCAAAGTATGATTAACGCTCATGAAATTAGTATTATTTCAGTCTTTGATGCTAGCCAGACGTGCTCTTCACAGCACCTGCAATGTGCCCAGTAATGACTCCTTCTGTAATTCGTATGGAGTTACATGTATCGGTAACATATCTAAGTATGATTGTAAATTCTTGTTTATAAGACCCATTGCTCCTATGACTACTGGAACTGTCTGAGTATCCTTATTCTGCATTGCCCTAGTTTATGTCTGCAAATCCTGATATTTTATGACTTTGTGACTCTCTGTACATAAGACACTGTAGTCACTGAGTGTAGCAAATTCAACAATCAATACTACTTTTGTCTTCTTTTCATGGACTACCATATCTGGTTTTCTTGCATCTATGTTCTGAACTGTTGGTAATGGATGATCCCATGTGATATAAACTTGATAATTTTCTGTGATGCTTTGCGGCTCATTTCCATGTTTTTCCACTATCTCAATATTATAATGTTTCCACAATCCCCAGTACAGCAGTCTTGCCACATTATTGTTCCTTTCAATATACAGTCCTTCTGCCATTGGTATATCACAACCAAGAAAAAGGTATGCGACTGTTTCCAATTCTGTTTTACAAAACCTACATTTGTCTGTTTCTCCCACATGCTCAATAGGCTTTGAAAACCAATGTGTATGTAGTCCACTGTCTTGGGCAATCAATATTAACCTTTCATCTTTTGGTTTAACTTTACCTATCCTTAACCATTCATGCATGCATTCCTAATCAACATGGGGTTATTCCAAGAGTTCCTTTCCCTCACTACCCTGTGTTCTTGTAGTAGAACTTTATCAGTTATTAATTTAGCTGCACAGTAATAAATCCTGTTTACTTCTGTCATATTGCATGGATCAGTTTGGACAGTCCTAATTACTGTGTTCATTTGTTCTATCAAACTTCTGCCTTTTTGGGTTTTATTGACCTTCTGCAGTCTCAGTAGTGCAGAGGATTTGGAAGCCTATGTGGTCAGTTTGTAAAGGATAGCCATCCAGAAAGGCTGAGACTGCAATAGTTGAGCAAGAATTCTAACACTGCACCTCAGGGGTAAGCCCTCTATGCTCACATGGACATACTCAGTTTGGGCTATAGCAACTTTAAAAAAGTAAAGAAAAATTTGTTAGCAAGGGCAAAATTCATCTCAAAATTCTGTCCTTCACATTCCATGAATGTAGTTTGCTAGAGGGAAAAAACTGGGACACAGTTATTTGAACTGAAATATATTGTTGAATTTTGTCTTTATCACAAAGGGGTAAATACTAAAGACAAAATGATGGAGATCTTAGTGACGAATCATTTCAAAAGAGTTTTGTTTGTAGTAATTAACTGTGTGTCTGACAGATCTACAGGATGTCAAAGGTTTTGTAGCACTAATTAATAGAATGTTATGTTATAAGAATGTATATGAAGAAGCATCTGATAAAAATACTGATGTCAGTAAATAATGGGAACCATGTCTCTCATAATCTGCTTTTGAATTTGGGAAGAGAGACTGCATTGCTAAGTATTTTGAAGGGAATGCCATGACACAAACTCCAGTCTGGACCAATAGGCAGGAGAGTAGAAAAGAGCAGACTATGGAATATGACTTGATTGAATTAACCTACTATTATTGTGCCACCACAAAATGAATAAAACATAATACAATTCATAATCAGGCTGAATCAAAAGGAACTATAAGATTTACTTGATTCTGGAAAAATGATCAGTATGGTAAAAGCTCAGGATATTTTTATAAGAAAGCCCAAATTACCAAAGACAATGGAGGTAATATGCATACATGAGTATGTATAATCGATGATACCTGGTTCATAGGTATGTACTAGGTTGACAACTACTAGGGTCTTTTTAAGCCTAGTCATGAATCCCCAAATCTTTCACATGTTCTGGTATCCTTGATAAATGTAAGAAGTGGCTTGGGAGATGAGACATTTATAAGTATGAGCTGGGGATATGAACCATTTACAGGCTGCCTCTGTCCATTACAGACACAAGTGCCAAACCAGGGTTGAATTTCCTGTTCCCCATCCAAATATTCAAGTTACAATTAAATTGTGTTAGGGAGGAACTCTGCTTCACATGGGTGGAGAGTCTGTTCCAGAGAAGGGGAAATCTCTGAGATACACACCAGGTCCTATATATATCATAGGCAAGGTTTAAGTTTTATTTGCAGATATGCAGGAGGTCCATTGGGGTGGGGTCTGACAATGCATAGTATGCCAGGCATAGATCTTCCCTCAACAGCCTGTAGGAGACAGAATACTGGGATATGGCTTTGAGGCAATCTGCATAGGACATGTTCCTTACATCCTGTATTCTTTTAGTGAGGAAACCCTATGGACATTCCAGTTGGTGGCTGTGCCTTGCTAGGAACATGCCAAAGGGGGAATTTTACTCAATGATAGGTACTATGAATGCTGAATACAGAGGAACAATGGCCTCCTTGGAGCTAGATGCAATACCTCTGTTTATAAGTTGAACAGCATAAAATGATTTATTCACTACTGTAGACACATGATGGTGAAAGGCTAGATTACTCTCTATGTGTGCCTCCAAGTCCCTGACTACTGTGTCAACTCTTAGGGATGTGTTGTCAATATGTTTTTTTTTACTATAAATGGATGACTTTCTGAACGTTTCTATTATGCATTTCTTTGCATTTAGTTTTAGCTCATGGCTCTGACACAAGTTATTTGTCTAGAGAACATTAGTGTCAGTGACTGCTCTTAATTTGCAATTGTCTGCAAATGTGGTCAGCCAGAGGCCTTTGACATTGGCCTTGACAAGTAAATGCCAAAAAGGAGTGGTCCCAGGACCAATTCATGAAACTCCTCTTGTGGCTGGCCTCTTTGTTGAGGTGGCCTCAACAATTCTAACTTCCTGGGTCCTGTCTGTGAGCCAGTTGGCTATCTACCAGGTGACATAAGAGTTTATAACTAACCTTTTGAGTTTGTCAACAATGCCTGAGTGGGGTATTATGTTGAATATGTTGGCCAGGTCAAAGTAGGCAATGTGAACTGTTTTTCTCTCATCCATTGCTTTAGTGACCTTCTCAAAGAAGTCCCAAAGTCCACCAGGTTACGTAGGCATGATTTGCTCTTGACAAACCAAAATGGGTTGGGTTCAGTGTCTGGGTGTTTCCTATGTCATTGCTGATCATATGAGACTAGTAAGACTTACGAGTCTGTAGTTTCCCAGGTCTGTAGATAGCCAACTGTTGTGCAGAGGGAGGACTGTTGCTGTTCTCCATTCATTACGCATAAAGCCTGTTTGGAGGCTACAGTTAAATACAGAGTCTGGAGGGCCTGATAGGTAATTTTTCATGCTATTTAGAAGGCATCCTGGGACATTGTCTGGGCCCATCAATGCAGTGTTCTTGGCCTTAAAGAGAGAGAGAGAAAGAGAGAGCAATGAGGACCTGTTCCCTACACTTCCTAAATTTTGCCATGATTTATTTCATTCTGTTATACAGCCTATTGATGTTGTGATTCTACCAAGTTGACTTGTTTTTTGAGTTATTTCTGTATTATTCCTGGTGGGTACAATGTAGTTATTAACATGCTTGTATGTGGTTTCTGTGAACAGTTCTGTGTAGGCAGCAGTGTTCTCAGGGTTTATGAGGACTTGAAATTTTGCTAGTTTATCACTTAATAGGAGAACGTTTGCCTTGGACATTGCTCAGGTGGTGGTGCAGACCTAATTCAGAAAAGTCCAGCACCCAATAGCTGTTGTACCCTTTTTTAAAATTATTTCTCATATTTCAGATATCACTGGCTACATTTGGAAGAGGAAAATAACAAAGAGCCTTGTACAAACCATAATGTACAGACTAAGTTAACACAATGTAATAATCAGGGTAAGGGCACCCCATTCAGTCTAGATACAAAGGAGGAAAAGGGAATACTGAGTACTGGAGTTATTACGGAAGGCTCAGGCCAGAGAATATTGTGGATAAAAGTCTCCAAAAAGAGACATTTGTGGCTGTGTAATATAAGGATGCCCAGCAAGTTAAGATGGCACCAATTGTCTAGAGAGGAAACCAGGTCTCAATAACCCAGCATATGGTAAAGTCCACAAAATGAGGTAAAGATGGACAGTAGGGGAGAAACACAGATGGAATGTGATGCCTCAAAACAGAAAGTTAGGAAAATACACCCCTTGGAATAAATTGAGAGAAAATGAGAGAATATTGAAGAACCAGTGTTGAAAAATAGCAAATAAACTGCTGTTCCTCCATGGAAAGGGGGTCAGAAAAAGCAAACAGACTGCTGTTCCTCCACGGGAACATATTTTACTGTCTTAATTTTGAAAAATGGGACTTGAGTGAAAAAAGGAGTGAAAAAAGTTTCTCGGGTTTTAGAGTGACTTACCTTTTCTCAAGGAAGAGTAGGATAGTGAGGTCCCTATACCTACTATGTTTGGGGAGGAAGCAAGACTGAATATTTCAGGGTTTGGGCAAAAGGAGTATCTTGACCTTCAGGTAGGCCAACAGAGTTGTATAAAGGCTCATTGGGAAGATAATGTCCTAAGCCATGTAAGAGAAATTTCATGTTGAGAGGACATTCTCCCAAGAGACTACCACTGGCTTACACCTTTTTTGAAATGGAGAATGATCTGCTACATGAAGTAACTAATGAAAGAGGACAGGTCATTTAACTAAAGTTGAAACTCAAAATGTTTAGACAAATAGTTCTGAAAACAGCTCAGCACAATGCTTTGGGAAGCATCTATTTTATGATATTATTGGCCATGGGTTATAAAGGGCATTGAAAATATCTGCCATAGATACCCTGAGTGCCAATGGACAGCCCTTAACCCAGGCTTTCATAATCCTTTGACTTACATGCCCATAACTGAAGCACCTTTTCAAATGTTTATGATGGACATTATGGGACCACTGGTAAAGTCCAGCAATGATCATTAACATATACTGGTTGTGCTGGAATATGCCACTCAGTTTCCCAAAGCTATTCTTCTCAAAGACTAGTTCTAGAGTAATTACCAAGGAACTAGTGGCATAAGTTACAGAAGACCTTTTTTGGGCCTCAGATTTGGGATTTTTTTTTGGCCTTCAACTTTTTTTTAGTCTTTGAATGGGCACCAGATAACATAGCTAGGCTCTCACTTAGTGGAATAGTTTAAATGAACCCTGAAGTTAATGCTGAAAAGGTAACTAGGAAAGACAGGGAGGATTGAGAGTAACTGTTAACTGATTTCATGACCTCAATTCAAGAGGTACAGCAAAATCTCCACGGGGTTTATCCCTTTGGAATTATTATATATGGCAGATGACCACAAAGATTCATAGCTATAGTGAAATAAATGTGGGAAGAATAAGAAAGAGCACCTTTTAAGGGTGCCAATGAATACTATACATATATTCAGAAGAGACTAAATGCTGTGATGCCAGATGTGCAAGAACACATGGAAAGGGCTCAAATGGGACAATAGGGAGTGTATAATGGAAATGTCAGGACCAGAAAATTTCAGATGGAGGGACTAAGTACTAGTTCTGCTCCCCACATCCGAAAATAAGATCCCACAGAGTAATATAATGAATAAATGAGATAAGTTACAAAGTAAGGCAGCTAGGAAGGAGGTGTATGAAGGAAATATATCATGTAAATGTTCCTAAACCCTTAATCATGGTAGAAATAGTGTCTGAGGGTGGGGAATATGACAAAAATATGTCTGCTATGAATCCCTGTAATGGCTGTGGATGAACTCCACTCTAAGAATCAGAGGTAGGAAGTCCATGAGTTTTACCTGAGGAATAGAAAAATAATTTCAGAATTACCAAGGTGGGCAATTATTAAGCATCTAATAGAGACAGTCTCAAGGAAGGAAGTTAAGCCTATGGTCCTACCAGGTACAAGAAATTTCAAAACAAGTTATGAAAGTGGAGCTAAAGGGAGTGCTGTACCTAGTGGTTTCTGAGGAGTTCACAAGTGATGGGCATAACTCCACTGTTTTGATTCCAAAAGGAATAGCATGTTGAGTTCTGTAATGACTTCAGAAATCTTAAATGATATGTATAAAATCAATAATTCCCCTATGTCTGAAGTGAATGAGCTGGCAAAGTGGGTCTTAGCCTCCCTGCAGTATTACTTGTTGGGTAGAGAGTTCACCATGGTTGCAAATCAAACTCCCTAAAGTACATACATCAACAAAAGAAAGAGAATATGAACTTCTGTAGGTGAGTCCTTGCATTACTGCCATTTTGCTTCTGGATGCGACATGACATCAGTGTTCTCCATCGCAATGCATATAGTCTGTCCAGGGCACACAGACCTTTCAGTTTGTATAAAACCAGTGAGGTCAAGATGTGGGGGTTATCTGTAAAATAGCATGGTGGTTCCACTGGGTAACTGCTCAGTATGTAAGCCAAGCTGAGCAGAAACAGTATAGTCTGGCACTATTACACTAATCTAGGGACAAACAGTGAGTACTTAAGTGGCACAATAACATTAGGAAAGTTAGGGCCAAAGTAATACAATAAAACAGAATGACAGCATCTTGTCTTTTAAGCCAACATGCTTGAGTTTACAGGTAAGAACATATCTAAATGTTAACCTACACCTATGTGGGTAGAAAACAGGTGTGGTATGGCAGAAGTCATTGTAGAGTCCAGATGAGTCTGGACTCTTAACTTGTGGCTGCACTCCTAGTGAACAGAGTATGTCCAATACATGAACAATCAGCCCTGCGGCAGGAGTCTAGTAGAATATTCACATTTACCAGGAAGAAGTCTGGCAATGGTGAACCTAGATGGCATATTCCATCCCTGAAAAGAGTATTTAGAGCTGTGCACAGATTCAGTAAATAAATGGAAAAAAAAACAAACAAAAAGATAAAAATAAACATGAGGGTTACTTGTGCTGTACTGGAAGGGCTTTTGTAACCAACTGATTTGTTATGTTTTACATGGTGAGAGACTGTTAACCCTTTTTAACCATTGCTATGGAGTAATACTGATTGAATCCCTGAACCCATGTTTGTGAGTTTCCAGTTTGGAAAAGAGACTGTGTTGTATTAAATGCTTTTTTATTATTTTGTGCTCATTTAAAAGGGTTCATCTTCAAATGACTGCTAAGCTGACAGAATAATCTTGTCCACCCTGTTTTCAGTTATGACCAGAAATATGACAACTAGACAGAGCATTTTTTGTTTTTTGCACTTTCAAGTTGTGTTTACTTTTTTATTGCATATACTCCAGTCCTGACAAAAGTAAAGCCTGTTTATGTTTCATCAAAAACAGGTGTAATTACTGTCTAAAACATCACATAAGCAAATTAAATATTTTCATGTTGAACTCTGAGATAAGTTTTGGCAAGGGTTCACTTTTTTACTTAATTACATTAATGGCCTATGTTCATAAATGTTTTCCTTGTTTAGGATTTTTGAGGAAATGTTATTGTCTACTAACTTTATGAAAACCATCTTTAAAAGGAAAATGCATAACTGCAAAGAAGCTGTTAAAGGGAATAAAAGGCACCCAAATGAAAATTTCCCAATGAAGCCCCTCTATTAAAGGATGAATCCTGACATAATGGTTATAAATTATTGTCTCTATGTATATGCCAGAAAACATATGTATTACAAGAAAGAAACACTGCTTATGAAATGTACTTTTGCCAGCAATGCATTTTTATGCTTTCACAATCTAGTGTCTTCCAACTCAGTAATATTCTCAACAAAATAGTAATTGCACTTCCATGTTTTTATGTTATATTGCTGTAATCAAAATCAAGCTACAGACAATTATTTTTATATTGTCATTTTACCTTAAATCAGAACTTGTTTTTACTTAATTTAACTTAATTTAATCATCAAGATGCTTGCTGAACACATCTAGTGTTTGTGATTTCATAATACCGACTAACAGAAAAAAATCCATTTCATAGCAACACTATTATCATGCCATTCAGATAATTAAATAATTGTAGTTATTACATTTTGTTTATCAGGATAGTCCGACTGGATTTATAGCCCGTTTTCAGTAGAGGAATTAATTAATAAGAAATAATTTCTTTCTAATTCAAACGTAATATTCTGTTTTATATTTCTAATAGACTTCAAACAGAATCATAATGCCAAAACATTTTCAGTATTGTAATAGATAAATTCTAATAATTCCCATTCTAATAATTAGAAACCTGTTTTATGTAGCACTCTGTTGGACATTTCTTCCTGTTTCATTAGGAGAAATTTCACTAATTTCAGACCAGTATGGTCTGATGTGGAACAGTAGCAATCTTGTCCAGAATTAATGAATGGAAAACTGTGTTTCTGCAACTTAATTTGCTATTCTTCTTAGTTAATAATCCACATGACTGATGATGTTGTCTCAAATTAATCCAGTATTTCAATGTATTATAACAGAAATCAATCCATTTCAAGGTTGTAAGAAGTTGGAGCCAATCACAGTAATGTGATTTTATTATATATTTGATTAGAAATAAAATGATAATTAACTTTCTAAACAAGCAATTCTTTATGTTTTGTTTAGTTTCTGTGGTTTAATAAGTTTTTTATATATGTTAAGGAGAGGTAAAACACATATACTCTGCTAGAAATAGGAGAATGCAATTGATAACACTGACGAATACAAATATTCCCTAGGTCTGAATATGGTTAACAACTTTACAAATGGAGTCAAAGGAAGAGGAAAGAATAACTTTAACACTAACAAACTGGAAATACTTAGAAAAATCCAGAAGTAGAAAGAAATATGAAGACAGGATAAGAGGAAATTTAAGAAGGTAGTAAATTGTTTTTGCAGATACATGAAATATATTTCTTAATGAGATTCAAGAATGTGTTCATCAAAGAAAGAGAAGAATTAAAGAGAGTAAGAAGTACATGTTTTAATACATTATTATAAAAGAGTAACTGAAATATAATACTACGGAAGAAAGAAGATTTTCATAGTGAGAATGTAAAAGAGTGAAATATGGAAAAATATTTTTGTGAAGTCATACTGGAAAGATTTTAGGATGTGCACAAAATACTTCATAACCATTATTTGGAGAAGAATAGTGGAGTACTTAGTGAAATACATGTTCTTAGAGTAAATGCATTAAAATAGTTTATTCTATGACATCTTTGCTTGTGCCTCCCAAGGATCATAAAACAGGTAAAAACACAATCATGAAATATATAAAATGATAGAATACAATTGGCAATAATTAAAACATGCTACGATGGAATCAATGTCCAAAAATTAATTATTTTCCTTCAGCCTCATTCCAAGTTCAGAAAAAAGGGTGTTAATGTATTACATTTTAAGCTATGCGTGTTATATTTTAGAAGTTATTTTAATTTCTGTTATGCCTGTTACCAACATAAACTTTTTTGCAGGATGGTTGCTAGTAGCAAATTTATTTGACTATTATGTTTTTCAACAAAGGAAATAGCTACAAGCCTTGCTTTATTTTTATTCGTGTTATCCCTCAAATGTTTATGTACTCTGCACTTCAAATATCTACTTGTATCTTCTGTATAAAGTAAAGGACAAGGACATTGTAATAAAATATCACCTCCACACATTAACAGATATGCTTACCAACAATGGTAAGCCTTCTTTCATTTATGTATTAAAAATAACAAACTACTGTAGAATATACAGGCCAATATCCATAGGAAAGTAAGTCTAAACAGCTAAAGCTGTATCAGTAGTTTTATAAAAACTGCTAGTAGGGATCCCCAGTATTTTCCTTTGTAAAAAGAAATTCTGATGTTATCTTCAAGAGTCCATACAAGGTGGGGTTTAATGCTATATAGCCATGAATAAAATAAAATGGTCTTTTGACAAAATATGACACAGGACTATTCTCAGTGAAGAAATCAGAGCCACAAAAATGTAGGTTTCAGAGAACAGTGTGGAGAGAGAAGTAAAGGAATGCAGATGAAAAAGCAAACAACTTTGAGAGATGATGAGATATTGACTCATCAGAAGGTAACAAAGAATCAGTAGCATAATCTGCTCGGGATGAATGGTCAAAATTTGTATCTGTTAGTTTGATTAAAGCAATTACATTCTCTGATAGAATACTTTCTTTGATAGGAATAGGCAATGAAGTTGGCAAAACTTCAAATATATGATTAGTATGACTGTAATCTACAGCTTCCAAAATGAACTTTCAATATACAATAAAAGGACATTGCCCCTTGTCTGTAACTTGAGCACAGAGTTCATGAATCTTGTCTTCATAAAGTTAGATGTATATTTTATTTGATTGATTTGGTTTTGTGCATCACTAATGTTTGCCCTTAATCAGTATATTTGAATTAGGTCAGTCGGCAAAATGCATTTGCTATAAATGTCATTTGGTCAAATACAAATTTCTGAAAAATGCTTTCAGCAAAACTTAAATAAGTTTTTTTTCAGGAGGGAAAGCCTTTATTCACCCTAAGGGTGTGTAGGCAGGGCCGGTGTAAGCATTTTGGGGGCCCCCAGCCAATGTCAAGTTGGGGGCCCCCTGGGCACTTTCAGTCTAAGTATCCCTCTGTCACTGCCACCACTTCTATCCATCTTTTTAGTTCATACTGCAGGCTTTTAGGAGTAGTACACACAGACTGACCTGTAGCTACAATGATCTTATTACAACAGGCATACATACCACACTGTGTTGGCCCATCTCACAAAGGGACATTTTACAGTTACTGGCATTTAGGCATAACAAGGATACATTACAACAACTCTATGTACAGGGGAGAACTAATGTGCAATGGAACCCTAGGCACTGCTTACTGTTTCAGCCCCTGCCAAAAAAAAACACACATTCTCCAGAGTTTCCCCTATGTTGGGCTTCCCACTTATGCACAATACTTTTTTTTCTTCCATTTCTCACATTTTACCTTTTTTCTTCAGCTTTTACAAGAAGCCATAACTTTATATATGCTCTAAAGTGCTTTTTAAGTTTATTTTTTTTTTGCCCAATGATGGCTTGAACAGAAATGATGATTAAGGAAAGAAATTCAATGTTGCTGTTCAGCTTTAGTTTTCCTTCCGTCTTTTCAATATACTTTCTTGACCAAGACAGCACAGTAATAACCATTTAGGAAATAACTCAATTATGCCGGTGCCCCCAGAAGCTAGAGCATTTCCCAACCTTTTAATCCAAAAGTGGCCTAAACAAAAATCGTGAGTAAGAAAAAAGAATTTCAGTCTTATTTTTTTCTTTCAATGAAGACAAGTTGTATCCAAGGCTTAAAATTCAAAGCTGACAAAAATAGTAGCTCAAAATAAATTAACAAGTCAATTGTTGTGAGGATACATAGAACATGTATGGGAATACTGCCTGCCTCCCTAATCCTCCCAAAAAGACAGTCACTGCCTATGCAACCCTCTGGTGTTAGATTGGGATGAAAGCAGATATTCAAATGGCCACAGTCATATATTTCAAGTGACTTCTGAAATACATATACATAGCATGCCTACTTACTCTTCGAACCTAACCCCCAAAGGCAACCAGCTGTATATGTGCCTGATGTTTGATTGTGAGGAAAGTGAAAATAAATAATGATTGCAATAATGTATTTGCTGCTACCAGGCAGTACACTGCCCTACAGGAGCTAAAGTAACTTTCTTTGTATACCTCTGAGGTTTGTTAGAAAAGTTAAGGAAATGATAACTACACAATACCCAGCACCCTCATAACCTATGGTAAATTTCTGTACATAAGCATCTGAGCAGGGATGTTTTAGAATGTTTGTGGTTGAGGACAAAGGCTACTATCAGTTTTATCCTAACAGGGTCATATCATAACTCCATTCAGGCTAAAGAGTGCAATCAGAAAATGAAAGCATTTTTTTTCTCGTCATTTTTCCTCAACCAAAAACAGCTTTTTTGGGGTCCCCACAGTCAAGGATGATTAAGGGAGCCTCCTGTATCCATTTATACAGTTTAGGGAGTGGATCTCCATTAAAAGATTCGAAGTTTCAACCCTTCGATCATATGGTATCGACCAAATCAGATTTGAAGTTTTGAAACTTCGATCTTCTGATATAGACCAGTTCTAACAGATAGATTAGCACAGCTTGTAATACTTGTCAGTTTTCCTTGATTTTCAAGGAAATCCCAAATTCTGGCTCAAAATGTTATCTCTCCCCATAAAATCTGTTTTCTAAGACAATGTACTGGTTTTCAGTAGATAAGCAATGTCAGTTGTTAAAGTCACATACTTATTTTCCTTTACAAAATGCAGGTTAATTAACGTCTTATTACTATATCAATTTTAAGAATCACTATTAGTACTATTTAAAAAGCTGTCCTTGCTTTAGGACATTTGCTATTGATTATTTCTATTTCTGAATCTGAAGATAAGATGTTTAAAGGTATTCAGCTTGTAAACTAATACAAAATGCATCATTTTCCTTCATTTTTTTCCCTTGGTCTCTGTGGGGGTTCCTTCCACCTCACAAAAACATACTGTGCTGAATGTTTCCACCCCAAACTTATCAAAAAATTGAATGGGGTCATGGGCAAAAGCATGGACTGTAGGTGGTGGCTACTGGAAGAAGAGTTATATAGACCAATTACTTTAGGCATCAGCTATGGTGCAGAATATTCTCTAGATACAATAACACTGATAACAGACTGTGTGTCAGGAATAACCACTCAGTAGTGTACAAAATGGATCTAAGTGATTTGCTCATGTTGACTAATATTGCCAAAAAATGGGCATGGGTATTTGACACCTGGAAATCACTCTTTCTCTTCTTGAACATTATATATATATATATATATATATATATATATATATATATATATATATATATATATATATATATATATATATATATTGATCCATGGATGATATTTAATTCTATGTAGTTTGTCCCTTCCCTTTTCTAAGGATCCCACCTTCAGTTCTTTGATCTCCTTTACAATATTCAAGAATTGTTTTATGTTTGGCTTTGTTTTTATTTCCATTCTTTAGCAAATGTTTTTTTTTTTTTTGGCAGCTAAATCATTAAACGTAATAGGGCCTTACTCTGTCTAGGCAATTCACTATCTCTATCCTGGCTCAAAATAATCATTTCTTAGTTAAAATAATTTGTTCCTCCAACACTTCTGACAGAGTACACTATAGGGAAGTTCTATAATCTCTCAACTCATTGCATTCCTAAAAACTTGTTCCCAGGTACCCTTCTATTTTCCATCACACCTTCAGCAGTTACCATATGCCCATGTAAATTTCTCTAAAGCCTATATTGGGTACAAAAATCTGTGCAAATACTTTCATGCAAAATCCTAAATCTTGTAGATTTTGTGCATATTTGGAAGCCCTACAAATATCCTTCAATTGTTTCTTTGTATATTCTACTTCTATTTTCATTTCCCAGTCATTTCTTATCTCTTTTAATTTTTTCTTACAGTTATCATGCATTATTATATATGCTCTACTAAGTGTCCCATTTTTTTTAATGCAGCTTTTCTTCTAGACTCAACTATAAACTCAGACAGAACTGATCTATAATTTAATACTCCCTAAACCTTTCACTATGCCTATAGTCTGTTATTAATCCCTGGTAAGGCATGCAGTGTGCAACGCACAGTCCAAACTTTTGCTTGGCCTTATACTACTCTATGACCTTTTATTCCCTAGTTATTTGCTCCTAATACCTAGCATCCTTTTGCTAATTTTCTCCAATAAATTCCAATTTCATCTTGCCTATTTTTGGTGCTCCTTCTTGCAGACACCCCTGTTGACAAAATGTCCTTTCACCATTTCCATGTTGGCTTAATTCTCAAAATATGTCTTCTACTTTGTGGATATGATATTCTGTATGGTTATTCTCCTTAAGTGTCTGCATATTTCATCTTGCCTATTTTCGGTGCTCCTTCTTGCAGACATCCCTTTTGACAAAATGTCCTTTCACCATTTCCATGTTGGCTTAATTCTCAAAATATGTCTTCTACTTTGTGGATATGATATTCTGTATGGTTATTATTCTCCTTAAGTGTCTGCATCCAAAATCGGGTCTATATTATATGAATGAAATTTCATAATATCGAACGCTCTAAAGAATGAAAATGCCATATATCGAACTCCTTATCATGGGGGGCTGTGCCCTCCACCCCCATGCTGAATATATATATATATATATATATATATATATATATATATATATATATACTAACTCCAAGATTGCGCTACAGTGAGGAAAGGGCAAATATTCCAACCTTCACTGTACTGTGTCCCACAAGAAGCACTTCAAGGTCCAGCATTTTTGCTCTTCAGAGCATTCGATATTATGAACTTTCATTCATATAATATAGACCCTCCAAGATCATAGTCTTTCCTTATTTTGTAAACTGCTTCCTGACCCCTATTTCAACATAATTTCTTTCCACTTTGACTTGTTATCTTATGCTTCTGTTATGTATATGAACCTTAACTGTGTAACTCTTCAGCATCCCTTCAAATCCTTGTTCTGTGTTAAGAAACAACTTGTCACATTTAAGTATTGTCCTCTTTCTGTCCCAAATGAATTCCTTCATTTTTTACTAATTATGGTCCACAACTTTTCCTCTGGTTGGTAAACATATGCCTGGCCTGTATACAATAATGAAGGGACTAGAAACATTTTTACTGCTTGTACCTTACTATCCATATCCATAGTCAAGAGCTTCAAACTTCTCAGTTTTTGTATTATTTGTTTAGTCTCTTCCCACATAACCTTAGCTACCATAATAGAATCACGTTTAATCCAAGCACCTAAATATTTCATCTTATCATGTCCCCATATTTATGAGTATTGCTGAATCAAATCATACATGAGAACATGGTTAACTGCTATAGTCTTTGATTTATCTTCATTTATTTTGTATCCTTAAAAAAATTGAAAGTATCTCAAAATGAAATATCTTTTTTCAGTTTTATCAAAACAGAATAAAATTATCTGCAAATAAGGATATATTTTTTGTGTACCATACCAGTTACATCCTTATATTTGCATATTACTGTAAGTATAAGGCAAATAGCACACAGGCTGTGATCATAATACAAGCAGCACTTGGCACCTTAGTTCTAATTAATTTTTACTTTTTCTGGGTACAGAAATGCCAGCCTCCATGGTTATATGTGGTATCACTCTCCTTTTCTTGACTCCACATACAAAATTAAGCCTAGTCAGGCTAATGTAGATTAATTACAAGTTTTAGTTAGTTTAGTTAATTTAGCCTCAGGAACTCACCTTATTACATTTCTAGCTCACCGATTGCTTTTGTTTACTTCTCTTGCCTCCTCCTGCTGGGTCAATCTGCTCTGTTCACCCTCACTGCACTTGGGCTCACTCCACTCCCCTACCCTACCCCAATTCCCACCCACCCACTTTCATTTGATTTATACCTAGCCTAACCACACCCCACCCCCATCCAATTCCTTTCTCATCCCATAATCCCCTGCCCTACCTCTCTACTACTACTCCCCTCTAACCCGTCCTCCCTGTCAACCAACTCCCCCCCTCTATTCACTCTACATTCCCATCCCCCTACCTCTCAAGTACCATGAACTACTTTAAGCCCTTTCTCACCAACACCTTTCTTCTCCTGTTTCTATTCCTAGCCTACAAATTATCCTTCTTCAATTCTCAACATGTAAATAATCAAAAGAACCCAGCAGTGAAAAGTCCACCAATAAAACAGAAAAGAAACACTGTAAATGCCTGGAATCACTTCAACGTATTTATTTCCAATTATAGATTGAGCGCTTTCATCCCCTCCTGGGGATTTCATCAGAATCTAAAAACATTCAATATTATCCCCCTTAAATACCCTACCTAATGTTGTGACATCATACTTTAATTGATTAATCAGTTAAGAACACTCTTAAATAAAAAATAGAAAAAACTAGAAAAAACTTCCTTACTTAAAAACACATATTTAACATTTGTTGAAAATGTTTACATGTTATATAAAAATGCTCTGTTACACTAACAGTATAGTTAAAACCAATAATTTTATGTACAGGCTTAATGCATTGTTCATTTAAAATATTCTGCCTTTTTGTGCAAAACAGGCTTTATAGATATGATTTCATTCAAACCTGGGGGGTGCTGGCTTGTAATTTAATTTGCCATCTAGTCTCTCTTTCTTCAATGAAATTTCTATATTAACCTTCTTCAATTCTCAACATGTCATACACTTCAAATTTCCTACTCTTCCATACTCTATCCCCCACCCTCATCAACAAAGTTACAGTAACATAGGCCCTCAACTCTTGATACACTCTACCTCACTCCTCTCACCCTTCACTTACATACCCACCATCCAAAACTCCCACTACCTAAATATCTCACACCAACAAACAAAATTAAATTCCGTGTCCTTCACTCACTCACTCACTCACTCACTCACTCACTCACTCACTCACATCAAGCTCCTATGTGACATCCATCCCAACCCAGGGGCCCACCAACAATACTGCACAACACACACAATTTTCCACATGCCCTATAACAACTCCATCTTACAATCACCTACACCCCCCCTTCCAAAAATCCTCTAACTCAGATCTACTCCTGTTAAATCTCAACCTTCATAGCATCTTAAACAAGACCACAGGGTTTCATGCTACCCTAACCACCTACTCTTCAGATATAGCAGTATTAAGAGAAACCTGGCTAAAGCCCCACATTAACGATCCAGAAATACTAACCACAGGCTAACATCATAAGAATGGATAGAATCAACAAACAAGGTGGTGGTGTTGCAGCAATGTTTAAAGATTCCCTGAAAGTAACCCAACTGAACTGTATACCTCCCACAATTCCCAACTCCAAATTATTATTCACCCACCTTGAAATCAACCCGAATAAAGGAATAGTCATTATCACCACCTACCTCCACCCCCTGGCAACAACCTCCCCAGTATCGAACACCTACTCTCCTGGGCTTCCACTGAATTCACCCAAGAAACCATTATTGTGGTTGACCTCAATGCAGATTGGCTCTTGCACGTCTATCCAACTTTATAATTCTCTTCTCTTTCACCCAGACCATAAACTGCCCAACTCATATAGATAAACACTGCAACAAGCTCTCTTCTTTAGACTGGATCCTAACTAATAGACCCAACCTGAGACTCTTAGCAGGATGCCTACCTGACTCCCTCAGCAATCACTACTCAACCTTTCTTTACAAAAAGACATGTGTACTCCAAAAGCAACATTATCTACAAACATATTACTACTAAAAAACATTTCTCCCCCACTACTTTCAACCTCCTACTACAACAATGTAACTAGTCCCCTCTAAAACACCTAAAGTTAGATGATGTAGTTCAGTACTTCAGTGAAACCTTCCTTACCGTTTTTCATAACCTGGCCCCCACCAGAAAAATATGTATTAGGACTAAGCCTCTCCCATAGTTATCCAAAAGCACAAAATTACTTAAGCGAAGCAGAGACAAAGCCTGGTCAAAATATCATAAATCTAAAGAAAAAGTGGACCTCACCAACTATCAACAGCTAAGAAACTTAACAAAAAAAAACAAAAAAACAAATAAAAAGTAACTAATAAGTTTACTTCCTATCCTGTCAGCAAAATAACCAAAATAATCCTAAAAATTTTTGGCAATGCATCAACCAACATTTAAATCCAGGTCACACCTGCTCCCCCCTCCATCTACCGCTAATAACAAAGACCCCATATCTACTCAATTTAATAAACACTTCATCAGTGCAGTAACATCTCTTCTAGACAACCAACCAGCTCGGCCACTTACAATCCCTACCCCCACCATGGTCAAACACACTCCCTTCTCCTTCACACCCATACAAACTAACTACATAAAAACTATCTTGTCCAAATTAAACCAAGCTGCACAGCTGCCAACAAACTTCCTAATGAATTCCTAAAACTGGCTACTTCTTCAATTGCATACCTTGTCTCAATACTTATCAACCGCTCTATCAATGAACATTATGTCCCTCTAATTTGGAAATATCACATATTGTCCCACTCCACAAAGGTGGCCAGTCCAAGGAAATTACCAACTACCACCGTATAGCAATCCTCTCCCCCTCACAAAAATTCTATTCCTACTTCCTTAGCACCAACCTACTTTCCACCTCTCAGCATGGCTTCCAACCAAAGCACAGTACAAGTACAGCTCTTCTAACCTTCTCTAACTCTGTCCATCATCATATGAACAAAGGACATCAGGTCGCTTCCATATTTCTTGACATCTCAAAAGTCTTTGACACTGTGTCCCATCAGCTGCTTCGTAATAAATTATCTTCCTATGGCCTCAGCTTACTCTCACTAACCTGGTTCTATAGCTATCTTTCCTACCATCAACAAGCTACTATTTGGGATGCCTCACTCTCCCCACTGGTCCCCATCTCTGTGGGAGTCCCTCAAGGTTCCATTCTAGGTCCACTTCTCTTTATCATTTTCACTAACAACCTCTGTAAAGCAACCCATTATGCCTCCATAGTACAGTATGCTAACGATTCTACCCTTATCTGTTCTGCTCCCACCATCCTAGGACTGCAATCAAGAATGCAATCAGCTTTTCAGGATATTGAATCCTGCCTCTCTCAACATCAACTCATTTTAAATCCCAACAAAACCAAGCTTATAGTATTTAGTAATAAAAAATCCAAAACATCACAGCTCCCTCTATCCATCACCATCTCAAACAGTACTAAAATTGCCCCCACCAACCACACAAAACTCTTAGGTATTACCATTGATGAAAACCTTAAATTTGATATAAATATTGCCCAAACCATCACAAATGTACACATCAAATTAGTTAGCCTCTATAGAGCTAAACCATTCCTAACCCCCAATGTCAGGCTTGCCACAGCATGCACACATCTCCTAAGTACCCTTCTCAATGGTTCCATTGTCTTCACTAAACTCCGGAAATATGACCTCAATAAACTGGAATCATGCTATCACAAAATTGCAAAATTTGCCACTAAACTCCCATGCACATCCCACCACTGCTTTAAACTGGCTAGAGTTGCCAAACCGTCTGACTCACAATCATCTAGCCTTAGTCCACAAAATAATCTACCAACCCAATAACTGCCCTGCAATCTCCTCCTTCATTTAACCTAACCCCAATTGTCGAACTCTGAGATCCTCTAGAAAACTCCTACTAAAAGTAGTCAGAAATAAAAATGCGTGGTGGCTGGAGAGTAAAAAACTCACTTTTATTACCAATAAAATAAAATAAATTAATAGTTTAGGTAAGCGCTTTCAAGGTGACCCTCTCCTTCAGACCTTAATAAAAACTTCTACAAACATACAGCTTAAATACAAGTGACAACCAATAAAAACACACAATCAGAATTAATGAGGCAAACCTCTTTTTCTTAAAAGAGGTTTTAAAGAAAAGGCACTGTTCAGGTCAGGTGAAACATAAGCTTTAAAATCAACAATCCATCTAAGCTCTATAAATTCAGTTTCATTATGTAAATCTCCTTCTCTTAAGCTCTCATTAATTTTCTGTAAAACCAAGAATTTAAAGTTGTGCTGTGTACCATAATCTGATACATGTTTAGCCAGTGTATTTGTAGGTTTATTATTATGTATGTCATTCAGATGTTCCATGACCCTCTCCTTCAACATACAATTCGTTTTGCCTATATAAAATGCACTGCATGAATTACACTTGGCTAGATAGACTACGTTCTTAGTGCAACAGTCTGCACAGAAAAGAAATTCTACTGGTTTCAAGTGTATCGGATGCACAACCATGCAGGTTGACCATATGTTACAACAGATTTTGCAAGCCCTACATAGATATGTTGCTTTACGCTATGAAATAAACCTTTCACTAGATCTGTTGTGTTTGTAACATAGCCGTTGCTTTAAATTCTTAATATTTTTAAAACTGAAGCTAGGAGTGGACCCTACAACTCTACTAATATGAGGGTCTGTGAGTAAAATAGGCCAGTTCTTTTTGACTATCTCACATGTCCTGTTAACATCACTGGAAAAAGTTAAACACAGCCTATTCACCACCTCAGCACATTTTCCTCCTTCATCATGTACATTTGCAGGGAGTTCTTCAGAAAAATAGGCTTTGGTCATATTGCTATCAAGAGAGCTCACTTCTTCCATAGCCTTATCAACCTTATAGGCTTTGTAGCCCCTATTTATAAGATCTACACGCAAACCATCTAATGCATCTACAAGGTCTCCCCCATCAGTATATAGTCCCTTACAGTGGAATACTTGATTTTAACTATATTCCTAGTTATGTGTCTAGGGTGCATGCTAGAATGATGAAGAATATTATTCTTCCTACAGCTTTTTCTATGTAACCTATTTGAAATGCTGCCAAACATGTTTTTGTTCACATTAATGTCCAAGAAATCAGTCTTAGTCTGAGAGTACTGTAGAGTAAAAGAGAGATATGAGGTGGTATTCCCTAGAAAATTCACAAAACTTTCTAGCTGTATCTCATTACCATGCCATGTAAAAAAGATATCATCAACAAAATGTTTATAAAAAGTGACATGTTGCTTAAACATGTCACAGCAAAAAACATCTCTTTCTCCCAATGGGCCATCACAATGTTAGCATATGTATTCACACATGCTGTACCCATAGCGACCCCCACTTTCTAGAGGAAGAACTCTTTCTCAAACAGAAATATATTATTTTCCAAGATCAAATCTGGTAGGGCACAGATCATACTGACCTTGGTATTAGAAAAGTTACTTTCCTTAGTTAAGAAGTGTCTTACATTTTCAATGCCCTCATCATTGGAGATCACTGTGAATAGAGAATTAACATCTAGCATTACAAAGAATACATTGCTGATATCAGTATTGTGTCTATAACTGGCCCAGGCATACAATTGCTCCAAGAACTGTTTGCTATCTCTCAGTACAGTCTCTACAGTGTTCAATACATTTCTAAGCTGTTTCTCCACATATATAGACATAGGCTCAGTGAGCCATCCTCTGCCTGATAGAATAGGTCGGAGTGGAGGATTCAAGAGATCTTTGTGAACTTTGGGTAGGCCATATATGACTGGTATAGTGGGATGCTCTACAGAAAAATACATATACAGTGAATAGTCAATTTGATCAGTCATCAATAAATCATACGTATAGAACTTCAACCTGTCTGTAATACCATTCACCTGAAATTTCTGCAGTATAGTATACACTTTGTCATCATACAACATCTTACGCATTTTCTCAAAATAATCTATAATGTCAAAGACAACTATCCCACCGCCCTTGTCAGCAGGCCTAATAACCAAATTTTCAGCACTGGTTAATGTCCCTAATGCCTCACTTTCCTTCATAGTGAGATTATAAAAACAGTTCTTGGACCTCTCATTGACTGATTTTCTTAGATCATTCTCACACATCTTTATGAACGCCTCCATAGCAGGAGAATTGTTGGGTACAAAACAACTAGGTTTTTTTTTAATGTACATACATTTGCAGTATTCCCATCCCTATTCACAAAAAATGGTTTTAAGCATTATGTCCCTGGCAAACATATTTAATTCTAGAATTGTATCAACTAAATTCATCTTGTTAGCTGGAATGAATGATAAGCCTCTATTTAAAATAGATAATTGCTCTACAGTTAAATCCACTGAAGACAAATTGAAAATCAAATTATTCACTTGCGATTGCATGTGGTTGGACCCTTGTTGTAAGCTGAGGGGTTGGATTGTACCCTCCCTCGTCTTCTGCAACTCTGAGACCTCCCCACCCGTATGTCCTGCCTTATAGGTAGGACCTTGTCCAAAAAAAATGCTGAGTGATGGGAACCATCTATACCCTGTTTATTTATATTGCCATTATTAACTATCGTCAATACCTTTGGTCTAACAGCAGGTTCTATGCTTGACAAGCCTATGTTGCCACCCTGTACATTACTAGATACCAAAGAGGTGTTACAGTATTCTGCAGACTTGTTCTGTACATTGGCATTTAAGTTAATACACAAACCAGCATTATCAGCAGTATTCATTGCATTACAAGTATTTGCATTACTTATATCAAATGAAATTTCAACCTGATTGTCCAGAGACAAGGAGACTCGTTCTCCATGCCCCAATAATTCTATCGACTCATGAAGTGAGTCTTATTCTTTTGAGTCAAATGGCATAGATACTCCAACTTCCAAGTTGCATTGGCTCAGCATTGTTTCCACAAGCTGTGCTTTATCTGAGCTACAGTTAGTGTTCAAATTTGAACTGTTAGCTACTGTCCCAGTGGAGCACCATACATCATTGCCTGTACTACAGGAAGGCTGTTGCATCAGTTTTGACGTCTTACTGAGATTGCACTCAGTGTTACAATTGTGGGAGGCATTACTGGTATTGCTAACAGCGTTGCTAAACGAGCGCTCTTACCTGCATGCTACCTCCATTAACATGGCTCTTTACATCAGTCCATTGTCCAGTCTCCATTGAGCTAGCAGGCAAGCCCATTGGCTGAGCTGTCCTGGGCCAGGAAAAGACACTCCCAGCTCGAAAATCAGCAAAGTCCCTTCAAAGTTTTTTGTTTTTTCTTTTTCAAGTTTTCTCTCATAGAGAGATAAAAGTATTCAACTCCCACAATCAACAGGGTGACTCCCTCTATTCCCACAATATAGCCAAACAAAGGGGTTGGGAGGGTGGCCTAACAGTTAAGGTGTTTGCCTTACAAACACAAGGTGCAGGGTTTGAGTCTCCTAAGGGATAATTGGCTAGGCTTAAAATGGCTCAGAAGGGCAGTTAGCCTAGTACTAATCTATGAACCTATGAACCTATAACTCTGGAATTCCCTACCAGAAACTATAAGGAACACACCCTCACATGACCAATTCAAATCCCTACTAAAGCACCACCTTAGCAATCACTGGCTATGCTCCTGTCACTCCCCAGGTTAAACCTCCTCTCCTTTCCTGTTACCTTCTCTCCACAAAGTCTCATCACCAGCTGCTTTTTGCTATATTAGTACCACATTCTCTGTTTGCCATCCTAGTAGCTCACTCAACTTCCAGCTATACTTCACTATCAGCTTCTGGGTTATTCTGGACTGGACTGCTTCTATCTGCAGGTCTGCTCCAGTTCCCACTATCCTGTATTTTTTACTACAGCCACGACATTTGTAATTATTTTGACTCACGTATGTAATGTTCTTGTCTTAATATTGTAAATATGCATTGTTTTTGTCTGCTGATGTTTTTGATTTGGATTTTTTGTCAATTTTTGAATGTAAAAACTGCCTGATTTTATATTTTTGTGGAGCTTTTCTCCCCGGGCTTCCGCTGAAAACGGGCCTTTGGCCCAGTTGGACATTCCCGGTCAACAAAATATAATAAATAAATAAAAATAAAAAAGGATAAAAAGAACACCCCTGGCAGATTCCTCTGTTCAAATGTATCTTGTCATAAAGGAACTCATACACCTTCATACTTGCCACTTACGCTTCATATATCAATTTTCTCCATAATTGGAAGGGATAAATGCAGTTCACTGTCTTTCTATTTTAAGGTGGGGTTATCTAATTACAATGTTCTTTCTCTGGCAGGTTAGGATGCAGAAATGAAAAAGTGGTGCAATTTTGTATGTGTAGACTAAATTGTTCATAGGTTCATAGGTTGGTACTAGGCTATCTGCCCTAGGGCCCATACAAGCCTAGCCATAACAATTCCCTGGCTTTTTCTTTCCACATTATTTACTTCCCTGGACCCTTGTCTAGCAGGGCGACTGACTTGATCCCCGGGATGAATTTCCTCTCTCCCATCCAATCATCAAGGTTCCTTTTGAAGAGGGCAAAAGAGACGCTCTGCTTGACATGTATGGGCAGTCTATTCCAGAGTCTGGGGAGTCTCTGGGTCAGGAACCTATCCCTCCAGCATGTTTTATTCATTGTGATGACAAGGTTTAGATCCCTGGAGCATGTGTCTCTGAGGGATTGGGATTTCTTTAAGTGTAGCATGTCCAACAGCTCTGGGTTTGACATGGCCTTGTATGTTAAGCAGATATCGCCTCTGAGTAGACGATATGTGACAGAGTATAGGTGGAGTTTTTTTAGACGGTCCGCATAGGGCATCTGCTTTAGGCCTGTGATTCTTTTAGTGAGGTATTTCTGCGACCTTTCCAATTGTTGCAGATGTCTTAAGAGGTACATACCAAACAGGGCATTGTATTCTATAATGGGTCTAATGAGGGATGAGTACAGTGGGACAATGGCCTCCTTTTTTCTGGATGAAAAGCCTTTAATGATGAGGTGTGCCACATAGAAGGATTTCCTGACTGTTGTGGTGATGTGGTTATCGAAGGTGAGACCACTGTCCACCTGTGTCTCTTAGTCTCTTATCATACTTTCGGTGTTTAGTGTACTGCCACTTATGTGGTAATTCGGGTCTACCTGATAACACTGAAACTGCAAAATGCTGATGACGAGAACACCGATACCGGAAGATTGAAAACGCAGATGACTGACAGTTGAAAATCCCGATGCTGAGAACACCGACATGTTAAGGTAAGTGTGGGGTTAGGGTTAGGGGTGGATTAAGTGAGTTAGGGTTAGGGAGCAGGTCAGGTGAGTGTGCGATAGTGACAGACTGTAGGGTTAGGGGCAGGTTAAGTGAGTTAGGGTTAGGGCGCGGGTTAGGTGAGTGTGCGATAGTGGCGGACATTAGGGTTAGGGTTTGGCTGAAGGTTAGTGCATAGATAGTTGTGTATGTAAGGTTTAGTGTAGGTTTGTAAGGTTTTTGGTGTGCTTGTGTTGTGTGTGTGTGCTTTTTGGACAGGGGATTTGTTTTGTTTGTTGATTGTCGGGATTGTGGTTTGTCAGGCATGTGAAGTTTCGTGTTTTTGAACTTTCAGTTTTGTGGTGTCGGTGATTTCATTGTCGGTGTTTTCGCATGTCGGTGTTATCAGGTAGACCCAGTAATTCATGGGTACATGTTTTTTCCCAAAGGGGATAACTATACATTTCTTGGCATTGAGCTTGAGCCCATGGCTCTGGTACCAAGCATTTGTTTCTGTAAGGCTGTTTTGTCGAATATCCACATCATTTGGGGATTCAATAATGTCTCCCAGTTTGCAGTCATCTGCGAACTTTGTTAGCCAGAGTCCCTTAGTGTTGGCCTGTACTTCAGAGAAGTAGATGCCAAACAAGAGCGGTCCCAGGACTGAACCCTGAGGTACTCCACTTGTCACTTGTCTGGAGTTGGATTTGGAGTCAGCTACTTTTATAGTGTGGGTTCTGTCAGTAAGCCAGTTGGCAACCCATCAAGTGATGTAGGGAATAATGCCCAGCTTAGTAAGTTTATCTATGATTCCAGAGTGGAGGATGGTGTTGAAGGCCTTGGCGAGGTCCAGATAGGCTGTGTGGACAACCTTACGCTTGTCCACAGCTTTGGAGACTGATTCGAAGAAGTCAGTCAGGTTCAGGAGACAAGATTGGCCCTTCACAAACCCAAACTGCATGGGGTCCAGTGTTTGAAGGTTGCCCAACAAAAGCTACCAGTGTAGTAGATACAACAGACTTGAGACACTTACTTTCTTCCATTTAAATGCAGTTTAAGCAAAAAATGCAAAAGTAGGATCTATTTCCCAAAATTACATTAAAAATAATTAGCATGATTCAGTATAACATGTTTTAAGTAACTCAGAGTTCCATTTCTAGTCAAAGTCTCTTGATAGGGACAGAGCACTTCTTATTTAGCAGCTTCAGCTAATCTGCTTTAAATCCATCCAAATCTAGTTTTTCTGTTGCTCCATGAGTACATCCACAGGCCTTCTTTACTGGTACTCCACAACATCACAACTCCCTCTGGTCACAGTCTACCTAGAGTCCCACTTTAGCCAAAAATGTATCTTCCATGAAAGGCAAAGGTCTCTGCTATTATAAACCTACAGCCCTTCTTTTAACAGACTTTTTCTAGATGGATGCACACTATCTGAACTATTTGCACAAAACCATAGCATAATATACCTGGTATAAGTACTGCTACAAGGTTCTTACTGTATTATATGTTGTACCAACAGCACAGCACAGGCAATAAATAGTTTTTCTGACACAAGCCCCATGTCACAATTAAAATATTAACATATAAGCTAAAACATAATCTTTAATTAACTTCTTTCAGTTCCTGAAGTCCAAAGCCTTACCCTTTCTGTCAATGATGCTCTAGTTCATAACTTAGCTAAACTGTATCCTTTTATCAAACATAATGTAACATCTTCACACATTTGCGCACTTCTGACTGCAAAATATTTATATTTCCTGTTTCTAACCTGACAGAATTGTACATAAATATTCACATATAGTTGTATCCAGATAGTGAAATAAAATTATCCACATTGCATTATGATTTGGAACATTTACAACCTGTCTACACAATATAATCATTCTCTCCCATGAGATTTCTGTATTTTCGCATCAACATTGTACTTACTCCAGTCCCTCAAAATATCCTACCTGCTATTTGCTCTTCTGCCTCTCACTAGTGGGTTGCCTTTCCGTGTCAAATTCATCTAATGACCCATTGACCCCTTCCCCATCCTTCTAGGACACACGATCCTTTTCACTTTTTTCAACCCCTTTTCTGTACCAGTCTTTCTTTTTAGTCCTTCTTTCTGCCCATCAGAAACCCCTTCAATATTTCCAAGTCACCCCTTATCTTCTTCATCTTCTCCCTATCTTTAAAGAGGGAAATCTGTCTCTGTCTAGCTATCATTCTTTCTCCCATATCTTCCCATAGATGATGGTCCAGCATTTTGCCTTCAAACATCACTACCCACCATTCCGTCCTGCAATTTGTGTATCTCTTGCTTAAGCTGTCTGTGATTGGGATTACCCATTTCATACCACCCCATGATGTATGAGTTGGCTACCATTTTCAATTTGTGTAAAAGTAGTGTCATTGCTATAATGTCCATGAGTCTCACCACCAGTTTCACTCCTCCACCCAATAACCACACCTGTTCAAACTCTTTCTAGCTTCTAGATGTAGCTGGTAGCGCAAACATCAGCTGTATTTTTTGCTTTCTATCTCATTAGTCCTTGTATTGATATGTACTGCTACAGCAATCATGGCAGCTCAGTGCATCCTACCCTTCCAGGTTATGCTAAACAAGACTAAGCATAATGTCCTTCACTAGCTCTCACAGCTACCCTTTCTTTCTTTAAATTACACAAGAAAAGTAACATTTGTTTCTTCTTGCATATGGTGGGTTTGGCATACCAGTTAAAGTCTTTACCTTATAAGCACAAGGTACAGAGTTTGATATTGACCTCAGGTTATTGGATAGGCTTAAAATGGCCCTTCAGGGCAGTTAGTCTAATATTCACCTATGAACCTAAACCATGGTTTGAAAGTCTTCCAGAAACTTCAGTTGTGTATCTGTAATCATAAAGCCTTTCCATACCACCCCTTGCCAAACTAACCAATCTTTGTACTTGTAGTTGTGCAACTTAACTATCAGGTACTTGATGTCCTCCTAACCCTTTGTGCTCTGTCTATGAAATGGACATCTACCATTGCTTCCTTTATCCACATATGCATAAATGAAAAAGGTTCTTGTCCTTTCAGCCCATCTGCCAGACCAATGACTCTAATATTCTTGCATTTGCTGCACTTTCTTTAATATACCTGGGTTTCTCAACTGTCCACTTAAACTGTGGCAACACTTGTTTACACAAGTCAACTCACCATACTACCACTCTCTCTGTTTCTTTTGATATGGCTACCTTATGCTGAGTTCTGTTACCTCCATTCTTATTACTCAAATTTCTCTCATCAGGCTCTGGAAGTACTTCAATATTTTATCAGTTTTTGCCCACATATGTCAATGTTTGCCCAAATTCTACCTCATGGTCCAAACATAATAATTTCCTCTACATACCAAGACAATTTCCACACTAAATTATTACCTTTATCTCATCCCAAACCCCACAACACTAGTGGCTAATGATGGGGCACTTGCCTAGGCAGCCAACTTGTTTCACAGATCAACATGTCATGGGCAAAAAATATATTATTATTAAAATTACCATACTTCCAGAATTCAGCAGTACTTACATTTCAAAGTTTTTTTCTGAAGTAGTACTGAGGTAGTTGAATCTATATTATCTGCAAGCAAATATATTCCTTTTTTTGTTCTGAACAAGCCTAGTATTACTTTACAGGAAAAAACTATCCGAACTTTAAAAACAGTCTGAATGTATTCCTTTCAATCAAGGTCAGATGACAATCTGCAGTCAAAATATGCACGCTTGTGTTCTTCATAAAAGCATCCAAAATTGATTCCATCACATTAAGTAAGCACTGAAATTGGTGGAATAGATAAATACATTACTTACTTTATGACATATATACTTAAAAAGTCAATTAGTTTAGCATTGGACAGTGTACATATCAAGTACTAACAAACTATTTATTTATTTTTTTAAGGAATACTATTTTCCAGAAAACAAGGGAACTGTGTATGAGGGCCACAATGGCATTCAATTATGTCAACTTGGTAATGGCCTTTTTGGGAAAAAAAAACATCTGGTACAACATTGAATGGTTTCAGCATATCAAATTTTATTCTCATTTTACTGATGATATCTTTTCTAATTTGAAAATCTGATAAAGAGAGCCTAACTAATTTCTTTTTCATTTTTCCAAACATTAGTGCATTAGTCTTTGAATTTAATTAGGAAAGTAAGACCAATAAGATGAAAGTTTTCAATATTTCAGTATCTAAAGTGGAAGAGGACAGAACACTTCCACTGTTGTCAGCTACAGAAATTCAAGCAACAGTGTAACAGGAAGTTTAATTTAAACACCACAAATGAGAATAAGTCAGAACTTATTCCAAATATTAAAAAGTGTGTGTCTTTTATAGGAGTACACTGTCAATGTGTCAATGTTGTAGAGTGGATGATGTTGGGTTTTATTAACAACAGTTGTGAAGCTATTAACATCAGAGAGAAAGAGAATAGTAGCACTGAAAAAAGTAAGAAGTCATTTTTAAGATAGCCATTAACATTAAGGAGGTTTGCATCAAATGAAGTCAGGAAGATGATTAATTTCAGAATGGGGAAAAATAAGTGTCATTCTTGTAACATATGAAGGCTTGTCAGTGACATGCTTAATTTCCACTTAGCAAACACAGGTCTCACAAATCTTCTATTTTTAAATGTGCTTCTGAATTAGTAGTGTATGTAGTCTTTTGTTCATTGTGTGTTTAATTTTATGCAGTCAACTCAACACTAAAATGTACAAACCACATGTATGAGTATAATTACATTAATGAACATAATGGTGCAGTTAAAGTGATTTTAAGACATGCCATCTGCTGCAGAAATTAAAAAAAATATATATTTTTTATCGTCATCAGTTATGTATTTGCAGATATTAGGGATGGAGACAGAGAAGAGGACTTTTACTTATTTATAAATTTCTATTTTACAAATAGGTAGGTTGACTGGTCCAAAGAACATTTTCAACCATCAGGTTTAGGGAACAGCAATAGTGTCTGCATATGTCACTGTGTGAATCTTCTATCATGCACAGTTTGAACATTTTTGGACTACGTCTCTTACTAACTGCTTCTGTGCAAGTTTTACTCTATAAAATCACAGATCAACCTTGATTCTGGGTATTGCCTCTATATTGTCCTCTATTAGCTTAGTAGATCTGCAAGGTATTTTTGACAACCTTTTTTATTTCTTAACAGATTTCTCTCTTTCCTTCAACATATGCAGTTCATGGGAAATTCACCCCGGGGATCACCTCTGTGGCTCTGCTCAACAGGGGCAGAGGAAAATAATTTTATTGGGTGGCGAAAGCCAGGGTTACTGGCCTCAAACAGATGCCC
Source organism: Protopterus annectens (assembly GCF_019279795.1). NCBI lineage: Eukaryota > Metazoa > Chordata > Ceratodontiformes > Protopteridae > Protopterus > Protopterus annectens. The sequence goes on along the minus strand of NC_056733.1, from coordinate 1,089,659,246 downwards.
TAAGCAGACTGTCTGAAAAAACTCCAGCTTTACTCCATCGCATATTGTCTACTCAGAGGCAGTCTCTGCCTAACATACAAAGCTATGTCAACCCCAGAGCTGCTGGACATGCTCGACTTAAAGAAATCCCAATCCCTCCAAGCTACACAATCTAGGGACCTAAACCTTGCCACCACAATAAACAGAACATGCGGGAGCGATAGATTCCTGTCCCAGAGACTTCCCATGCTCTGTAACAAACTACCTATCTATTTCAAACAAAGCTCCTCATTAGCACTCTTCAAGAAAAATCTTGATAATTGGATGGGAAATAGGAAATTCATCTCAAAGATCACCTCTATGGCTCTGTTCAACAGGGGCACAGATACATAATTTTATTGGCTGGCAAAAGCCAGGGTACCTTTTTGGCTAGGCTTATATAGGCCCTGAGCCCAATAGCCTAGTACCTACCTATGAACCTTTGAGCCTATAACAGCAATATTTAAAATCTGTCCCTATTCTTGGGCCTTTGTCCCCCCCTATTCTGTCAGGCTTTGTCCAGATTTTTTTGTGGTAAGAGGTTGAGAGGTATGCTTGTCATCCATCTTCAAAGGAAAGAAAAAGTATAATGACAATGAGCCATGTAAAATGGGCAAAATCTAATGTCATCAACTTCTGTCATTCCCGAAGCATCCTAATATATTATCTAAAAAACATTGCATCTCCATCCTTGGAAATATGTAGATATTTGCTTGGAATATCACCCATCATCTCAACACATACACACACACACACACACACACACACACACACACACACACACACACACACACACACACACACACACACACACACACACACACACACACACACACACACACACACACACACACACACACACACACACACACACACAGAGCACACATGCACACATAAATATCAACATCTAAAAACAAAGAGTAAAATGCACAAGTGGTTTGAACACACACACACACACACACACACACACACACATACACACACACACAATCACATTTCACTAATCGCATTTATCGTAATTGGACTATGTGTTATGTTTTCATTATTCATTTGGAATACAACAGCACATTCCCAACTCCAGTCCATAAACCTCTAGTATCACATATTTTTGTAATGTCCATAAGATCTCCTTTTTCTATTTCAGTTCAAAACTGCACATGCATTTTCTTTTTTGCCTCTCTGTTAAAAGTTTGAAAAATACATAAGTTCTAAGGACTATAATGTTCCTTTATTTCATATTGTTCTAGAATTCTTTTCTGTATATTGTTCTGATTCAAATAAAATATCACAAAAGGAGTCTTTATTAATATGAATAAATGCTCTTACTTATCTGGGAACAGTACTTAAGGGTGTAATAACATTATCCCAGATTTCATACCTATCAAGCTCTTTCTCCTTATTATGGCTTATTCTTACAAGATACTTCTTTCTCACATCCATTTTCTTTTCTTCCCTCTTTTCTCCTTCTCTCATGGTTTGTGTGTATGACCTCTTCACTTCTTTTCTTATTTCTTCCACTTCTTCTTGTATCCAATCCATTATTTCTACCCACAACACTGCCTTTTCAGTTTCTGGTTCACTCTGGTTAATTAAATCATCCCGATTGGAGGGTTGTAATAATACATCCCTGTTGTGATTCAGAGTCTCCCTCAAACAATCTCTTCTGGAACAGCAGTTCTGCATCCCTTGAAAGCTCAATAACCTTCACTTCACTCTCCTTGTACATTTCTCCATTCTTAATCATTTTTAATCTCTGCTCCTCTCATTCACTTACAATGTCTTCTGAAAACAGCATTTTTTGAAGGCTTAGCTGCCTTTACCTTTAAACTTAAACCATCCAGTTCTCTTTCATTTTCTCTCTCAACAACTTCATCTCTGCTGGAAATACTCTCCATATGTCTTCCTGCTTCTCTGAGCTGCCTCCACACCCAGACTGATAGCAGGAAATGTTACATCACACAGCGTCTCCATGCAAAAAGAGGAAGGGAAGTTCTCCAATGTCCTGATCAAACTTTACTTAGTATGAATACCACCTCTTGCATTGCCTGAAAAAAGGACATTGGTCAAGTAAGGCAAACTCTGTCAACAAAGTATAAATAAATAAAATAAAAAGTAATGGAGAAGCATTTTAGTCAGCTGATTACAAATGATTTCATAAGGCATAAATAGTCATTTTCCAAAATAAAAGGATGACCAAATACAGAAAAATAAAATTACTCAGCAGTTATTCAACACCATCTATTTCTACAATTGCTATTGCTTGCCTTTTTAAAATTACAAAATGTTCACATGATATTCATCAGCTTTAAATCATTTTGATATGTTCATCATACTGCTTCAGTTTTAAGAATAAAGTGATCAAACCTATAGTTGGAAAAGGTAAGGGTGTTACAAATTTATAAAGAAATGTAGTCATCTTAAAAATTTAAACTGTTAACTGTGTTTTGTATACAATATGGGATTCCACTGAAATGAAAGGTACACTGCTATGGGTTACACATGAGTTCACTCAAGAAAGTATGGTTTTATCCATTTCTGGCTTAGATTTTTAAAGCATTTTCAAAATCTGTGTGAAACATGAAATGCATCAAAAGATGAAACATGTTTTGCATTTAACATCCTAGTTATTTAAGTAGAAAGAATAGTGCATGTGAAATTAAAGCTTGTGACCAGGACACCCACATTCACTTTTGGCTATACATGTATTATTTTTCAAAACCAACCAACATAAGGCAAACAAGTAAAAAATGCAAAGGTGATTATTTTCTTCTTAGTACACATAATGTATTGACTGCTGGGTCTATTGTACACTTTTGAAAATACACTTTATGTTGTACATTTACCAATGCATTTATAGCAACACTGTGACATTACAGTTGTGCACTAGGTTCTTCCTGGCACAAAAATAGCAGTAGCATGGACTGGTGGCATTAAGGGGTTCACAGTGTCAGTGTTTTAGCATAATGTGCATGTAACCCATTAGCTTAAGTCTACACAGAAATAATCATGGTAGTACTGCTTCTGTGTGATAGCAAAATGTGTTATGGTAGATATTAAAAGATTACATTACCTGATAAACAAATTTACCATGATATGATGCACACTGTAGCTTGATAAAAAAAGTGCAGCCACCATTCTGTAGGAGACTGCATTAAGACAAGCAAATTCAGGAGCAGTATTTCAGTGGAGAAGAGTTTGCATTGTGATACAGAGGACAATACAACTGGTAATGTAAATGAGTACTGTTCTGTGTGTGTGGGAAACAGTAGACATGGTGAGATGACATAGGAATGATATGACAGGATATGGTCCAGATGGGGTGACTCACCCTGACCGACCACATAGAATAAGGGTTTGACCAGTGAAAATCCCATGAGACAACAGTGTGGCCACTGCATATCTGGTAAAGCCTGCTACCTACAAAGGAAACAACTCCTGTACATAGGTCACTGCATGAACATCCACAGACAGCTAACTGTAGGTATAGTATTAGTACAGCATCAGTACCATCATCAAAGTACTGCAAGAATGTGGGTGATAGAAACATATTTGTCACTGCTGCCAGTATGAGGCAGGGTGGAAATGGTCATAGCACAACAGCAGACATATTAACGTGGCCACTAAAGGGAGAAAGGGAAGACAGTGCTGAGAAACAGTGGTCTGCAAAGGACACTCATACACAGACAGATAGACACACAGACACACACGGAAACTGAAAACTGTAATCCAAATAGCAAGGAATTGACAAGTTCACCACCTAAGAAATGGAGGTACTACTGTATCCCCCCACACACGTGGCATGTCTATCCTGAAAAAAAGTAAAATGACAAGGCTTTATGGGACTTTGTATGGCAAGATTGATTAGACATAATACATTAGTACAGGTGAAATGCAGGGACACTGTTATGATACTGCATGCCAAACCAAGGCACAAGATGTTGCAAGGACAATCCACAACAGAAGATGGAGGAGCACAAGTAGTGTATCACAGTTGGGAAGACTTCCTGCTATTCATGTCTGGGGCAGGTGAGTGAACTCTCATACTTGGAAGTGGCTTGGATGTGGGAACTGGGCTGGTGACAACTGCCCATCTGTCTGCAGGGGAAGCATCAATTAAGTACTAGCATTTTTATTTTGTAATATACACTAACATTAACTCATTCACTCTGGAGCAGTTCAGAAAAAGCTGCCTGCTTAATTCCACCATAAGAACAACAGTGCAGCCTGAGCTCATTTTCAGAAAATCTATTTCTAATACCATATAGAAAACAAATGATCATAATTCTTTAACTATAAGGGCTAGACTAAAAATGTAGCTGCAAAAGTTTTTCAGCAGACACTGACCTTTCCAACAGTGTAAATGTTGATAGTGAGTATCAAAGTCATTATTAAATATTTGGCGAGGTTGATATTGTGCATATTTTTTATCTTTTTGGAAAAGCAAAGCACAATATCTTGGTCAATGTACCATAGATTCATAAGTCCATAGGTTGATACTAGGCTATCGGCCCTAGGGCCTATACAAGCCTAGCCATAACAATTCCCTGGATATTTCTTCCCACAATATTTACTTCCCTGGACCCCCGTCTAGCAGGGCGACTGACGTGATCCCTGGGGTGAATTTCCTATCTACTATCCAATTGTTAAGGTTCCTTTTGAAGAGGGCCAAGGAGGCACTCTGCTTGACATGTATGGGCAGTCTATTCCAGAGTATGGGGAGTCTCTGGGTCAGGAACCTATCCCTTCAGCATGTTTTGTTCATTGTGATGACAAGGTTTAGATCCTTGGAGCGTGTGGCTCTAAGGGATTGGGATTTCTTTAATTGCAGCATGTATAACAGCTCAGGGTTTGACATGGCCTTGTATGTTACGCAGAGATCGCCTCTGAATAGACGATATGCCACAGAGTACAGCTGGAGTTTTTTTAGAAGGTCAGCATAGCGCATCTGCTTTAGGCCTGTGATTCTTTTAGTGAGGTATTTCTGCGGACTTTCCAGCTGTTGCAGATGTCTTGTGAGGTACATACCAAATGGGGCGTTGTACTCTATAATGGGTCTAATGAGGGATGAGTACAGTGGGACAATGACCTTCTTTTTTATGGATGAAAAGTCCTTAGTGATGAGGTGTGCCACATAGAAGGATTTCCTAACTGTTGTGGTGATGTGGTTATCAAAGGTGAGACCACTATCCACCTGTGTCCCTAAGTCTCTCATCACACTTTCGGTGTTTATTGTACTGCCAACTATGTGGTAATTCATGGGTACATGGTTTTTCCCAAAGGGGATAATTATACATTTCTTGGCATTAAGCTTGAGCCCATGGCTCTGGCACCAAGCATCTGTTTCTGTAAGCCCTTTTGTAAAATATTCACATAATTTGAGGATTCAATAATGGCTCCCAGTTTGCAGTCATCTGTGAACTTTGTTAGTCAGAGTCCCTTAGTGTTGGCCTGTACTTCAGAGAAGTATATGCCAAACAAGAGCAGTCCCAGGACTGAACCCTGAGGTACTCCACCTGTCACTTGTCTGGAGCTGGATTTGGAGTTGGCTACTTTTACAGTCTGGGTTCTGTCAGTAAGCCAGTTGGAAACCCATCGAGTGACATAGGGATTTATGCCCAGCTTATTAAGTTTATTTATGATTCCAGAATGGGGGATGGTGTTGAAGGCCTTGGTGAGGTCCAGATAGGCTGTGTGGACCACCTTATTTTCGTCCGCAGCTCTGGAGACTTATTCAAAGAAATCAATCAGGTTCAGGAGACAAGATCGTCCCTTCACGAGCCCAAACTGGGTGGGGTCCAGTGTTTGAAGGTTGCCAATGACTTTGTTTATAAGTTCCATGCCCTTGCAGATCAGGCTTGTCAGACTGATGGGATGGTAGTTCCTGGGATCCAATGTGGATCCCCCCTTGTGGAGTGGGATAACTGCAACTGTGTACCACTCAGTGGGCATGAAGCCTGAGGTGAAGCTATGATTAAACATGACACTTAGATAAGGTGCCAGTTCATTTTGTAGTTCATGTAGTACACAGCCCGGGATGTCACCTGGTCCCATGGATGCTGTATTCTTAGCTTTGGAGAGTGTGGTTTCTACCTGTGTGGCCATGATTACCGGAATTTGGCAAGCTTTTGTTATTGAGATGGGCCATTTAGGGGGGAGAGGGGGTGAAGTTGGCACTAAATCGATCTGCCAGGATTTTGGCAATATACTTGGAATCAGTATATTCTGTTGTAGCTCAGAGCAGATCTGAGCATTGCCATTTGTATTCTTGACATAACTATAGAATGTGTTGTGGTTGTTGTCAAAGGAAAAATATACTTTAAAAATGATCAAAACATGGTAGGGTCAGGTTAAGGCACTTTACTCTTGCAGCAAGGAGACAAAAACGTGCTAATACAGAGTTTGTCCAACTAGAAACAGGAAATACTTTCATTTTTATACACTTTCTAATAAGACATTGCCTACCAAGCTGACGTAACAGATCACAAGTCTTTTCATCATCATTTATTAAAAATTAGTCTCATGAATTTCTGCTGATTTATCAATTTTTGTGAGAAACTTCCTAAGAAAAACAACGTGGCCTTGGTTACCACTGGTTAGATACATGCAATGTTACCATTCAAGGTACTATGGTTAATTCAAGCACAAAGCTAGCAGTTCATTTCTCTAATAATCCTTTATCTACATTATCTCTAAGTTACTGCAGCTGTACATGTTCTCATACTTCGAACAGAGCTGATTATTTAGAATCATTACATTTACAGGATATAGCATTGTTCATTCATTCTCTCCTGACCTAGCAGATAAGCACCTGCTTCTCAAGTACATTTCCAAAAGGCATAAACATGAATATTGCTGTGCTAGCAATTACTAGGTCAGAGGGCATCTTGCAAGTTTCAGAAAGCACACTGCAGTTTCAAAAAGCATCTTTTCAGTCTCATATGAAACTCAATTTATATATATAAAACAGTGCATATAAAATAGAATGAAAAACGTGTTAACTCATTTAGCTTCTAATTAGCATTAAGCATACACACATTAATACATATTTTTCTGACATTTCCCCCGTTAATACTTTTCAATTCTATTTTCAAAAAAGAATAAACAGTTTGCTTCTTTTCCTAACTTTTTCCATTCAGGATTTGCAGTTAAGAAAGTCATTCAGTTTAAACGTTTATGAAAGTGTTTCACATTCTAGCAGCTCTTCAAATTCAGTACTCTGGTACATAGTCTCAGAAACTGATATATCTATAAATTCTTTGATTAATTTCTTCATGCAGGGGATTCCACAACAAACACAAACTCCTATCAGGAGTAATCCCACACCAATGGCAATCAAGATGTTCATTAGGATGGAGCCCCACCCCCCAAACAAATTCTGGAAAAAGTTCGTCAGAGGGTTTGGGCCTGGTTTGGTCATGGCCAACACTTGCTGAATCACCTCAAGGTGGTCATTAATTTCATGCTGATGATCTGGTATAAACGCACAACATTCTTCTTTGATTAAAGCACACGTTCCACCCCTTGCTGCTAGGGTGAAGTCAAGAGCCATTTGGTTCTGGAGCACTACAGTTCTCATAGCATTCAGTTCATCAGTTATCAGTTCAAGAGCAGAAAAAGTTGCATTACTCATCACTTCAAGAAGTTTAGACAGTTTTCGCAGCTCCCAAATCGATTTAACTGCACCATATGCAGGTAATATGCCTGCCCACGATATAACAGCGTCACTCAAGTCCATGTGCGTAAGTTTGGTTACCACAGTATGATGGTCTTTCCAGCCCGCCTCGATCTGTCCCATTGGATTCTCAGGCTTTTTAACAGTTTTCTTGGTCACATCTCGGGTATTTCGAATATTTCCCTGAAGCAAGACTGCAGTGTGTCGTATGGCCGGGACCAGGTACTCCAAAAAACAACTGCCGGACCAATTCTCAGGTAACCATTTATATGCTTTTTTACCACACACAAAATAACAGTCCTCTACTTTAGTAGTTACTTTGTTACGAAATGACTGCCCTGCATGAAACATTTTCCTATCTATTACAGATAACTGTTTAAAAAGTACAGGATTATGTTGCACTTGATTAAGAGTTTTATGCATGGATTTAAGAAATGAGTCATAATCTGAACTACAAGTTCCACCCAGATTGTTTGCTTTGGTATAACATTTATATTGTACGGTCACATTACACTTGCTCCAACCCACTTGTATTGTATCATTCTTGTAAAAACATACAATTCCCTTTTGTGTCACAGGCAAATGCAGTGCTACCTTATCATATGCTTTAATAGATACTGTGTCAAAAAACAGATTTTCCCAGGTCTCATTGACCCCTAGGGGGATAGCAGTCATTAATAACCCCCTGTATGCTGTTGGTATGGCTGTGCAGATCCAGCAGTTTGAAACATTAAAAGTCTCAGCATACACATGTGTAATTGCCTGATAAGTGTTAAAGTTCGGGTGCCAGTCTGTTTGGTTCATCACGTTTAATCAGTTCAACTTTTGTGGCAGGAAAAAGGAAAAGCCACAACAAAAAGAACAATGTTATTAGCATAGCTATCAAAATAATCATGCAAGTTTTCTGAGGTTGTTCAGTGTCTCTATTCGCTCTATACCTGGTCATTTTGTTCTCGTTGTACAACAGTAACAAGGTTTTTGTCCAGTTCAAAGTTCTTAACCAGTTTACAGTGTGTCAAATGAATCCAGGATGCTTGCTCCGCGATCCTGACTGCAGTGGGTGTCGACAGTAGTACCTGGTACGGCCCTTCCCACTTCGGAGAACTCCAATTTTTTCTCTTCACTATCTTCACCCAGACCCAGGTGCCTGGGGCTACTGCTGCTTCCGATTTCATTTGCTCTTTATCTGAAACAGAATTTAACTGCAAAAGTTTGTTATTCAAAAATCACCTCATATACCCTGCAAGTGAACTGTCAGCCTCCTGCTCTGCAGACATGAGAGGTTTCCATTGAGGTGTATAATATGCCCTCCCAAACAAAACTTCAAAAGGAGCTAATCCTTTTGCATTTGGAACAGTTCTCATGCTCAACAGTGCCAGAGGTAAACAGTGCACCCAGTTCTTTTTTGTCTCACTAATTAATTTCCTAAGTTTATTCTTCAACACCCCATTATGCCTCTCTACTAATCCTGCAGATTGGGGGTGGTATGCACAGTGGTTTTTCAACGATATCCTGAAATAGCGACTAAGTTGTTGTATTGTTTGGTTTACAAAATGTGTGCCATTGTCACTATAAATCTTTTCCGGTATGCCAAATCTAGGTATAATTTCTTTAACAAGGACTTTTGCAACAGTAGCTGCATCTGGATTTTTAGTTGGAAAAGCTTCCACCCATTTGGAAAACATATCTATAATGACAAGGCAGTACTTCTTATTTTCACATTTGTTCAGTTCTATAAAACCCATACAAATAGTATGAAATGGATATGGTGGTGTAGGGAAACTCCCTTGCTTAGGTTTCAATGCCCCTTGTGCATGATGCTTGTTACAAACATGGCATGCTGCACAAAATTATTTTGTGTAATTAGTAAATCCAAACATTGTAAACACTCGATTCACTAACTGTACCATCCCCCCTGTTGAGACATGGCTCTGCCCATGGCTCAACAAAGCTGCATATCTAAACAAGTTAGATGGTAAAATTGGTTTCTTTTCTTTGGAGATGTACAGTCCCTTCTCAAGGATTGCTCCTCGTTTTATCCATTTTTGTTTTTCTGCATTTGTAGTAAGTGTCTGCATTGTTTTTAACATTTCTAAATCTAAAATCTCAGAAGGTTGTAATTCTTCGCTCAAAAGAAAAACTTCTGAAGCTGAAGCTGCCTGTTTTGCAGCTGTATCAGCCCTCGCATTACCTTTTGAAATGCTATCCTGTTGCTTGGTATGAGCTACGCATTTGCAAATAGCTACTTTCTGAGGTAACTGAATAGAGTCTAATAAATCTAAAATAAATTGCGCATGGTTAATTGGTTTACCAGTAGATGTTATCATTCCTCTATTTTTTCCACTGTTGCACAAAAACATGTACAGTAGAAAAAGCATACTGACTGTCAGTAAAAATATTCACTTTCTTGCCTTTTGCTAAGGCACATGCCTTCGTTAAGGCAATCAATTCTGCTGCTTGTGCAGATAAGTGGTGTGGTAAAGACTTCGCTTCTAAAATCTCGGTATCAGAAACTACTGCATACCCCACTAGGTTCTGTCCTGTAGGACCCCTCCTGCACGAGCCGTCCACATAGTATGTCACCTTGGTATCATCCAAGGGAACATCTGTAAGATCTTTTCTAGGTAGTGTCTTTTGCTCAATCTCCTGCAGGCAGCAGTGTGGTTTGCCATCTGCAGGGGTTGGGAGCAAGGTTGATGGATTCAAAGTTGTGCATCGTTCAATTGTAATATGAGGTTGGCTCAACAGTATAGTCATACAGGAAAGATGTCTAGCAGGAGAAAGATATGCTACTTTTTCTTGCAGTAAAATAATCGCAACTGCATGATGCACTCTCAATGTGAGAGGGTGGAACAATACTACTGAGGCTGAAGCCTGCACTGCCATTGCAGCTGCAACTACTGCTTGTACACAGTGGGGCAAGGATCGCGCCACTGGGTCTAGCTGTGATGAATAGTAAGCTATGGGGCGTTGTTTGTCCCCATGCTGTTGTGTTAACACTGATGTCATATATCCTTGGTTACAGTCTACAGTTTGGAAAAATCGCTTATGATAGTTTGGTAATCCTAAAACTAAGGAAGATGCTATCAGTTGTTTCAGTTTGCAGAAAGCTGATTCTGCTTCTGGTGTCCACTGTAATAAATCCTGTGCTGCCATTGGCTTTTTGAATATCAGATTAGTCAGCGGAGCAGATTCCAAAGCATAATTTGGTATCCAACTCCGACAAAAGTTAGTAGTTCCCAGGAAGGGCATAATTTCCTTCTTGGTAGTTAGTCTAGGTGCTTGTAATATTGCCGTTTTTCTGTCTTCATCTAATATTCTGCCCTCTTTGGATATTACATATCCCAGGTATTTAACCTGTTTTCTCCAAAGTTGCAATTTGTTCTTGTTTACCTTGTGTCCTTGAGTAGCTAAAAATTGTAATAATACTATGGTATCTTCTCTGCATTCCTGCTGGGTGGGGGCTGCCAGCAGAATGTCGTCTACGTAAGGTAAAATCTGACTACCTTTTGGTGGGATAAATCCCACTAGGTTACTTGCCATTTCTTGTGCAAATATCATTGGACTTTCACAATATCCCTGTGGTAATCTCGTATATGTATACCGTTTCCCCTGAAATGTAAATGCAAACCAATGTTGGCTGTCTGGGTGTATCGGTATCAAGAAAAATGCATTGCTAATATCTACCACAGAAAAATACTTCTGTTGAGGTTTTAAATCATTCAACAAGGTGTGTGGATCTGGCACCATTGGTGCCCTAGGTATAACTGCGTCATTCACAGCTTGTAAATCTTGGACCATACATCATTCCCCGTTTGCTTTTCTAACAGGAAATAAGGGTGTATTACATGGTGAATCAGGAGATTCTATTAAGACTCCTTCCTAAGTAAGGCTGCTATTATAGGTTTGATCCCTATCTCTGCATCCTTTCTTAAGGGGTACTGTCTTTTCTGAGGTCTAAATGCTGATTTTGGCATAATAGCAACTGGTCCTGCTGTACGAATAAGTCCTACATCTGATTTCCCTGTTGACCAGAGAGTCTCTGGTATGACTCGCAAGGTTTTTTCCTCTTCCTCCAGTAAGAGTAATAATCAGCTATCCTCACTTGCCTGTGAGTTCACAGCTGGGTGTGTCTGTGTTATCCAATTCAATTTCTGCTTCTGTACTCCTTGTTCAGAGAGTTCTAACTCTGTCTGTTTTTCCCACCTTGTGACTTTTTCTCCTAGGTCTGACCACTTCAAATTTTTTATTTTTTAGTTAATCTTACATGTGGCAATCGATTAGATTTGTAAAGTGCTAAAAATTCCTGGGGCAATGAACAGCTTATTACACTGTTTCCTTCTGTGTCCCAGTACAAGTTTTGTAATACTAGCCTATTAGCATGGTTTTTAAACAACTCTTGCTCATATTCTTTATCAGGTCCTGGTCTATTACAGTAATATAGAGTACAATGCAACAAATGCTGTTTGTCAGTGTCAAGGGAGGGGGATTTGCTGATGGCTATGTTCATCAGTTCTTCGGTTACTGCCCCTGGACCAGTCGTAACTAAGTCCTGGCTGTACCAATAATATGTCTCACCCTTCGGTCGTACTACAAAAGTATCCATTTGTCATTGTGCTTCCATACCCTGCATGATTGGAACTACGGCTATGCCAAATAGCTGCATCAAGTCTCTACCCAAGAGATTTACTGGGCATTTTGCAGAAACAACAATTTTACTTTTCTGGGTTATTCCTGAAACGGGGTCAGTTATTGCTATGTCATGGGAGAGTGGCTCCCGATACAGCTGTCCATTAGCTGCTTTCACTAGTATGTAATCTGGTGATTCTGAATCTTCTGGTAGTTTGGAAGGATGTATCAGGGTCCGTGAAGCCCCTGAGTCACACAAAAATTTGACTTCCCTTCCCCTCTACCAGAAGCGTAACCTCCAGTTTTGTGTCTGCTAAGTAGAGCTCTACGCACAACAATGCTAAGTCCAAAATTTCATTTTCTTCATCATCTATGAATTCATGTACATCCTCTATCCCTTCTGTCACATCCTCTACCCTTGCTACCACATTTTCATTTGTCTTTTCCTGTTTATTCTCATCCAACGATTCCTGACTATCATATAGTCATTCCTCACCCTCCTTATCTTCCGTAGTTACCTTCTTATTTAGCCTGCAATCCCTTGCCAAATGTCCCTTTTTCCCACATTTAAATCATTCACCCCTTTTCTTTCTTTCTTCAAAATCTTCTGATCGTTTATCAGATTGTTTGTTTCCCTGGGCATTTTTCTTACCCTTCCTCCCGGTTTGTACTACAAAGACTTCTGACCCATCTTCTACTGCAAATACTTGAGCTTTCTTTTTCTTTTTGCTATTAAAATGCCTTTCGGCATGTCTTGCATATTCAAGTAATGACTGTAATCTACTTGTACGATGATCTACCATGTGCTTTGTAATAAAGCTGCTAATGGGAGTAATACTGCCTTTTAAGAACGCATTCTTTAGCTGTTGCTCCTATGGGGAATCATGTGTTTGATCTTCAGGTACTTGCATTCCACAATGGTTATTAACACATTCTAATAATCTAGCATAATATCTATCAACAGTTTCACCTTCCTGTTATATGCACTGATTAATGCAAGTCCAATCAGCCCTAGGCTTCCATTTTTCAGAGCTTCGGTCTGTTAGACCTTTCACTCTGTTGTCCAGTTCTGCATTACTATGTGGGAGTGGTCTGAGCTCTGCGTCATGGGGATTCCAGTTGCCACTGATCATGTGCCAATCTGGACCTACAATTTGTATAACTACTTTTTCTACTTCTTCTCCATTCAAATGGTAACTTAACCTCATGCCCTGTAAGTCTTCTAAGAATTTTCTAAAATTAACTTTCGGATGGGGAATTCCCTTTGTGGCTTTCCGGATGTCTTCCAGTGTCCACGGTCTATATACTAGAAGAGTTGGATCCTGTCCTGCCTGTCTTGCCTGTGGATTTGGTACTTTATAGGTTCATAGGTTCATAGATTAGTACTAGGCTAACTACCCTTGTGGACCATTTCAAGCCTAGCCAATTACCCCATGTGAGAATCAAACCCTGCACCTTGTGTTTGTAAGGTAAACACCTTAACCATTATGCCATCCTCCCACCCCCTATGAGTGGACATATTTCTTCCTCACTCATAGCTCGTGAATTTTTATTCATTTCATATAATTCAATATCCCCTCTCAAGTTACGTGCTCGAGACCTGGTCTCGATAGGATCCCTGACAAACGGTTCTGATTTTGCAGGAACAGCTGGGTATAGCGGAGGTGGATCAGCTTGTCCACTCGCTTCATATTCTGGTAAGGGAAGTGGAGGGGGGGGGAGGAGGGGCTGTTGCTATTACCAAGTTATTATCTTCTTTGTCTAAAAACATTGCTTTTGAATTTTTAATCTTTTGTTCCCTGTGATTTGCTTCCTCAAGCCACCTGTGTGCCTGAGGGACTCCTAATTGCCGTTGCTTTTTTAGCTGACCTTTTGCGTCTGTTTTGAGTTGTCTAACAAGTTTAATAAGTGAAGATTTATCTAAATTACCATCAAGTTTGTATTTATCAACCCATTTCGTATAGTACTTAACATTATTGGCATGCTGTAATTGCATATATTTTGCGTCTTCGGTTAGGGGCAGGTCTCAGGAACTTTTCATGCACTGATTTCCCATGTTGCCTTAGCTAAGCTGTAAATTGTTATGTAACCCTTCTTATCACGTGGTACCACGATTTTACTCTTTTTCACAGTTTATCTAGAATAACTGTCTACCTATTCTCTTTCCCTGATCTATGACAAGACAGTAATCTTTTTGTCCCTGATCTGCACATGCAAATCTCCCTGACAAAACAGTTCTGTAACTAGTCCTTGATCTAAAACAGAAAAAAGGTAAATTCCTCCTTACCTGACCCTCCATGAGTTGATCCACCGGATCGTTGACTCGTCCTCCAATCCCAGATCAGAAACAGTGGCTGGCCTCTTTCGAACGACAATTCAGTCGGAGGTCTTTCAAAACAGAAGAGCCGATGTGGCCGCTTCTCCATACGGGTACATGCCACCGGGCCCAATTCTGACCTAGGCCTAGAGTGAGAGGTACTTTCTGGTCCGAAGGACCAAACTGTCAAAGGAAAAATATACTTTAAAAATGATCAAAACACGGTAGGTTCAGGTTAAGGCACTTTACTCTTGCAGCAAGGAGACAAAAACGTGCTAATACAGAGTTTTTCTAACTAGAAACAGGAAATACTTTCATTTTTATACACTTTCTAATAAGACATTGTCTACCAAGCTGACGTAACAAATCACAAGTCTTTTCATCATAATTTATTAACAATTAGTCTCATGAATTTCTGCTGATTTATCAATTTTTGTGAGAAACTTCCTAAGAAAAACAACGTGGCCTTGGTTACTACCGGTTAGATACATGCAATGTTACCATTCAAGGTACTATGGTTAATTCAAGCACAAAGCTAGCAGTTCATTTCTCTAATAATCCTTTGTCTACATTATCTCTAATTTACTGCAGCTGTACATGTTCTCATACTTCGAACAGAGCTGATTGTTTAGAATCATTACATTTACAGGATATAGCATTGTTCATTCATTCTTTCCTGACCTAGCAGATAAGCACCTGCTTCTCAAGTACATTTCCAAAAGGCATAAACATGAATATTGCTGTGCTAGCAATTATTAGGTCAGAGGGCATCTTGCAAGTTTCAGAAAGCACACTGCAGTTTCAAAAAGCATCTTTTCAGTCTCATATGAAACTCAATTTATATATATATAAAACAGTGCATATAAAATAGAATGAAAAACATGTTAACTCATTTAGCTTCTAATTAGCATTAAGCATACACGCATTAATACATATTTTTCTGACAGTTGTCTTTGGAATCTTTGGCAATTTTATTTTCATAACTAGCTTTGGAGGATTTTACGAGGGATCTCAGCTTCTTACTGAGGCTGGTAAGGGAGTTTTTTTGTATCCTGGTATTTTCCTCTTTTCTGCAACAGTTTATTGCTTCTGTTGTATAGTTTGTTTATGGCAAGGGAACCACCAGATTGGCTTCCTTTTTTTCTAGGAGAGTGTCTTGTTTCTATTTGGGATGGCACAATTCATGCATGAGTGGATGTGCGCGTACAGTGCCTTAGTGTAGGATTCAGCAGTCGAACATTCAGCTCCCATCTGCATGAGTGTCATGAAGTTAGTCACTTCTGACTTGAATAGCATGAAGTTGGCTTTGGAGAAGTTTTTTACAGAGGTTTCCTTACTGGGGGTGGGTGTGGGATGTGGATGTCAAGGGTGATTTGCTTATGGTCAGACCTGACCAATGAGGAGGTGACCACTAGTGTGAAGCATCTATCTCCCATGTTGGTAATGACCAGGTCTAGGATATTGGATCCCCTGGTGGGACAATGGATTATTTGATCTAGGACATTGGAATTTATGAATTCCAAGAACCGTTGGGAAAAGGTGTTGGTACCCATGTAGTTTTCCCAGTTAATGACAGGGTAGTTAAAATCACCCAGTATTAGGGTGTTTGGTTGTATCTTAATATTTTCCAGTATGTTTAGAAAGATGTAGTGAGAATCTTGGGGCATGGTGGGGGATCTGTAGCAAACTACAATTTGGATTGCAGTCTTACCTAGTGTTAGTTGCACCTGGAGAATTTCAGATGCATTGTGTTGGGCAACTAGCCTGGAGGTGTGAATATCCTTGGTGAATATGGACACTCCCCCACCTTTAGTGTTTCGATCCTGGTTTGGTAGCCGAAAAGTGTGGTAAGAGTTGTAGCCTGGTATTGCAGGGGTGCTCTCTGGAGCCTTGAACCAGGTCTCAGTTACTGCACAGATATAGATGTTCTCCATTTTTAGGAGTGCCTCGAGAGAGTACATTTTGAGGTTTAGACTTCTAGCACTGAGTAGCATAACCTTCAGATTTTGCATCCTTGTATCTGTTGCAGTAGTGGTTTTGTCCTTTGAACCTTGCCTAAAAAGGGCACTATAAGGGTGGCAAGAGCTTTAGCCAGTAATCTGAATCCCAGGGGTGACAGGTGCAGACCATCTCTGGCAAAGCATTGTGGTTTGTTGATCATGTCGCCCCAGGCAGACAGATACTGGATCCCCATTGAATGACACCAGAAGCTTAGCCAATTGTTGAAGTCAATCATTTTGTCCTTATACTCTGGTATCATTCTGGGCAAAGGCACGATGCTACTCAGGGCTAGGGTCATACCTGCCTGGACCACATGATCCGAGAGCTCTTCCATGTCTCTTTTCATGTAGTCCAGGGAGGTATCTCTCAAGTCTTTCACTCCAACATGGACAATGACAGAGTCATAATTGTACTTGTGGAGTGACTTGAGTACTTGAGTGCATGCGTTATATAGCAGATCCTGGCACCCGACAGGCAGCTGACTGTAATTATCTCCTTGTTCAGCCTGGTGAGTGGGACATCAGTGTGCCTGACTATAGAGTCACCTATGACTAAAGTGTTGGGTACATTGTCTTGCCTTAGGGACTGTTGTTGGGTAGCACACTGGTGTTGTTAGCTAAGTGTCACTTTGGTTGTGACTGGTGTTTGCTTGTGTTTCAGCTTCGGGGGTCTTTGTTGCTTGGGCAGGTTAATGTTAAGGGCCTCCACATATGTGGGTTTAGTGTTGCTATGTGTGGGTGTTGATGGTGTGGGTTTTGAAACACTATGTGTTGCTTGAGGTGTAGTTCAGGTGTTAACCTTCTCATCTTAACTGTCTAGCACAATCTTGGCTGGAGAGAGCTTTGCTTCCAGTTTGGCTATGTAAGTGCATCTCTCACAGGTTGTAGTGTTGGGTGGTAGGAGGAGAGGGTTGTCTGTATCAATGAGGCAGTTGCTGCATTGCCCCAGTATGCCCAGATTCACCAGGTGGACAGGAGAAACCACCAGAAGCTGACCCTTGGACATGCCTGTTTAGGTGCTTTTTTTTGTAAAGTACAAGAGCTGTTTTCCTTACTTTTGCAAGGTAGTTTGCAATTATAGGCTGTTTTCTGCCTATAATTAATTTTTCCTTATTAACAAGGAGAGCTGAGTGCTTATATCAGTTTAAGGCCTCCTAGTGCTTTCCAGCAGGTTCTAGAGCAAGTGCGAGTCACAGGGGTTCAGATGTTAGCGTTACTACTGAGAAACCAGTTAGTTGTAAGGGAAAATTTGAATAGCAGACTTTCTGGCACCTGGAATAGTTTAACCGCAGCCCAGCGGTGCTGCACAATGTGAAAAATGGGCAAACACACACATTTTTAAGCCAGAAAGTTGAAAGGGATAGAAAGCAACCCAAAAAGGCTAAAAAATTACAATTTCATGCTGGAAACCACTCCCCTAGTGTTAGATAGGCAGTACAATGCTCACCACTCCCACTGGTAAGCAGTAGAACATCCCTCTACCACAGCAAGGTCTGGATATCTCTGAACACAGAAAATAAAGTCCTGAAACCAACAAAGCCTGGGATCTGGACTATACTAGCTAGGAAAGGCAGGGAATGAGTAAACAAGATAGTATATTTTGTTTGTTTTTTTGTTAAAACAGGTTAAACAATGCAATAATACAGTAAATAAACACAGAAAAGGCTAACACACTTGAGTGTATAGCCCTAAACATTAAATGTAATTAAAACTCTACAAAATTAGCAATTTAAAACTTTTTAAATGAAGCAAGGCAAGTGCACAACTGAAAAACAATTTAAGAGGCAGTAATAAAGTAGAATAAGTAGCTACTCTACATATACAGAGAAGTCTATATATACAGAAAAGCAGCTAGACCAAGGAACAAGATGTTGCAAGGACCCATACAATTTGTATTTAATTTATTTGCATGAATGTTAGCTTTAAAGTGATACCTTAACCATTACTGTGTGATGCTCCTTAAAGGAGATATTCACAGAAATATGATTGATATAATATTTCTCATAATTGATAAATAAACAAAGCATAGCATCTCATCACCTGTAACAGACAGATGCTACATATCAGTGTAGATGTTGTGCATCTCAATGTCAGATTCAAAATGCTGCATCATTTGTGTCATCACCATGCTCCCTTGCAAAGATATGGACATAATAATGAGAAGTATTGGAAATGTATAATTTTCATAATCTTACAAGACTAAACAAACTGTGATATCTGTACATGTGTACAGTGTACAGACACAGATCTTTTACCATGTTGTAAGGAGTAACACTGTCTTCAAAATGAGGTATTACTTGGCACACTGACATGCTCCCTTGCAAAGTTATTTACCAAAATATGAAAAAAATCATAATTTCCATGACCTAAGTCCAAAAACAACTTTGATATCTGCACATGTGTACACCATACAGGCACAGTTCTTTTACCATGTTGGAACTATCAATACTGTCTTCAAAATAAGGTATTGCTTAGCACATTCAGATGCTCCCTTGCAAAGTTATTTACCAAAATATGAAAAAAATCATACTTTCCATAACCTACATCCAAAACAAACTTTGATATCCATACATGTGTACAACATACAGGCACAGTTCTTTTACCATGTTGGAACTATCAATACTGTCTTCAAAATGAGGTATTACTTAGCACATTCAGATGCTCCCTTGCAAAGTTATTTATCAAAATATGAAAACAATCATAATTTCCATGACCTTAGTCTGAAACAAACTTTGATATCTGCACGTGTTCAGCATACAGGCACAGTTCTTTTACCATGCTGGAACTATCAATACTGTCTTCAAAATGAGATATTATTTAGCATTTTCAGATGCTCCCTTGCAAAGTTATTTACCACAATATGAAAAAAATCATAATTTCCATAACCTAAGTCTGAAACAAACTTTGATATTTGTACATATGTACAACATACAGGCACAGTTTTTTACCATGTTGGAACTATCAATAGTGTCTTTGAAATGAGGTATTGCTTAGCACATTCAGATGCTCCCTTGCAAAGTTATTTACCAAAATATGAAAACAATCATAATTTCCATAACCTTAGTCTGAAACAAACTTTGATATCTGTACGTGTACAACATACAGGCACAGTTATTTTAACATGTTGGAACTATCAATACTGTCTTCAAAATGAGGTATTACTTAGCACATTCAGATGCTCACTTGCAAAGTTATTTACCAAAATATGAAAAAAAATATAATTTCCATAACTTGAGTCCTAAAAAAATATATCTGTACATGTGTACAGCATTCAGACCCAGTTGTTTTACCATGTAGACACATATGATTGTAAATACACACATTCTTGGTGTAGACAACATACTTCTGAATGGGTACATGTAAAGAGAAAAAGCAAGGTAAGGACCACCACTCCACTAATGAATCCAGGACAGGCATGGGACTTCAGCAGCAGGCAAGGCCATCTGATTTGTCCAATAGCTGTGGTGGCTACCCACTCAGACAGCTGATACCACTGCAGTCTCACGACCTCCTTCAGTGTCAACAGTCTGCCTTACTTATGTCTTTTCTCTTTACATGTATCCATTCAGCAATGGACCTAAGGGATCAAGTTCTGTATTACTAAGCCCTTCCTGTCATCTAAACCTACACATGCCTGATAAAAGCAGAATAAAAAAGGAAGTATTGCAGGATGGTTACTGATATATTAGACTGTATGTGAAACAGTTGTTCTTTCTCACCATCTTCACCAGCTCCGTACCACAGTTATTTGCCAAACTCATAAAAATATATTTTAGACAACATATTTCATAATAGAGTTTTACTTACCATACTGGTCCTACTTGGTCATGGGTGTTTTCCATTCTTCTCACAAGCTGCATGTTACCAATCCTGCATAGCTCTCCTCATGCCATTGTGGAGGTCAGTCAAGAACAATGCAATGCCCTACTCAGTTAGTTGAATGCCATCCCTTCTGAACAGGTGAACATCTTCCACGGTGATGCTGTCATGGCAGATTGTAGATCCACCGACTCTGCACATCAAGCCATGCATGAACCCATTCAGTAAATGTCTGGCCTTGTATGCTGCCCGTTGACTGTTTGCTGTTTTCCATATCTGTTGAGGAATTATGTCAGACCACACAAAATGACAACATGGCCACCATGACTGCAGGTGTTCAAAAATTTCTCTGATTTGAAACCGTAGCCATCCAAGTGGTTGTGTGATGACATCATTCCCTCCAATGTGTAGCAGAAGAATGTTGGGCTCAGGGTAGATGGAACACTTCTCTTCCAACAATTGCATTACTCGCTCCAATGCATGCCTCTTCTTACAATCCAGTATACCTTCACATTGGATGTGGGGAAGCTCAGGTTGTACTGGTTTTCAGTTATGGAGGCATGGCTGGCAGCCCAGTGAATGTAGGAATGGCCATATACCCACACTGTCATTTGTCGTTCTCCTGCTTGTGAAGCCATGTCAGTGTCAGAAGGTGGATGAACCTGCACAGGAAATAAAATGCAAACAGATTACTACTGATGTTTGACAGCTGTATTGGAAAACTACATATATATGTATATCATATGCATTACCTGGTTAGCCCATCCAAATCTTCACTCCTATCCACAGGGGCAGTATTCTTTTCATTGGGTACATAAGTGGTGATGATGCTGCAAAGGTACATACCTACCACCCATGAAAACACCAAATTACACACAATGACTGACAAGGGGACACAGAAAGGGCACATGCAAACTGATTTTAGACTCTCAACACAATACAGATATCAGACAAGGTATAATATGGACATCAGAGAAGGTACATAAAGAAACAGAAATGTCCAGATTTTGCCTCATAGATTTGTTACATTTCTTGAAATTGTACAAATGACAGAAAGAAAGTGGTGGGGGCAAAGAACTGGACATCCCTCCAAAATTAATGAGAAGACAAGAGAAAAACTGGTCAGAGAGGCTGACAAGAGACCTACAGCAACACTAAAGGAGCTGCAGGAATTTCTGGCCAGTACTGGTTGTGTACTACATGTGACACCAACCTCCCATACTCTTCATATGTCTGGACTATGGGGTAGGGTTCCAAGACGGAAGCTTTTTCTTACCCAGAGAAACATCCAGGCCCAGTTAAAATTTGTGAAACAATACAGCAACTCTCCCAAAAGCATGTGGGGAAATGTGCTATGGTTTGATGAAGCCAAGGGTGAACTTTTTGGCCACAATTCCAAAAGGTACATTTAACGCAAAAACAACACAAATGGAACATTATGGTGAGTACTTAACTTCTTTATCTGATGTTGTATGCACAAACACCAAAATGAAACATCTTCCCAGTGACCCCTTTCACAGTCTGCCCTACTATGCACAAGCACCAGAATGCAACATTTCCATCAAAACCCCCTTCAGCAGCTCTTCCAAGTATGCACAACAACCAGCATGAAACATTAGCCCCAATGACCCGTTCATTAGTATATCCGAGTATACACAAGCTCTAAAATCAAACATTTGCCATGTGACCCCTGCAGTAGTAGTATGTGCAAATACCACTTCTCACCAAATCACACAAGTACACATCACCCACTAAGAAATCATAGTTATTTCCAAATGTTTTCTGTTTGCAATGTCACACAGTACCTTCACACCCCCTGCACAGCTGCCATCAGCTGTTGCTATAGGGGGACTAGGAGCTTATAATGGCATTGAAAGTAAACACTGCTATCCAACCTGAA
The DNA here is from genome assembly GCF_019279795.1 of Protopterus annectens. NCBI lineage: Eukaryota > Metazoa > Chordata > Ceratodontiformes > Protopteridae > Protopterus > Protopterus annectens. The sequence continues at coordinate 1,089,636,891 of NC_056733.1, read as the reverse complement.
GCAGACCAACACGGTTCAAATGCACTTGCATAGGCAACCCGTGGAAAGCATAAAAATAACAAACTAAACGTTTGGTCTTCCTTAGTGGCATATGAAGGGATGATGATCCAAAATGCTTACTTCCTGCTGAACAATAAAAGGTTAGTCAAGACAGCAAACTAATTTATACACATAACATAAGTCACAGCTTCTATTTCCAATGGCAATATCATAACAACCAAAAGTTACACATTTTACACACACTTGAGATATTCACCATGAGTTTTTTAAACCCCCTGATAATAGTCAAATTAAATCAGATTGCATTCTTATTAAACTGAAATGCAATTATGAATCTATTAAATTTAAACAAAACATGGTAACTATAACAAAAGCATGGGACTTCAGTATTCATTATCCACAATCAACCAGAATAATGCTTTTAGAGTTCTTTGACCACTGCAAACACTCTTCAGTATTCTAAAGCTCACCCCTACACTTAACAGGGTTCCACAACCCCCCTTACAATGATTTCCTGCACAGTAGGACACACAGCACATATTTCAAGATAAGCCTTTACATATTCATATAAAAATGCCCTATCAACAGTAAACATTTCCATGCAGCGCAAGAAAGTTGGGGATTTTACATTATGAAGCTATAAAATGCAGCAGTGCTGAAAAAAACACTGCTTCACCCTTGCCATTCCTTTATGGCAATCACATGTAGGCAATTTTAAAATAAAAAGAATGTGTGTTTAACAGCTCTAAAAAATAAAGTTAAAAACACTAGTTTTATGAGGGCAACCAGATGCCTATATTTCTAAAGTGCACTGGAGACAAATTCAACATTTGCGGATGGATTTTACCTGAATTATCTGGACAATGGACCCGATCCTTAACTGTAATATACAGAAAAAAATACAAGGAAAGCATAGATTCATAGATTAGTACTAGGCTAACTGTCCTCGTGGGCCATTTTAAGCCTAGCCAATTACCCCAAGTGAGAATCAAACCCTGCACCTTGTGTTTCTAAGGTAAGCACCTTAACAATTACACTAGCCTCCCACCCCTATAATTTTTAGTTTCCTTACAAGCTTCATAGGTTCACAGATTAGTACTAAGCTAACTGCCCTTGCGAGCCATTTTAAGCCTAGCTAATTATCCCTTGTGATATTCAAACCCCACACCTTGTGTTTGTAAGGCAAACACCTTAACCATTAGGCCACCCTCAAAAAAAAAAAAAAAAAAACACTAAGGGAAAATAATCCTGCAAATGTCTGCCCAGCCATAAAATGACAGAAAAGCAGTTATATACACTGCATAGAAAACGTCACATAACACTGCACCATAACTTGCTTAAATTCTAGGTTCAGAACATTTCTTAGTTTGAAAATAAAAAAGCAGGGAGGATAGGGCTTTAAACTACAAGTGCCTGCAGTATTTCTGAGGGCTTCAACAGAAAGAAAGAGGACATGTTCACTCAACAAGGCCCTAACCCCTTTTATTTGAAGTCCTGTTCTGTTCAGCGTGAGAATACTCAGCTACTAAGCACCTTAATCTACATGATGGGGAAAATTCCTTGTCTCAACATACAGATCCACATCATGAACATTAGCTTGACATAGATATTTTGAGTGATGAACAAGCAGAAACTGGATATATTCCACTGTATACAATAATGAAACTCAGAAGATTAAACACAGCATAAAACTTAGGAAAGGACATTATGTCAACCAATATTACAAGGGACAGCCTGCTGTCTCCACCAGTTTAAAAAAACAAAACAAATTATGTTGTTAGTAATGCAATCGATGAAAATACTGATGCTTTTTGGGGACTGAATGTTCCACTTCGATGCGTTTGCCGTGAAGCTCCACCTTCCCTAAATTCGACACAAATTATATAGCTTTAAAAATTACTAGCCTATCAAAAATGCAAACCAAGCACTGCTTCCTATGCAGACAGTGGCCTTTGCTCTAGCTTTGGAAATCGGAATAAACAGCACTTAATTATTTGCTGCAAGAACTTCAAACAAGCATCCCTTATAAATGATTATACAGCTCAGAAAATGTCATGGCCTGACTAGACAATAATTAAGTTAAGCTACTCTCCCTCCTACAAACACACACCTCAAAAATGTAATACAGAGATATTCCAACCACTCATTAGAACTGTTCCATTATCAGGGCAACAGTTCTAACCAATGATCGCATTGCTGTTATTTTGTAGAGCGGTCCTCCTGACTTTGCTTCATAATATTGTGCTGTCTCTCCTAAAATGTTTAATTCTGTGGTAAATCACTACATGGCATTCAGTCAGTAATGCAAGACATTGATAGCTATTATTGTTTAGGAAATGTACAAGAATTAGATAGAGTAATGTTTAAAAAGCCTTTATTTCTTGTCTTCGTCGCTGATTCTTCAACAAGGAAGTTAAGAGTTATGCTATTAGTGAGTAGAGACTCTTGTATGCATAACTTGCACCTGAAGAAGAACAGTATATTTTTCGGGTTTTTGTCTGCACTACACTACTCCGGAAATGGGCAGAAATACCCAGACCAAAGGATTCTATCTTCTTCTAAGTACATTACACACATACATAAACATATAATGCACTACATGCATACAAAGACATTAGAATTAGAATCTAACTTAAAATAAAATAAAAAAGTTGTAAATTAGTGAGAGCATATTACTCCAAACATCTTTTATCTGAGACTGGAGTGATGGTAGTGGGTAATTATCGGTCTCTAAAAATATCTTTTTGCTGTATTCCTTGGTGTGAAAGTCATTTGACTAAAATAATGAGTCCCCCTTTTGTGCAACAAAATTGGTAGTACATCTTGTGCTAAAAATCAAGGGGTCTTGCTCGCAATAACCCATAAGCAATAGACTACCTAACTTAGCAACAATACTCAACAATGCAAAACAGCTGTAGGAGATGTACTACCTACAAGAAATAAAGTGTTACATTTTGAAAATGTCATGGCTTGACTAGACAACACTCAGAGCTAACAAAAAATGTTTACACAGTTAGCCACTACAAAATAACAATAAAAATCAAACCTGCCTGCTCAGTAAGAGTTCTGACTGTGCACATATATGCATACAAAAAAAAGCCGGAATAAAAACTATAAAATCCTAGGACTCCTTTATTCTGTTCAAACTTCTTCAGCGACAGCTTACCTGAAGGGAAAGAAGCAGTTCTTGGGGCAATCAAACCAGGAACTCCTTGTAGCAACTGCCGATATGCCTCAGGAACTCAGTAACTATCTCTGGTGATCCATCAGTGCCCAAATAAAATAGTGGGATCCAGTAGCAGATAAAATCTCCTAATATTAGCAAAACGAAAAGAAATACCTGCTGCTGGACCCTCTATTTATTTGGTGAAAACAAAAGAAAATTAGGTTGGGGTTGGAGTTGTTAAGCAAGTGCTTGCTTGGATTGCAAGAATCCGATTGGCTGCCACCACTTGGTTTATCAATAACTTTTCCAGTAGATTTTCTATGAAAAGTTTAACGTGACCTTAATGTAAAAACATGCTGAATCTTAACTACATATGATAAATTACAAGTTCAGTTATGATTTCAGCATTTTTTACATTAAGATCAACTGCAAATCAGCGCTACTATTTCTCACACTTGTGGAAGGCACTTGGGGGTAACAGTTTGCAATTCATATCTTCTCATGGCACTCTCAGATGTAAGCACAGAGGTGCCATGAGAAGGTACTTGGGGTTAATGAGTTAATGTGTGCATGGCATATGCATCACAACATGCATGCATGTCTGTTGTCCAGTTACACTGATGCTACAACTTTAACAACACACAGCACAAGGTATGCATGTACCAATATGCTATTCATATAAGTAGCCTCCATCAGCTGCACTGCCTCAGAAGTCCACATACCACCCATAAGGAGGAGTCATGTTGGTATTTCCCTGACCCAGTTACCACACTGAATCAGTAAATGGGCCAATGATACAGGCACAGGCAGACACTACATACACCATATCACAGATGGTGAGCATGCTGTGTGTTTTTTTGTGAAAAGTACAACCATTACCAGAAGTGTGAAATGGCCTTTAATTAAGTTAGAGTAAGATACATATAAGAACCTGGAGCAAACATGCTTGCTGAAGTCCTTGGCAGCTCACATGGCATCCATCTTTTGGTCACAAACAGATTGTTTATATTACCCTGTGTATTGTATTCTACTTGCAGTAAATAGAGTAGAAGCCCTTCTCGTTGATATACCAGACACCATGTGTGGCAGGAGGGACCTTGATGGCAATGTGAGTGCAATCAAGGGCCCCCTGAACTTTACAGAAACAGGTTATGTTGTAGAATGCCCACAAAGTTGTCCATGGATACCACAGATGCTCCTTCAAATGCTGCAGCATTACATCAATGAGCTGATGTAGGATCCGTGAGAATGATACCTGTAAAATTCCTAAAATATCTCCTGTCAGACTCTAAATGGTGCTTATGGCAAATAAGATTAATGCTAGCAGCACAACTTCACAACTACTGGGACAGGTAGACCGCTTATCAGCTTTGATTTCCATGTCTACTTCCTCCTCACTGATGTCACTATTCACACAAGACCAGTCAACAATATTTGGTAGTGGAGGTAATGGAATGCCAGCCATCAGTGGACTCTTCTATGATGCAGCGGCTAACAGTGCACAACATCACAGACACTGGCTCCAATGGTGGGCAGTAATATGTTCTGCTTATTTAAGGCTACTGGTGTTCCTAGCACAATATTTCAAGTGCAACTAATGTATAGCATAAAATCCTGGTGTTTAAAATTAATCAACACCATGGCTTTTATGCTATATTTATACTCTATGAACCACTCTGCCAAATTAAATTTTCTCATCTGCATACACAGCAAGTGTCACTAACATGATGGCACTCAGTTGCATGCCATGAATACTGAGATGTTTCTTCTGCAGCGCAGTCAAACTACTTGTTTCCCCTGAATTACCATCTCACATCATCATTCACTATGCTATTTTGCATAACACTAAGAGGTAATTGTTTCTAAATACCCCCAATGTGTTTCTATATATCACACAAGTACACTAACCTGTGACTCTTTGATAAAAATCAATAAACATTTAAAATTTTACTATCTTTTTAACTTACATTTGGTAACTTAAAAGAAATAGTTGAAATCAGACTAATCTACAGATGTTTTGGTTGAGAGCACTTTTTGAAGCCCTTTGTCCAAATTTAGTTTGTGAAAATATTGCAGTTCAATGGAATGTCATTTAGTAAAAAGTTACTTTGTAATATTTGCATAAATGAGTAATTTGATGTTACACTTGTATTAGGATTGTGTTTACTACTGATGTTTTGGTTGCTGTTATGCTTTAAGTTAGTTTCAGGACTGGAGTTAGTGTTTGGATCAAATTTATGTTTATTATTTTTAGTGACAGAGTTAGATTGTTACAGTTAGATTAAATTATAGGGTTAGATCCAAATCAATGAAAAGGGTATTGATTTGTGTGGTTTGCCATGTCATGTCATGAAGTGTATACTTTTCTCTGATACAAAGTAATCTACTACATCTATTTTATTTTATACATTCTTTAAAATAGCATTCAACTGTTTATTTCAACTATTTGGTCTTGACTTTAATGTTTTATAACCTTGCATTCATTGAGATGTGTTAGGCAAAAAGATATTAGCAAAATAGGGGCTATATTATTTGTTTGGTGAAATCATGCACTGAATGCATTGTAAAATCACACAATGAATGACAGCTCCCATTTAAAGTAGACAAATCAAATATTAACTTTATTTATATTTTTGCTGGATTTAAAAAGGTACTTCTGCAGGCTGAGCCAGAAAATAATCTGTTTGTTTTAAATGTATTTTTAGTACTATTCAACAGAGACCAAATGCATTCTGTGTTTCTGAATCTCTAACTTGAAAGTATAAAGCATGGTATGCCTGTAATAACAATATAGTTTGTCACCACTTTCTGCAAAACAGCATATTAAACAATCAGTGATATGTTAATGTATTTCTTCATATTATTACATGCTACATTTGGATGGAAAACATCATAACATAGTGGTTGAAAATGATTTAGAGCTGAGGAATAACATGTAGGATATTTTTTCTTGCAGCTGTGCCTGGACAAGGATTGTGAGCCCAAGAAATAATAGCAACAACCCAGAGTTGTTAGAAAATCTTGACTTCATCTTTAACTGGTGAAATTGCATGCTTTCCAAAAATGAGGTATTGTCATTCATTTAGTTTGAAGATACATATTATCACCACTTCTTATTTTAATCTCTCAGGATGATTACTGCTTTTTTCCTTAATGCAATTGGTCAATAAATGTGAGAAAGTATATAACATTTATAACATATTATGTTTTAAGGGACAGGAATGCATTTTGTATTTGTGAATCTCTAGCTTGAAAGTATAAAACATGACAAGCTTGCAACTACAGTATAGTTGCCACCCCTTTCTGAAGAACAGTATATTAAACAATTAGAGATATATTAATTTATTTCTTTATATTATTACAGATATGTTCATACATTTGGATGAAAAACATCATGATATAGTGTTTCAAAATGATTTAGAGCTGAGGAACACCATGAGGGAATATTTTTTTAAATTGTGCATGCCTGGGCAAGGGTTGTGAGTCCAAGAAATAATGGCTAGAACCCAGAGCTGCTTTGAAATGTTGGTTTCTTCTTTAACAGGTGAAATTGCATGTCACCCTCATATGTGGTATTGACATTCATTTACATGTCAGAAGTTGTAAAACCAAAAAGGCTCACATAGTGTCAGAAATTAACCCAATACTCCATGAAGGCAAAATACGTATAACATATTTATTCCAGCATGTCAAATATGAAATAAATGATGTTTACATGAAAAAATACTGTAAAACAATCAATGGTTAACCACTTTCATCCCTGACTATCAGGACTTCATTAAAGTCTTGACTTTAATGTTTTATAACCTTGCATTCATTGAGATGTGTTAGGCAAAAAGATATTAGCAAAATAGGGGCTATATTATTTGTTTGGTGAAATCATGCACTGAATGCATTGTAAAATCACACAATGAATGACAGCTCCCATTTAAAGTAGACAAATCAAATATTAACTTTATTTATTTATATTTTTGCTGGATTTAAAAAGGTACTTCTGCAGGCTGAGCCAGAAAATAATCTGTTTGTTTTAAATGTATTTTTAGTACTATTCAACAGAGACCAAATGTATTCTGTGTTTCTGAATCTCTAACTTGAAAGTATAAAACATGGTATGCCTGTAATAACAATATAGTTTGTCACCACTTTCTGCAAAACAGCATATTAAACAATCAGTGATATGTTAATGTATTTCTTAATATTATTACATGCTACATTTGGATGGAAAACATCATAACATAGTGGTTGAAAATGATTTAGAGCTGAGGAATAACATGTAGGATATTTTTTCTTGCAGCTGTGCCTGGACAAGGATTGTGAGCCCAAGAAATAATAGCAACAACCCAGAGTTGTTAGAAAATCTTGACTTCATCTTTAACTGGTGAAATCGCATGCTTTCCAAAAATGAGGTATTGTCATTCATTTAGTTTGAAGATACATATTATCACCACTTCTTATTTTAATCTCTCAGGATGATTACTGCTTTTTCCTTAATGCAATTGGTCAATAAATGTGAGAAAGTATATAACATTTATAACATATTATGTTTTAAGGGACAGGAATGCATTTTGTATTTGTGAATCTCTAGCTTGAAAGTATAAAACATGACAAGCTTGCAACTACAGTATAGTTGCCACCCCTTTCTGAAGAACAGTATATTAAACAATTAGAGATATATTAATTTATTTCTTTATATTATTACAGATATGTTCATACATTTGGATGAAAAACATCATAATATAGTGTTTCAAAATGATTTAGAGCTGAGGAACACCATGAGGGAATATTTTTTTAAACTGTGCATGCCTGGGCAAGGGTTGTGAGTCCAAGAAATAATGGCTAGAACCCAGAGCTGCTTTGAAATGTTGGTTTCTTCTTTAACAGGTGAAATTGCATGTCACCCTCATATGTGGTATTGACATTCATTTACATGTCAGAAGTTGTAAAACCAAAAAGGCTCACATAGTGTCAGAAATTAACCCAATACTCCATGAAGGCAAAATACATACAACATATTTATTCCAGCATGTCAAATATGAAATAAATGATGTTTACATGAAAAAATACTGTAAAACAATCAATGGTTAACCACTTTCATCCCTGACTATCAGGACTTCATCAAAACCATTTACATCAAACACAGCAAGGTTTAAATAATATCAGGCAAATCATGTGATGCATAAAGAAATAAATAAAGAAATATCAATTACAGTCAAATAATCTTGTGGAAAATTAAAAATATGTAAAAATAAAGTAAAAATGAAAATAAATGAATAAAAATGTTAAAATACAAAAATATTAAAATACCACTCCAACCTTAACCACTGTGTAGAACAGTGTGTAAAAGTGAAAACTAAAGACACTGTTTAAAGTTTAGCATCCCCGAGTTTTAAAATTGGGAGAATGGACAGCTGTTCATTCAGCCCTAAGTAAACAGAGACATTACATCTCAGCTACCAAATAAGTTCCCTATGTTCAACTCTTGTTTTCCAAGACCCTCCCTGATTTGGGTATGGAAAAACTTATATTAACCTAAATAAGTCTTTGGAAAAAGTGGGACATGTCTGTGAATGTTTGTAAAGGGAATTGTTTAGATTACACTTCAAAATAGCATAAATGTGTGCATATATTCTCTTCTGAAAATGCCTTTTGGTTTTACCAACATAAAAACAATTGTCTGAAGTTACATATCATTGTAGATCATTCCCTTATTGTAATCTGTCAGGATGATTAGTGCTTTTTTTCCTTATTGCAATTGGTAAATTTACATCAAACATAACAAGGTATAACAGTATTTACCTGTTATGTTGCAAGCCACAGAAATGCATTTTGTATTTCTAAATCTCTAGCTTGAGAGTATAAAGAATAGCATACCTGTAATCACAGTATAGTTTGTCACCCCTTTCCAAAGAGCAGCATATTAAACAATTAGAGATCGCCAGTGAGCTTTGCTTTTATATTTTAGTTTCCTTATGAAGTTTGAGTTCTTGTTTAGTTAACAATTAGAGATGTATTAATGTATTTATTCATGTAGTTACAGATATTTTCATGCATTTTTGAATGGAAAACATCATAATATAGTGGCACAACATGATTTAGAGCTAAGGAATACCATGAGGGGATTTTTTTTAGCTGTGCCTAGGCAAGAATTGTGATTTGAAGAAATAATGGCTAGAATCCAAAGCTGCTTAGAAATGTTGATTTCTTCTTCAACTGGTGAAATTGCATGTTGCCCTCAGGTGAGGTATTCCCATTCATTTTCCTGTCTGAAATTACATATCATCACTTTTTATTTTAATCTCTCATGATGATTTTTTTCTTTAATGTAATTGGTCAATAAATGTGAGGACGTATATAACATTATTAACCTATTATGTTTTAAGACACAGAAATGCATTTTGTATTTGTGAATCTCTAGCTTGAACGTATAAAGAATGGCATGACTGTAACCACAGTATACTATGCCACCCCTTTCTGAAGAACAGAGTATTAAACAATTAGATATGTATTAATGTATTTCTTTATATTATTACACATATTTTTATACATTTGGATGGAAGACATCATAATACAGTGGTTCAAAATGATTTACAGCTGAGGAATACCATGAGGAAATAAAACTGTGCCTGGGGTAGGGTTGTGAGTCCAAGAAATAATGGCTAAAACCCAGAACTGCTTAGAAATGTTGGTTTCTTCAACTGCTGAAATTGCATATTGCCCTTATATGAGGTATTAACATTCATTTACATGTCTGAAGTTGTAAAACCAAAAATGTTCACATAGTGTGAGAAATGAACCCAATAGTACATGAAGGCAAAATATATATAACATATTTATTCCACAATGTCAAATATGAAATAAATGATGTTTACACAGAAAAAAACACTGTAAAATAATCAACAATCAGGACTTCATCAGAACCATTTGCATCAAACACAACAAGGTTTAAATAATATCGGGCAAATCATGTGATGCATAAATCAATAGCAATTAAATAAATATTATCAATTACAGTCAAATAATCTTGCAGAAACTTCAACAGATATAGAAAAATAAAAGTAAAAATAAAAATAAACGAACAAAAATGTTAAAATACAAAAATATTAAAATATTAAATTAGCACTCCAATCTTAAAAAATATTCTAACCACTGTATAGAACAGTGTGTAAATGTGAAAACTAAGGACATTGTTTAAAGTTTAGCAGCCCTGAGTTTTATGTCAGGGAGAATGGGCATCTGTTCATTCAGTCTGGGTAAATAGAGGTATTAAGTCTCAGTTACCAAATAAGTTACCTATGTTCAATTCTTGTTTTCCAAGGTTATCCCTTATTGGGGTACTGACAAACTTCTAATAACCTAAATAAATCTTTGGAAAAAGGGGGACATTTCTGTGTTTGTTTGTAAAGAGAATTGTTTAGATCACACTTCAAAATAGCATACATGTGTTCATATAGTCTGTTCTGAAAATGCCTTTCAGTCTTACCAACATAAAAATGATTATCTGAAGTTACATATCATTGCAGATTACCCCCTTATTTTGGTCTCTCAGTAAATGAATGTGAGGAAGTGTATAACAGTATTAACCTGGTATGTTGCAAGCCACAGAAATGCATTTTGCATTTGTGAATCTTTAGCTTGAAAGTATAAAGAATAGCATGCCTGTAATCACAGTATTGTTTGCCACCCATTTCTGAAGAGCAGCATATTAAACAATTAAAGATGACCAGTGAGCTTTGCTTTTATATTTCATTTTCCTTATGAAGTTTGACTTCTTGTTTAGTTAGCAGTTACAGATGTATTAATGCATTTCTTCATATCATTGCAGATATTTTCATGCATTTGAATGGAAGCATCATAATATAGTGGTTCAAAATGATTTAGAGCTGAGGAATACCATGAGGGATATTTTTTTAGCTGTGCCTGGGCAAGAATTGTGAGTCAAAAAAATAATGGATAGAACCCAACGCTGCTTAGAATTGTTGATTTCTTCTTCAACTGGTGAAATTGCATGTTGTCCTCAGGTGAGGTATTCCCATTCATTTACATGTTTGAAGTTACATATCATCACTTCTTACTTTAATCTGTCAGGATGATTAGTGTTTTTTTCCTTAATGTAATTGGTCGATAAATTTGAGGAGGTAGATAACATTTATAAGCTATTATGTTTTAATGTACAGAAATCCATTTTGTATTTGTGAATCTCTAGCTTGAAAGTATAAAGCATGGCATGCCTGTAACCACAGTATAGCTTGTCACCCCTTTCTGAAGAACACTATATTAAACAATTAGAGATGTGTTAATGTATTTCTTTACATTATTACAGATATTTTCATACATTTGGATGGAAAACATCATAATATAGTGGTTCAAAATGATTTAGAGCTGAGGAATACCATGAGGGATTGTTTGTTTAAACTGTGCTTGTGCAAGGGCTGTGAGCCCAAGAAGTAATGGCTAGAGCCCAGAGTTGCTTAGAAATGTTTGTTTCTTCTTTAACTGGTGAAACTGCATGTTTCCTTCACATGAGGTATTGACATTCATTTACATGTCTGAAGTTATAAAACTAAAAAGGCTCACATAGTATCAGAAATTAACCCAATAGTCAATGAAGGCAAAATACAAATAAAATATTTATTCCACAATGTCAAATATGAAATAAATGATGTTTACACAGAAAAAAACACAGTAAAACAATCAACGGTTATTCATCCCTGATCATCAGGACTTCTTCAGAACAATTTACATCAAGCACAACAAGGTTTAAATAATATCAGGCAAATCATGTGATGCATAAATAAATAATTAAATAAATATTATCAATCACAGTCAAAGAATCTTGCAGAAACTTAAAAAGATATATAAAAATAAAATTAAAAATGAAAATAAATGAATAAAAATGTTAAAATACAAAAATATTAAAATAGCACCCCAATCTTAAATAAACTGCACTAACCACCATATAGAATGGTGTGTAAAAGTGAAAGCTAAGGACATTGTTTAAAGTTTAGCAGCCCTGAGTTTTAAGATGGAGAGAATGGATATCTGCTCATTCAGCCCTGAGTAAACAGATGCATTAAGTCTCAGTTACCAAAGAAGTTCCCTATGTTCAGTTCTTGTATTCCAAGATCCTCCCTGATTGGGGTATGGAAAAACATCTAAATACCTAAATAAGTCCTTGGAAAATGTGGGACATTTCTTTGTATGCTTGTAAAGGAAACTGTTTAGACTACTCTTCAAAATAGCAGAAGTGTCTTTCGGTTTTACCAACATAAAAACAATTGTCAGAAGTTACATACCATTGCAGATCATCCCCCCTTACTTTCTCTCTCAGAATGATTAGTTATTTTTGTTTCCTTAGTGTAATTAGTAAATGAATGTGAGGAAGTATACAACAGTATTAACCTGTTATGTTGCAAGCCACAGAAATACATTTTGTATTTTTCAATCTCTAGCTTGAAAGTATAAAGAATAGTGTGCCTGTAATCACAGTATAGTTTGCCACCCCTTTCTGAAGAGCAGAATATTAAACAATTGGAGATGGCCAGTGAGCTTTGCTTTTATATTTTAGTTTCCTTGCAAAGTTTGAGTTCTTGTTTAGTTAACAATTAGAGCTGTATTAATGTATTTCTTCATATCATTATAGATATTTTCATGCATTTGAATGGAAAACATCATAATATAGTGATTCAAAATGATTTAGAGCTGAGAAATACCTTGAGGGATATTTTTTTAGCTGTGTCTGGACAAGAATTGCGAGTCAAAGAAATAATGGCTAGAACCAAACGTTGCTTAGAATTGTTGATTTATTCAACTGGTGAACTTGCATATTGCTCTCAGGTGAGGTATTCCCATTCATTTACATGTTGAAGTTGCATATCATCACCTCTTATTTTAATCTGTCATGAGGATTATTGCTTTTTTTCCTTACTGGAAAGGGTTAATGAATGAGAGGAAGTATATAACCGTGTAAACCTATTATGTTTTAAGCAATAGATTTACAAGTTTTTTGTAGCTATTACAGTATTGCATAAACCTAGATATGTAGATTACTCTAAATTCCAACTTTGTGTTGCTGTAGTTATTTGGAAATATAACCTTTGATGATCCCTATTACTTGTACATTGTGGTACATACAATCATGAAATATGTAGAATTGTATATGCCAGTATATAGCATAGCTTTATAGATACTTTTACAATTTATGTAATGGTATATGTTTACCTTAATAATTCCCTTAATGACATATTAAGAACATCTGCACCAGGACCCTGAAAGGTTCAGAAATATATGTGATATGTTTACTAAAGACAGCATCAATACAGCACACCTCAGTGGTCTGTAATGCAGACAGCTATGGAAAGGAATGCAGTTAGCAGAATAATCTTCTGGTTGTCATTCACAAAGTGCTAGCATCATATGTAGATACACCACCTAAGCTTTTTTTTGCCATGTGGTGGCAGACCCATACTAAACAGCATAAACTGCTATCCAATGCACCAATGCAGGGAACCATAATCATAAGCTGCTATCCAAAGCATCAGTGCAGGAAACCATAATAATGGTGCGCATACCATGACATTTCTGCACACAACCACATACATTCTGATGTACTGTTATGAAATGAAAAGGGATACACATAAACATAGCATGGGTACTGCAGAACATAATGCAATTTACATTATGACACATACAGATGCAGAGAACAGAACAGACAGACACTAAACAAAAACATACAGTAATATGAAGAAACTGTTGCAGAAAAGAGGAAAATCCCAGGATGCAAAAAACTCCCTTACCAGCCTCAATAAGAAACTGAGATCCCTCATAAAATCCTCCAAAGCTAGTTACGAAAATAAAATTGCCAAAGATTCCAAAGACAACCACAAGGCATTCTATAACTATGTCAACAATCTAAATGGCAATGCTCAGATCTGCTCTGAGCTAAAACAGAATGGCATTAAATATACTGATCCCAAGGATATTGCCAATATCCTGGCAGATCGATTCAGTGCCAACTTCACCCCCCTCTCACCCCCTAAATGGCCCATCTCAATACCGGAAGATTGCCAAATTCCAGTAATAACGACCACACAGGTAAAAAACGCACTCTCCAAAGCTAAGAATACAGCATCCATGGGACCAGATGACATCCCGGGCTGTGTACTACATGAACTACAATCTGAACTGGCACCTCACCTAAGTGTCATGTTTAATCATAGCCTCACCTCAGGTTTCGTGCCCACTAAGTGGCGCAGAGCTACAGTTATCCCATTCCACAAGGGGGGATCCACCTTGGATCCCAGAAACTAGCGTTCCATCAGTCTGACAAGCCTTATCTGCAAGGCCATGGAGCGTATTATAATGGAACTTATAAACAAAGACACTGGCAACCTTCAAACACTGGACCCCACCCAGTTTGGGTTTGTGAAGGCCAATCTTGTCTCCTGAACCTGATTGACTTCTTCAAATCAGTCTCCAGAGCCATGGACAAGAGTAAGGTGGTCCACACAGCCTATCTAGACCTTGCCAAGGCCTTTGACACCATCCCCCACTCTGGAATCATAGATAAACTTACTAATCTGGGCATTAATCCCTATGTCACCCAATGGGTTGCTAATTGGCTTACAGATAGAGCCCACACTGTAAAAGTAGCCGACTCCAAATCCAGCTCCAGACAAGTGACAAGTGGAGTACCTCAGGGTTCAGTCCTGGGACCGCTCTTGTTTGGCATCTACTTCTCTGAAGTACAGGCCAACACTAAGGGACTCTGGCTAACAAAGTTTGCAGATGACTGCAAACTGGGAGCCATTATTGAATCCCCAAATGATATGGATACTCTACAAAAGGGCCTTACAGAAACAGATGCTTGGTGCCAGAGCCATGGGCTCAAGCTCAATGCCAAGAAATGTATAGTTATCCCCTTTGGGAAAAAAACATGTATCCATGAATTACCATATGGGTGGCAGTACACTAAACACCAAAAGTGGGATAACAGACTTAGGGACAGAGGTGGACAGTGGTCTCACCTTCAATAACCACATTACCACAACAGTCAGGAAATCCTTCTATGTGTCACACCTCATCACTAAGGGCTTTTCATCCAGAAAAAAGGAGGTCATTGTCCCACTGTACTCATCCCTCATTAGACCCATTATAGAATATAACGCCCCATTTGGTATGTACCTCTCAAGACATCTGCAACAACTGGAAAGGCCACAGAAATACCTCACTAAAAGAATCACAGGCCTAAAGCAGATGCCCTACACTGACTGCCTTAAAAAACTCCAGCTACACTCTGTCGCATATCGTCTACTCAGAGGCGATCTCTGCTTAACATACAAGGCCATGTCAAACCCAGAGCTGTTGGACATGCTACACTTAAAGAAATCCCAATCCCTCAGAGCCACACGCTCCAGGGATCTAAACCTTGTCATCACAATAAACAAAACATGCTGGAGGGATAGGTTCTTGACCCAGAGACTCCCCAGACTCTGGAATAGATTGCCCATACATGTCAAGTAGAGTGCCTCTTTGGCCCTCTTCAAAAGGAACCTTGACGATTAGATGGGAGAAAGGAAATTCACCCCGGGGATCATGTCAGTCGCCCTGTTAGACAGGGGTCCAGGGAAGTAAATAGTGTGGGAAGAAATAGCCAGGGAATTGTTATGGCTAGGCTTGTATAGGCCCTAGGGCCGATAGCCTAGTACCAACCTATGAACCTATGAACCTATATATCCTTTGTAACAGGAATGTTAGCAGTGTCACACATTCAGATTAAGGACTTGTGACTGTAGAAATGAAGACTACAATTTCTTGTTTTCCTATTCAGGAATACGTTTTCTGGTACACATATATGTCAAATTAAGCTGCAACCATTTTGGGGCACACCTTAAATGCAACAGCCTGAGTTTGGGAACACAGTATTGTCATTCTAACTATTCCCTGATTGATTCAGTTCAGTCATGTGACTGCCATGAGTTTCAAAACAGCTAACATTGACATCAATAATGTGGATTGTCTCACACTTCCTTAATTGGTCACCAAATTACCACAGGCATGCCACAGATGGCATTCTATGTTCCCCTTTCAACCAAAAGCATGTCAGCAAAGCATGATTCATTTTCATTGCACATAGGCTCTGGCTTTCTATGATCATAATGTGACAAAGGGCATATCAGACAATGAATTAATGCCTGAATTCTTTTCACTGTGCCCCATGAATAATGTGATAAGGAACAAAATAATTGTAAATAAAAAGAAATCCATAATATTCCATACTACCCCAAATACATTATTGTGAAACATTACATTTCTCATCCAAAGTACAATGTTAAAATCTCTGTTGCTTGGTTTTGAAAAAGAAAGAGATAACATGAACTTTGTCTGCACCACCAACATATTCAGCATACTTTGTTCTGATCAGAAGTCATTATGTGAGATTCCAATTTACATTTTGGCACTTGTTCTCCTTTAAACATTTTTTCCAGAGGGCAAGCCCCCCAGTACTCCCAATGTGGGATCAAACTCAACACACCCAAACTTACATATACTAATTCTGAGATTGTCATACCTTGGAGAAAATGGAATATTGTGAGAAATAGCCATCTCAGACTTAGTATATGCAAGTACTCAGCCATTCAGTCT
Organism: Protopterus annectens; assembly: GCF_019279795.1. Lineage (NCBI taxonomy): Eukaryota > Metazoa > Chordata > Ceratodontiformes > Protopteridae > Protopterus > Protopterus annectens. Next base: position 1,089,620,084 of record NC_056733.1, on the reverse strand, counting down.
CCATATTTGGGGGCTCACTGTAGAGTGTCCCAACATTTCAAATGGTTACCCTTTATGTGTTATTTTGTGTCACAATGAATAACTGTGCTAACTTGACTGATTTACTCTATAAACATACATGCATTCTGACTGAATGTACCAAATGAGCTTACCAAACCTTTACTGTGCTTTTCAAGGCACTTAAAGCATAAGTCTTTCCTTTCATATTTTGTGAAAAGCAAGGAAAATTAAGTTTGTGTTTCCTTCTACAGCCAGTCATGTGAAAATCCCTTTAAAAGTAAATGCTCAGATTACTTAGTTGCATTAAAATGTTTAGCTCAACAGGTTGATCCTGAGGCATTTTGATTAATTACAATGGAGCCTGTGTTCCAGATTGGCTGTTACACCAAATCACAAGTACAAGCAAAACTGAAACTTAAAATCTGGGTTTCAAGCTTTACTTAGTTTTTTTATCACTGTTTTGATTTCATTCTGTGTTTAATTAAGCTTGCTTTTTCTTTCCTTTTTGAAATGAAAATAACACTTTACTGTTAAAAATCTGAATACATCAATGGCTACATATTGTAAAATTATTAGTGAGCATGGATCTTATGTAACTCACTTTGGATGATGTGATAATCTGCATCCAAAATAAAGTGTCATTCTTTTTGCAAGTCTTATCCTACCTTTGTATTGTCACGTTCCATTTTATATAAAACAGACAACACCACCAAAAGACCTTTGACGAATTTTTACTGAAACCACATAAAAAACAATTGCATCATAACTTTATTATCTATAACCTCATTTCTTTGCATAGCATCAAACATCACTTGACCATCCATCAGGGCAATGTACCACTGCTCACCCTTCCTGAATAATGTTCTCCACCCACTCGCTTATTCTAATAAAACAGGCAGCATCCATCCAACCACTCACCATCATCAGAAATCCTTACTTCTATCCCAACACTAGGTACAAGCAGCGTTCCACCACTCACTTCCACCACTCCAGGCTTCCTTAGTCCAAAAAGTACACCAGAGGGGGAAATAGAAGAGGGACAAGCTTGCCCCTCTTCTCCACCCACCAGCCTGACTCAGGCTGTTCCCCCTCAGTAATACCAACCTTTAACTAACTCTTCCAAAAACAAACTCAAATTCAAATTAAAGAAATCTAAACCAAAGTCACTAAGATGCATCCCATCATTTCTGAACCACATTGCATCTCTTTCAACAAACTCTTTATGCTCTAAAGTCTTCACTCCCATCACCCTCAACTGCTTTGCCAACCTAAAATTCACAAACTTCTGTGCCCTTCCTACTTCCAAAAACATCCTAGCATTCCTCCAACACAAACAGGGTATAATCTCCGACCACAACAAGCACACTCTTGGGTACAACTTCCTTAACTCATTCATTCCAGTGGAGCTCAGGAAGTTTGCACTGTAATTTCCAATGGGTGGAGCCTAAGCCTTTTGACTGAATCAAATTATGTCCTCACATTTCAAACAAATGTTCATATCTCTGGAACCATAGTGCTTATGAAACATGTAGAAATGGCAAACTCTTCAGTACAAACTATTTTACAATTGTAGTAGGGAAATTGGGCTACTGTTGGCCGAAGGAGAAGAAGAGGGGGTAAGTATGCCCAAAGGCAGGTAAAGGCTAGGACTGTGATAGTGAGGGTCAGAACTTTGAATGTTGGCAGTATGACTGGTATAGGGAGAGAGCTAACTGATATGATGAACAGAAGGAAGGTTGGTATATTGTGCATGCAAGAGACCAGATGGAAGCGGAGCAAGGCTAGGTGTATCAGAGGTGGGTTCAAATTGTTTTATCATGGTGTGGATGGGAGCAGAAATGGCGTAGGGGTTATCCTGAAGGAACAGTATGTTAAGAGTGTTTTGGGGATGAAAATAGTGTTGAATAGAGTGATGTTTATGAAGCTGGAAATTGATGGTGTAATGATGAATGTTGTTAGTGCATATCCTCCAATGATTGGGTGTGCAATGGATGAGAAAGAAAAATTTTGGAGTGAGTTGGATGAAGTGGTGATGACTGTACCTAAGGGTGAGAGAGTGGTGACTAGAGCAGATTTCAATGGGCATGTTGGTGAAGGGAATAGAGGGGATGAGGAAGTGATGGGTAGGTATGGTGTTAAGCAAAAAAATGCAGAAGGTGAGATGGTAGTGGATTTTGCAAAAAGGATGGACATGGCTGTGGTGAATATGTATTTTAACAAGTGAAAGGAGCACAGGGTGACATACAAGAGTGGAGGAAGATGCACACATGTGGATTATATCCTATGTAGAGGGCCAGTCTGAAGGAGTTTGGAGACTGTAAAGTGGTAGCAGGGGAAAGTGTAGTTAGGCAGCATAAGATGGTGGTTTGTAGGATGACACTGGTGATCAAGAAGAGGAGGAGGAGTGTGAGGGCAGCACCAATGATCAAATGGTGGAAATTGAAAAAGGGTAATTGTGAGGTGGAGTTCAGGGAAGAGTTAAGACAGGCACTGGGTGGCAGTGAAGAGTTACCAAACAGCTGGGTAACTACAGCAGAGCTAGTAAATGAGATGGCTAGAAAGATGCTTGGTGTGACATCTGGAAAGAGGAAGGAGGACAAGGAGACCTGGTGGTGGAATGAGGAAGTACAGGAGAGTATACAGAGAAAGAGGTTGGTGAAGAAGAAATGGGATTGTCAGAAAGATGAAGAAAATAGACAGGAGTATAAGGAGATGAGGTGCATGGCAAAGAGAGAGGTGGCGAAGGCTAAGGATAAGGCGTATGAAGAGTTGTATGAAAGGTTGGACACTAAGGAGGGAGAAAAGGGTCTGTACCGATTGGCTAGACAAAGGGACCGAGCTAGTAAAAATGTGCAGCAGGTAAGGGTGAAAAAGGATAATGAGGGAAACATACTCACAAACGAGGACAGTGTGTTGAGCAGATGGAAAGAGTACTTTGAGGGGCTGATGAATAAAGAGAATGAGAGGGAGAGAAGGTTGGATGATGTGTGGATAGTGAATCATGAAGTGCAGTGGATTAGCAAGGAGGAAGTAAGGATAGCTATGAAGAGGATGAAAAATGGAAAGCCTGTTGGTTCAGATGACATACCTGTGGAAGCATGGAGGTGTGTAGGTGAAATGGCAGTGGAGTTTTTAACTAGAGTGTTTAATGAAATCTTGGAAAGTGAGAGGATGCCTGAGGAATGGAGAATAAGTGTTTTGGTACCAATTTTTAAGAATAAGGCTGATGTGCAGAACTGTAGTAACTACAGAGGGATTAAATTGATCAGTTACAGCATGAAGTTATGGGAAAGAGTAGTGGAAGCTAGGTTAAGAAGGGAGGTGATGATTAGTGATCAGCGGTAGCAATGTTTGCTCTGAGACTGTTGACAGAGAAGTACAGAGAAGGTCAGAAGGAGTGGCATTGTGTCTTTGTGGACATAGAGAAAGCATATGACAGGGTGCCTAGAGAGGAGTTGTGGTACTGTATGAGGAAGTCGGGAGTGTCAGAGAAGTATGTAAGAGTGGTACAGGATATGTACGAGGGTAGTGTGACAGCAGTGAGGTCTGCAGTGGGAGTGAGGGATGCATTTAAGGTGGAGGTGGAATTACATCAAGGATCAGCTCTGAGCCCTTTCTTATTTGCAATGGTGATGGACAGGTTGACAGATGAGATCAGACAGGAGTCCCCGTGGACTATGATGCTTGCAGATGACATTATGATCTGTAGTGAGAGTAGGGAATAGGTGGAGGAGACCCTGGAGAGGTGGAGATATGCTCTAGAGAGAAGAGGAATGAAGGTCAGTAGGACTAAGACAGTATATATGTGTGTGAATGAGAGGGAGGATAGAGGAATGGTGAGGATGCAGGGATTAGAGGTGGTGAAGGTGGATGAGTTTAAATACTTGGGATCAACAGTTCAGAGTAATGGTGAGTGTGGAAGAGAGGTGACGAAGAGAGTACAGGCAGGATGGAGTGGGTGGAGAAGAGTGCCAGGAGTGATTTGTGACAGACGAGTACCAGTAAAAGTGAAAGGGAAGGTCTACAAGAGGGTAGTGAGACCAGCTATGTTATATGGGTTGGAGACAGTGGCATTGACAAAAAGGCAGGAGTCAGAGCTGGACGTGCAGAGTTAAAGATGCTAAGATTTGCACTGGGTGTGACAAGGGTGGACAGGATTAGGAATAAGTATATTACAGGTTCAGCCCGGGTTGGAAGGTTTGGAGACAAAGCCAGAGAGGCAAGATTACATTGGTTTGGACATGTGCTGAGGAGGGATGCAGAGTATATGGGGAAAAAGATGCGAAGGATGAAGCTGCCAGGTAACCAGAAAAGAGGAAGGCCTAAGATAAGGTATATGGATGTGGTGAGAGAGGACATGCAGGTGGTTGGTGTGACAGAGCAGGATGCAGAGGACAGGAAGAAATGGAAACAGATGATCCACTGTGGCAACCTCTAATGGGAGCAGCCGAAAGAAGAAGTATTCTTTAGGGTCTAGGTATTAAACCAAATTTTATATGTCGCAGTAAGTGCAGTAACTATTACATTTGCAATATTTTTGTAAACAACTTACAATATGTCAGCAACCTCTCAAGTTATGCACATAATGTTAGCAACATTTTATTCATGTAGCTGGGAATATTTCTTATGCAGCTAAGGAGTTCTGTCTGTGTTACTTGGTTGTTGAGATATTTAGAAAAATGTGAAAATTATGTCTATATAAATTAATATCATAAAAACAACAGTTAATATCTATTTACCTGCACTAGACAGAGGTAAAATATTAATGCAGTTGAATTTGCCTTTGTGTAAGCTTTAAGAGAAGATATTTTAAAACCTTGTACATAGTATAGTTTTAGAATTACTGATGCAAATGTGAACAAGCAATATTTGATGCCTAGAGGTGTCAGTAGGAGTTGACTGCAGATGCACCTGGAGGCATCACTCAGATGTAATGAGTTAATACAAGGAAATCCTCCCTTACCTGGTAAACCAACTGTCATTTAGGTGTGAGACCCAAATCATTACCTGCCAGGTGTACCAACACAATCTGTGGAAGGCCCACCTGAGCTTGTATTGATGTAAATATCTGTAACAAACAGTTCCACCTGAGACCTCTACTGCTGCTCCAGGTTACTCTCCAACTGAACTGGTAAAACCCCAACTCATAACCATCACTCTTAACCACAGCCCTCCTCACTATCCCGTAAACATAAGAGTGACCTATGATGACAATCCTGTTACCAACAGTACAAAAAAAAAATTATTAAAATTACTAACACCAACACCTATCTAATATAGGCCAAAAAGGCATTACTGAACCATCACCCCACCCTCTTAATGATGTCTATTGAACTTCCTTCCCTAGCTAAATCAGAAGCTCTACCCATTCAAAAAGAATGAGCAGAAAATCGATCTTCATCAAAACCCATGCAACAGAATGCCCTTCTTATTACCAACATAAGCTGCCTCCCCCTGTTATTACCCTACCTCCTTTTGACCAAAAAAAAAATCATATGGGTTCCCCTTATGGGATCTGAACAGCACAGGACACATCTGATCCGATCTGTCCTTCACTAGAACTATGTGACCACCCTTGCCAACTGGATACACAGTAGATGTCTGCAACCAAATGTGAACGACTCCAGGCAGCAACATAACATCCTCCCAAACCAAAGACCCCAACAACTCTGACACCCTAAAAGCCCCAAAGTAAATCCATACACTCAATGTTTCCCACACAATATAATCCACTGATTCACCGCTTATCATAGATAAATCCCGCAACAAAACGTTCAACACCTGCCTTGTCACTGGCCAATGCCTATCCCTCTGCAGCCGCTCTTCCCTAACCCATCCGTTCAACACCCACTCCACCATCCAAGATTTAGTAAAATCCTGTAACCTTGCCACATGGGCAAATACACTGATTGCTGCCAAGTTCATCCTAACTGATTTTACTGCCTTACCTTGTGCTGTAGCCCAAGCTAAATATCTTAACAACAACTTTTCTGACCAAACAACTTCCTCCTCCGATAAATGTAAAATAAAACTATCAAACTCATGCAATGCCCTACCATATGCCTTCCTTGTAGAAACCACTCAAGTCTGTTTCACCAGCCTTGTTATCACCACAAACCAATTTTCCAGACTTTGTCTGGCACCGTCACTGTCTCGTCCGCTGCCATTGGGAACATCTGCATGAACCTGGAAAACTGAAAACGAGACAAGCTGTCAGCAATCCTATTCTTAACCCCCAGTACATGCGCACCTGTAAATGAAAAATTAATCAATAAACTGTGTAAAACTAATTTTCGCAACATCAACAATAAGAGCTCAGACTTAGCTGTCTTAACCTGCAAAACCCACACTACTGCCCTATTGTCAGAATTAAAAACTACCCTCCTGTCCCTCAACCATTCCTGCCACACTACAGATGCCACCCAAATTGGAATTAACTCTAAAAATACAATGTCCTGCTTCAACTCCTCATCCCAGTCTTCTGGCCAAGAAAGCGCAAACCACTCATCCCAAAAAATACCCCCATACCAATCCCCCCTGCTGCATCAGTGAACAATTGTAAATCCCATTGCCCTAACCATTCCAACTTCCAAAATGTGACACCATTACATTTTTCTAAAAACACCAACCACAAAGTTAAGTCTTCACAAGTCAGCTTACCAAGTCTCACCCAGTGATGCTTACTTTCTCCCCTTTCAGCAAAAGGGCCACAGACCTACATAAAGTACACCCCAGATGAATGGCCTAACAAGCAAAATTCAGGAGCCTGAACCTTGTCCCTAACCATAATCCAGATTATCTTCTCTTTCACTCTGGTTAGCTTTTCCTTAGGCAACTGAAACAATCCACATTTCACATCCAGCAACAATCCAAGAAAATCTAATGTCTTAGCCGGACCCTCCATCTTCTGATTGGCTAAAGGCATCCCCAATTCCTCACACATTCATACAAACTCACGCAATACTACTTCGGCCCCCTCCCACCGTTCACCTACCAATAAAAAGTCATCTAAGTATTGAACCACTGTCTGACTTGCCATCTGCTGCTGCCAAATCCAATGAAGAGCTATGCTAAACTTCTCAAAAGTGGAACAGACCACAGCCCAACCAATTTGGCATGGCCTTATTGAAGTAAAACCTACCGTTGACCACCATGCCCAATAAATGCCAATCCTCCTCCCGAACTGGCAAAAGATGGAACCCAGACTTAATATCTACCTTAACCAATCATGGATCTTTAAACCCTCTAATGACTCATACTGTGTCATTGAAGGATGCATACAACAATTAAGCCACTTCTGCTGAAACAAAATCATTGACCGAATTACCCTCATGGTGAGACAAATGATGAATCAATCGAACTTCCCCTGGCTTCTTTTTAGGTTCCAACCCAACTGGTGAAACCTTGAAACTGGCAAATGGAGGGTTATGAAACGGGCCCAATAATCAGCCCACCCAGCACTCCTTCTCCACCAATGCCTCCAAGATGTCTTCCCTCCCAATTCTTCCCAATTATTTCATCACCCACCAACTTAGACTTAACCAAAACCCCCCTCAAAGAACTCTCAATCAGCTCTTGAGCCACTACTACCTGTGGATACTGCTGAAGCATGTCCCACAAAATATGTACCTTAATAGGTGAATGTGACCCCAAATCTTCTTGTGCATCCTTGAAATGCCGCCCTTCTCTGGCCACAAAAAATACCCCTACCATGCACCCCTTGTAACCCCATTAGTGATGCTACTAAGCCGTTCTGACCAAACAATGGCATTTGCCCTGCTAAACTACCCTCATGCCTACTACACTGTACTGCTGAGTGGATACCTGCACACTTTTAACAAGCTTGCAGGAATCTACATGCCACCCATGAACAACTTCCCGTATCAAAACCCAACATACTCCAACAACCACTTCCCATATCTTACTCTCTTTGACACCTGTACTGAAGTTGTCCATCATCATAACCAGCCATATATCCTGATGTCTCACCTCCCAATGCATGGACTGATCCACTGCCTTCCTCTTGTGAAATCACTGATCATAGCAAAGCCATGCATTGCTGGCTCTCAGCCGTTGGGCCACTTGTATTGTCAAAAAATAAGCCAAGAGTGGATAGGCCAAGTCTCTATCCTTCTCCAACCATACTGCCATATAGTATACAAATCCCAAAACCCCATTCTCCCACATTCTTGGCCACATTCTTCCCACCTGACTTTGACACAAGGCTGCTACAGCTGCCAGTAGGTCATTATAATTTGCCATCTCAGTTTCCAACAAATGTTGGATGCTGTCTGTGTCAATTAAATCAAAACTGTCCACATACTACCCTTTCCAAATCTTCTCCTTTAATGAAGCGGGTATGTGAGACATCAGGAATACTGCCCAACTCCCCTGCCCCAAAGCCTGTGTAGCCAGCCAGTCACTTGACTGCATTCCAAAATCCAACCCCACTTCCACTAAGCACAGATTCACCACTTTCCCTAGGGCTAACAAATCACCAACCCTGCCTGGACTGTCTAAACCAGAGCTCTCCTCCAGTAACACATGGTACTCTCCCACCAAACTCTGCAGGCCCCCACAGTCACTCAAATAACCCTCCAATGCCCAATTAGAGCCATTACCCCCATTACCCAATCTACATCTTCACTGCCCCCTGCCCACCAAACCTACTGACCCATCCAGCGTCAATACACTGTCTGTAGAAACGTTACCTGTAGAAGCAGCAGGTGCTGGATCCACTGTTGCTACCTCCGCTACTGCCACCTCACTGCCTTGCAATTGTCACATTCTTTTGCCGCTGGATGCCTGCTTGCCTTTTGAAGGTTGCCATCTCTTACAACTGGTTTGACTCTGCATTCCTATCATCAAAGCATCACTGCTCAGCATCTCACAAAAACGTCTTCTGCCTGAGCCACAATGTTCTCCCACCTCTGTCGCAATGCTTGGACCTCCACCATATTGATCACTGACACCTGCAATGAAACAGGAACATGGTAAGTACCACAAAAATGTGTTTATTCCCAAGTAAAATGGAGCTAGTGCTCAGCCATTCACCCAGCAGTAGCCAAACAACTTGCCCAGTGCCATGTGCCCATAACTAGGCCTAAAGGCCCTCTCCTCAATGGCATAACAGATCCACATCAACACAGGCTTGCATAGGAGTTAGTAAATACTTCCAATCATATCCACAACCTTTTAGAGGAAACTCTAGAGAAAGCCCTTAATAAAAGTGGGACAACATTTAAATAGTGCACTGAGGAAATTATCAAGTTGCTAGAGTAACAGGTTCTACATAGCATGACTTGTTTAAAAGATATGAACTTCTGAAGCTCAATGTCTGGCAGTATTCTCTAACCTGAATATTGAAAGCTTTACCACTAATTTGTCAGGAACCACATTTATCCAAAAGTAGAACAAGACAGACTCACTTCCCAGTGTGGACATCCTGCAAAAATCTCTGCACTGCCCAGTATGACTCTACTATAACACCTGGACCTAACACCAGCTTTGTGACCTCATCTTTTTTTTTATTTTTTAATTTTAATGTGAGGCATGTCCAGCCTTCCCTTTAACAGCCACAATGCATGCATGGAAATGGCCATTACACACAGACTGTCCCAATGCCCTTAAAACACCACCACCAAGCTGGCACCTACTACCATCAGGAATGGCCACTATGACACCACCACAAGCTCTAACATCACAGCAACAAAGCAACCATTTCATTAACTTCACACTGGCAAACAAGCGAGGGACTCTATTGACAGGTTAGCTGACTGGCTCTTACAGCCACATGTTTTGGGATCACCCACCAAGGATATTAAACTGCAGGCATGTCCCAGCCATGTTGCACAAGCTGCAAGAGAGTATTAACAGTAGGTCAACAGTAACGCTACCACGAACCATTAAGAATATGATTATACACTGCAATTATTAACTATACCTCTGCACTATCAAAATAAATGTATATGCCAGTTATTAAATTACTACTTTTCGTCAGTCACCACCACAGTTGAAGCTATCATGGAGCAGATGCTGATTACCCATGAAGATACCAGAAAGCCCAAGAATAGGGACAATTTCACATTCTGTTGTTAAAAGTTTGTAATGGCATCACCCATACCATAATTAAAGTCCAGAGCCATATGGCTACTCTCTGGACCTCCAGTGACCCCCAGGGCCCTGCCATCTGCCCCCCAGAACCCACAGCAAGTTGAGGAGAAACCAAGGCCTACCTTATCACCAGCCAACCTCAGGTTATCTCAGACGTGATCTTGCACTTAAACTCACGCCAAAATGTGACCTCCAACAGATTCCTAGTACTCAAAATATGCTAAATCCCACTCCTTGCTTACTTCACTTCCTCCCTCAATCCCTCCATAATTAACCCTTTCTTGCACTACCACTTTTATAGAGCTTATTCTGCCTATCAAATCTTCACACCCCTTGCCTACTCACCTACCCCCCCATTAAAGATGTCTCATGACAAATATGTCTGTTCCATATATCATTTATCAAATTTTAAATCAAACATGCAGAACTGAAAAAAACCCTAGTGTAACTCAACCTCCAATATCTTTCATGCATTAAAAATATTTAAAAACAGCTTTTAAAATATCACATATACCATTTACTTCTGCTCAATAATATGCTTAATTTGATTAAATACTTTCCTTTTTTATTGTTTATTTCTGTTAAATGACCTTGCACTTCAAGGTTTGTCAGTAAATTTTATAACATTGACAATAAAATATTTAGCAGCTTGATATTAACTATTCTCTTTAACAAGACAGAGTTTAAATTCTACTCAGAAAAATATGTACGTTTGTCTTTAAGTCCTTTGCTGCTGCCTGCAGAAAAGTTTCCCCATTTTGTTAAAGCAAATCAGTTTTGCTGTCAGTCTACCATTGACAACTTAGAGCTTGATAATGACAGAGTTAGTGCTTATATTGTCAGTGATACAGCTCACCGTTATAGAACAGAAGAATATTAAACATCAGAAAGGTATTTATTTGATTAATTCACAATATTTCTTCATTTTTATATCATAGTCTTTTTCCTGGAAAAAGGTTTTCAAAAATGATTTAAAGCTACTGAATATAATGAAAGACTGAAGTAAGTAATCTGAACTCTGTAATAAAAAGAATGCACAGTAACTGTAGGCAATGATAATTTATATACACTGTAAGCCTACTACTACTGGTAGAAAAATGTGAGCCACTTTGGAACATGAGTTCTTCAACCAGAATGATTTAAACATTTCTGCATTGATTTGATCATGTTTCATGTTAACTGTAAATCATTACAATCAAATAATGTTTAAATCTGGTCTATAGTATGACACCAAAATGACTAAACACTGAACACCATTTCAGCAACACACAAAGAGTGAACTACAAGTTAAGCAAACTGCCAGATCACCGATTTTTTTCCTTTTCCCCACTGTAGTAAGATCTTGGAGTTGGTATATTTTATTATGGGGGTGTGGGGGACACAGCCTCCCACACTGCGGGGTGTGGGGGGGGGTGAAGCCCTCCACTTTGTAATGTTTGAGCTGGTGTGTCATGTCTGGTTGGCCTACTGATTTTTTTCCCTAGGAAAAAATCATTGATCTGGCCATTCGCTTAACTTGTAGTTTGCTCTTTATGTATAGCTAAAATGGCTTTTGGTGTTTAACTGTTTCAGTGTCATAATATAGACCTGTTTAATTATACCTTTACAAAATAAGGCCAAAGCATCCAGATTAGTTCTCAAAAAAAAAAAAAAAACACACAGTGATGTCTAATAATGACAATTAAATAGTAAACATAAAATGTAAATTTCCTATTAGGGGTAAAATACATTAACATATTCTACTTTGCACATTTTATAAAATGTTTTAATGCCCTCATATGTATGGAACTACAATCTAAAAAATTGATGAACTAAAAATATTATCCTTAACAACACTCACAGTTCAGTTAAAGAGATGCATATCACTTTGTAATTCTGTATGCTTCAGATGGATTGTAACACTTCCAAAATGAATGTGTTTTATTTTACTGTAGTCCTAATGTAGCATTTTGAAATCATTAGTATTGTGTGATGAAAAATGCATTTGGTATGACTGCACTTCCACATTTATTATGCTCATCACACTGTGATCAACTCAAACTTCTAAGTCTCATTTATTTGATATATACCCTATAGAAATGCAAAATGAAAGTCAGGGTTATGAAAGAAGTGATATAAAACACTTGTTGAGGCCTTTTTTCACTAGCAGTATAAATTAACAGTGAAGTAAGACATTTCTAAAACAAAAAAAAATCATGTTAAGAATATTTTGTTTTGTAGAAATTATATGATTAATAAAACATTATAAACTGATATGAAAATCTTTATGTAAAAAAAAATGTTAGACTTTTTTCTAATATCTTGCAAATAGAAGAATATACCAGTGTGTGTGTGTGTGTGTGTGTGTGTGTGTGTGTGTGTGGTATACCACTTTTTAATGAGACTGAGCAGAACTTTGAGAACTAGTGCACTAAAAATGCAGGAAGATCACTTCCCATCTCAGACACTATTGCTCAGTATGACAGCATACGTATGACATTATGTCTTACGGAAAAATCTGTAGTGTAGTGTAGATGTGAATGGATTCATGTCATTTGATCAAAAATCTTGAATGTAGAGTGCCATAATACCAGCATCCAGAGTGTCAAATCAAATAAGAGAAAAAAAAACAGTTTTTTTGCAAAGGTCAAGCCCTCCTGCACCCCCATACCCACCCATGCTAATTATATATATTAACTCCATGATCATACCACAGCCAGGAAAGGGGTGATTCCCTGATCCCTGTTGTACTATGACCACACACTACAAGCTATGCTTTTGTTCTCCTATGGCAACATTTCTGACTTCAATGTTTAGGTATTGACCTTTCCACTCTCAATATGTATGTCAGTTCAGCAATTATCATAAATCCATTGTAAATAATCTACACATTATTAGTAAGAAAACGTAAGTATGTCTGTATAATTAAGTAAAAAAGGCTGCCTTGTCTGCTGAAAAAAAAAAAAAAAAAATGAAAGACCAAAAACATGAAAATAAAGAAAAAAATCTATTCCACAAAAAACATTAAACAAGTTCATTGTACAATACAGAATATTTGATATTCCATCCAACTTTTCTACTTGGTTGTTTATATACACACATATATATATATATCTATATATATACATATATATATATATATATATATATATATATATATATATATATATATATATATGGATCTAGGACATTTGCTCAATTGAGCAAATGACCGAAATCCAAATGGCTGGGCATACTTACGCAAAAGTGCTTTTCACCGAAGAAGCACTTTCGCGTAAGTATGACTGTTGCCGAGGTTGTACTACGGTGCGGGGTAAGGGAAATTTCCCTTTTCTCCAGTGTAGTGTGGTCTCGGAGGGAGAATATTAAAGTGGGGAGGTGTGGGGGGGCACAGCCCCCCACATGGGGGGTGCAGGGGGGTTAAGACCCCCTTCTAAAATGTAAATGTAGTGTTTTTTTTGTCACACGCTTTAACAAAAGCACTTTTTCGATAAAAGTGCTTTCGTTAAAGTGTGTTCAGGTTTTATGGATTTGGACGTTTGCTCATTTGAGCAAACATCCTAGATCTATATATATATTTGTTATTGTATAATTCCTAGGGTGTGAGTTCTGGTGTAGCAATATAGCACAGTGGATTAAGGCACCAAGCTGTTCAGGAGCTTCATTGTGACATAGATTTGATTCTCCTGATATAAATTCCATAAACTGAAAATTTGAGCAAGTCACCTTATGTTTAACTCACTAAAGAAATACATATCAATGAATTCCAAATGATGACCATGCTGTACTTTATTGCACTTGGGCACATATATTGCACTGTTTTCACCCTCTATATTTTACAGTCTCCACTCCATGTCCTTAAAGCACTGTACTACACTAAGGTTCTCTGTGGCAATATTGCAAGCCATGCATACTGTTAGCTCCTCTGCTAAGCACCAAAACCCCAGTGCAATTGTATAGTGCTCAGTTCCAATCTGCTTGCTCTACAGTTCATCAGCCTTCCTTGTGCTATCTGCATGGTGCAACAATGATATGAGTATGTAAAGTCCTGCTGTGTTTAAAAATAATTCCAGAATGGGAATTTTCATAGGTTCATAGGTGTGTACAAGGCTACTGATCACTAGGACCCTTATAAATCTAGGTGTGCAACCCAAATGTGATCCACAAATTTAAATTATCTTCTTTTTCTTCTCTTTCGGCTGTTCCCATTAGGGGACACCACAGCTGATCATCTGTTTCCATTTATTCCTGTCCTCTGCATATTGCTCTGTCACACCAACCACCTGCATGTCCTCTCTCACCACATCCATAAACCTTATCTTAGGCCTTCCTCTTTTACTCTTACCTGGCAGCTCCATCCTTGGCACCCTTTTCCCAATATACCCATCATCCCTCCTCAGCACATGTCCAAGCCAACACAATCTCACTTCTCTGACTTTGTCTCCAAACAGTCCAACCTGAGCTGACCCTCTAATATACTGATTCCTAATCCTGTACATCCTTGTCACACCCAGTATAAATCTTAACATCTTTAACTCTGCCACTTCCAGGTCTGACTCCTGCCTTTTTGTCAATACCACCGTCTCCAACCCATACAACATAGCTTTTCTCACTACCCTCTTGTAGACCTTCCCTTTCACTCTTACTGGTACCCGTCTGCCACCAATCACTCCTGACACTCTTCTTCTTCACCCATTCCACCCTGCCTGTACTCTCTTCTTCACCTCTCTTCCACACTCACCATTACTCTGAACTGTTGAAACCAAGTACTTAAACTCATCCACCTTCACCAACTCTACTCCCTGCATCCTCACCATTCCTCTATCCTCCCTCTCATTCACACACACATATTCTGTCTTAGTCCTGCTGACCTTCATTCCTCTCCTCTCTAGAGCATATCTCCACCTCTCCAGGGTCTCCTCAACCTGGTCCCTACTCTCACTACAGATCATAATGTCATCTGCAAACATCATAGTCCATGGGGCCTCCTGTCTGATCTCGTCTGTCAACCTGTCCATCACCATTGCAAATAAGAAAGGGCTCAGAGTTGATCCTTGATGTAATCCCACCTCCACCTTAAATGGATCTGTCACTCCCACTGCAGACTTCACCACTGTCACACTACCTTCGTACATATCCTGTACCACTCTTACATACTTCTCTGCCACTCCTGACTTCCTCATATAATACCATAACTCCTCTCTAGGCACCCTATCATGTGCTTTCCTCCAAGTCCACAAAGACACAATGCAACTCCTTCTGACATTCTCTATATTTCTCCATCAACACTCTCAGAGCAAACATCACATCTGTAGTGCTCTTTCCCAGCATGAAACCATACTGCTGATCGCTAATCATCACTTCCCTTCTTAACCTAGCTTCCACTACTCTTCATCTTTTAATCCACAAATTTGAACTATACAGGGGATGATTTACTGACTACCTCTGTTCATCAGAGACATAAGCACAAGACCAGGAGTGAATTTCAAATAACCCACCCATTGGTCCAATTCATGCTTAAGAAGAGATATTGAAGAATTGGATGGTGAGCCTGTTCAAGAGAATAGGAATTCTCTGAAAACCATGTCTGTCTCTTCACCATATCTTATTTATGTCACAAGCACAATTTAGGGCTTTTAATGTCATAGATCTAATGATGTTTGTTTTTGCAGATGCACAGAAGGTTGATCAAAACAGGATCCAGGCATGCCTTGCATGCCAGGCAAAGATCACCTTTTAGAATTCTGTATGCTACTGAATAAAGAGAAATGGCTTTGAGGCACTGGAAGACATTGTGATTACTCCTTGTATTCTTTTTATAAGGAACCTTTGTGGACATTTCATTTGCTGCATGTGTCTGGTCAGGTACATAATTAAAGGGCATTATACTCTATGATGTGTTTGATGAGGGCTGAGTCTCTACATATAACACTAATAAAAGTGTAATGAAATCATGTAAACTTTATTTTTTCAACAACCATTCCATCAACCAATCTACTTAAATAAGCAACAGCTCTCAATACATATACCTTTACAACACACATTTTGAGAAATAAGAAACACATAATCTTGGATAAATAAATTTAGTTTAAGAATTTGACATACATGAGGAATTATCATTGTGCATCTAGCAATGAAGAAGTGACATTGTGAAAATGTCTTATTTTCCTACATTCATGTAATAAAATGAACCACACCTCAGACAATGATATGATGCTTCCATTTTTTAAAAGTCACTCAGTATGTCAGATGAGTGCTGTGCTACAAAACTATGCCTTCCAAATTATAAAAGCCAATACAAAAGATGAAAACTTTGATTATTGAAACCAAAGGAAAGTTGATATAAAGTGTAACATCCCTGACAGTTTGCTCCACATTCATCTTTTGTCAGACTATGTGAGCTATATGCAGCAAGCCATTCACATGAAAGGCACATGTACAGCATAATTGTTGTGTGTTACACTAATACTTTAATACTTTTAGTAGTTGGGATGGGAGGGTGCATAATGGTTAAGGTGTTTGCCTTACAAACACAAGGTGCAGGGTTTGAGTCTCACAAGGAATAATTGGCTAGGCTTGAAATGGCTCATAAGGGCAGTTAGTCTAGTACTAACCTATGAACCTATAATTGTTTTACATTCTGCATTACCGTATGTCCATACAGCATCTCTGGAGAACTTACTTTTAGATTGTTGTACCAAATATCCAAGTCCCAGTAATGGCAATCTGAGTAAAACATTGAGTGCTACTCTTTCTGCAAGTATGTTCCTCTCTTTGCATAACAAAAACATCACCTTATGTGACTCAGCTTCTATTTGTCATACAATAAAAATGGTGAAAATAACACACAACTATGCAATTCTACTTCTATTTAAAGTATTATGCCTCAGTAGTGAAATGCTCTTGAGATACAGTGAACTGATCCAAGCATAGAAATGAAGACATTCAGTAAAGTTCTGATGAAGTCCATATATCTGGAAGAAAGTGCTTAATGGTTGTTAATAAAGTGTGGTTCTTTAACTTCCTAAGTTCCTGCATTTGCATTTGTATGCAGTTTTTGGTTTGAAGTGGTGCTTATGAGTTCTGTATTTAAAGTATTAGTGTAATACATTCCCTTGAAAATTTAAAGGGTTTGCTTTCATTTTGTTATGTCTGGAAATATAGATTTATCAAATGAACCATATATTTGTTGTACTTGAATTTATACTTCTAGGTCTATAGCTGAATTTTGAAACTTTCACAATAAAACGGATGGAAGCTTAATTTAAGAGCTATTATATAATTAGCTGATATATTTCATGTTGTTTAAAAAGGATTTTCAGATTCCATTTGAAAAATAATTACAACAGTGGTGCCCATTTACACCCCTTGCTATAACCTATGGAAATTCATTTCCAATTCAGTCTAAGAAATATATTTTGGGTTTGCTGACAAGCTATTGACTAATTGGTGATTGTCTCACATCATTTTGATAACAGGTTAGCAAAAGCTCCAACAAGTAAACAGAATTTAAAATGAAAACACAAGAAAGTTTTTTTAAGGAAGAAGCTCCTCTGTATCCCCTATTGTTGGGGGCTGAATACCTACTTCCATGCTACTTATATTTACAAGCTCAAAGGTTAAAGTGAAAAGGGGAAATTCCTCACTCATAGGTAATTTGATATTCTGGAGAAATGCCCAGCATCCACACTCTGTGATTATAGAAATTAGTTATGATCATTAGTATTACTCAAATAAGGCTGTATCCATTTTTGTGCACCAGCTTTTGACAACATAAACCTAACAATGGTAATATTAGTCCTCCCACTGTTAATGCAGCAACCCCCTATATTAAACATATGATTACTGAAAATCAGAAAGTTATTTCATTTGTTTCACTTTACAATGTTACTTTCTTTTAATATTAAAAGAGAGATTCAAGAGGATTTACAGCTGATGAATATAATGAGAGACCAACGTCAGTAATAGAGGATACATCAGATGGTGTAAGCAATGATGATTTTTATATATTGTTGGTATTTTACTAGCATTAGTAGTAAAATTTGCATTAGTCACCTTGGTTATGTGTCCTTTAACCAGAATGACTGCAATATTTCTGTATTGCTTGATCGTGTCACATAATAATTTTACAACACTGCAACCATGCTTGATTTAGTTGTATATTTACAATATTAGGTCATGTTTACCACCACATGCAGTTTTCTATTCATTTGTTCAGAGCACAACATAATTTCATCTTGAAAGGCTCAAATATTAAAATGGCGTTATTCCAACATTCAAAACCTGAAGGTAAGCACAGAATTTCGATATACAATATAACTGCAAAGCAGTACCTGATATCACTGCAATTTTAAAGTAAGGCAAAATGTTCAGTCTGACTGAACTCCTGCTCTCCACCCTCAGACACTTATCCCTTCCCATAAGCTGTATTTTCCCAAATAACAACTAAATTCCAATATACTTCTAGGTCTATAGCTGAATTTTGAAACTTTCACAATAAAATGGATAGAAGCTTAACTTTAGAGCTATTATATAATTAGCTGATATATTTCATGTTGTTTAAAAATGATTTTCAGATTCCATTTGAAAAATAATCACAACAGTGGTGCCCATTTACACCCCTTGCTGTAGCCTATGGAAATTCATTTCCAATTCAGTCTAAGAAATATATTTTGGGTTTGCTGACAAGCTATTGACTAACTGGTGATTGTCTGACATCATTTTGATAACAGATTAGCAAAAGCTCCAAGTAAATAGAATTTAAAATGAAAACACAAGAAAGTTTTTTTAAGGAAGAAGCCCCTCTGTATCCCCTATTGTTGGGGGCTGAATACCTACTTCCATGCTACTTATATTTACAAGCTCAAAGGTTAAAGTGACAAGGGGAAATTCCTCACTCATAGGTAATTTGATATTCTGGAGAAATGCCCAGCATCCACACTCTGTGATTATAGAAATTAGTTATGATCATTAGTATTACTCAAATAAAGCTGCATCCATTTTGGTGCACCAGCTTTTGACAACATAAACCTAACAATGGTAATATTAGTTATCCCACTGTTAATGCAGCAACCCCCTATATTAAACATATGATTACTGAAAATCAGAAAGTTATTTCATTTGTTTCACTTTACAATGTTACTTTCTTTTAATATTAAAAGAAAGATTCAAGAGGATTTAGAGCTGATGAATATAATGAGAGACCGATGTCAGTACTAGAGGATACATCAGATGGTGTAAGCAATGATAATTTTTATATATTGCTGGCATTTTACTATCATTAGTAGTAACATTTGTATTAGTCACCTTGGTTATGTGTCCTTTAAACAGAATGACTGTAATATTTCTGTATTGCTTGATCATGTCACATAATAATTTTACAACACTGCAACCATGCTTGATTTAGTTGTATATTTACAATATTAGGTCAAGTTTACCAAATTTAAAAAGTATATAAAAAACAGCATAGAGTGATATCTAACTGAGGCATTGAAATATTAAACAAAACATTTTGATATACAATATTATAAGATCATAAGTGAACATTAGGCTAATGAGCCAAAAGCTCAAGGTATTGGTCACTTATATTTTCTTGGGGTATATAAGTGAATGCCATTCAACTGGTGATCAGTTTATCTTTCTGTAACTCATTTTTTTGTTATATTCCCTTTGATGGAAACAATAAAAATAAATATAAAAATTATGAATGAAGGTATTTCAAAGATATCCTAAGACTTAGCAGTGTCAGTGATGCAACAAATAACACACTTGCCTTTGGTGCAGAAGGCTGTGGATTCTATTACCACTCCAGACAGATCAATTACTGCCACTGTAGTGCAGCATAAGGGGGTGCTGCACTCCTGAGTGTGTTGTGCTTTGGATAAGACATTAAACCGAGGCCCCATATGCTTTAGTTGGTGGTAGCTCAGGTGGATGTAAAAGATCTCACTGCACATATTAAAAAGAGTAGCAGTTGTTTAGCTGCATGCTATTTACATGACATATTATTTACATATTTACATTATTCTATATGTATTTACAAAATTAAAATGTTCATAAGACTATACTCAAAAACATTTATGTCTTTCCTTCTTTATACATTCTGCTTTTTATTTTGATGTATTTTCTTTAAACTAGACCCTTGCTCTCTCTTCCTTAACCACAATCTGATTTTCCTTAATATTACTGACAAAATCCATTTCCATTGAACATAATTTCATCTAATCTCTTGTTCCAACTTGCCCATATTACATAGAATTAACTTTTTGCCCAATCTTATTTTATATTCTTTGTTTTTATCTTTACAATATCCATTTTCAGGGCAAAAGTAAAATGCCCTATGCAGACTGTCACAAGGCTCTTTCCCTGTATTCAATCTCCTACAGGCTTTTGAGGGGAGATCTATACCTGGCATACAGGGTGTTGCCAAACCCCACCCTGATGGACCTCCTGCATATCCACAAAACAGATAGCACCAAAATTACCCATTCTAAAGACTTAAACCTTACCTGTGATATAAATAGGACCTGAAACAGAGTTCCTCCCTAACCCAATTCAAGTGCAACTTGGACAATTGGATGGGAAACCAGAAATTCGCCCCTGGTAACCTGTAAACGGTTCATTTCCCAGACCCACACTTACACTTAGCAAGGGTATCAGAACTTGTCAGAGATTTGGGATACATGACTATGCTTTAAAAGGCCCTTGGGGTCATTATTCTAGTAAACAGCTATGAACCTATATTCAGTCATATTAATGTTTATGGCATTACTTTTTTAATCTTTGAAACAATATTTCTTCATATATTTTTTCCATAATTTCTGTACTCTTTTACATTTTAGAAAAAACATGTTCTATGGTCCATTCTTTGCTGCAGTACAAGCACATTCTCTCACTTTTCTTTTTTTAAGCCATATTTGCTTTTACTGGCAACTTCTTTATTCCCAATCTCTACAGAACATCCTGACATTCTACTTTATTACTACATTACTTGTGTCTTTCCTTTCTAGCCATAATCTTTTCTTCTGATAAATGCTTCCAAGGGTCAACACAATAATATTGTATCATTATGTTTGTATATCATATACCATATTTTTTATATTCTTCTTCTAGCTGATCAAGCTTTATCGTCCACATTTTTTTATTGATAATTCTTTATTTCTTCATTAATATACTATTTTTCTTCTTTATTTCTTCTTATTTTCTCCCAAAAAGTTCATAGTTAAACAGTGGGCGGCCACGGTGGTGCAGCAATTAGGGTTGCTGCCTCACAACAAGAGGTTCTCCCGTTCAATCCTCGGCTGGGGTGCCTTCTGTGCAGAGTCTGCATGTCCTCCCTGTGGTCGCGTGGGTTTCCTCCGGATGTTCTGGTTTCCTCCCACATCCCAAAGACATGCTGTAGGTGGATTGGACACTCTAAATTGGCCCTAGGCATGTGTGTGTGCCTTCTGTGGAAGGTTGGGCACTGGGCTGGCAACTCAACACCGTAAAACTCCACTGCCAATCTTGAGCGGACAGGTGATCCGCTGTGGTGACCCCTAACTGGGAAAAGCCAGAAGAAGTTCATACTTAAACAGTCTTACTACCAGGTGCTCTTTTTCTTCATTTATCCATCTCAACACTTCATATAAATTTAATGAAGCTGCAAATACTACTGGATTTAATAATCCTAATTAACCTTCATCTTTGTCCATGTATAACTCTCCTCTCATGACTAGATTTAATCTAGACCACATATAAAAGTAAATATAACTCTAGTACTTGTTTTTAATGACTTATTGGAATCATATACACACTTGTTAAATACACTATTTTTCCCATTGATACTGAATTTATCAAATTAGCTTTTTTCTGTAAGATAATCTGTATGTTTTCCACAGGCAACATATCTTGTAATTGGTTTTCCCATTGTGTTTCACATGTTGTTATATATTTCCAATATTTATTCCCAATACTGATATTTCTTTCATTGTAAACTCTATTCCTCCTGTTTTTATATTACCCTCCAAACTTTACTTTTATCCTTATTTAATGTCATACCTATTTCTTTTAAACGGTATACTACACAAACTACTGCTTCCTTCATCAATTATGATATCATCTGCATATGTCATTAAAACTAGAATATGCATACCTGGTTGCATTATATAATTTGCATTTTTTATTTTATTATCCAACTTATTTACTACCATATTCATAAGTAAAGCAAATAATATACTACTCATAGGACAGCCTTGTCTTATTCTAATACTCCTCTCTATTTTCTTACTTAATCAGCCATTAATCAAAACTCTTATTTTATTATTACTATATACTGTCACACAAACATTTTAACACTAAAGCTGTATGCCTCTATTAATATCCATAATGTATTATGCTTTGTTGAATCAAATTCTTTATTAATATTACCTATCATAAGCTTTGCATCATTTATTCTATTTACATTATCATCTACAGTTTCTCTTACTATTATTATTATTAATTCTTGCCATGCCTTCCCTTTCATACCATATACATTTTCTTACATTATATTTTCCATCTTATTTTCCACTCTTTGTTGAATCATCTTCATAAAAGATTATAATCTGTGTATTTAGTAATATTGATCTCAGGTACTTTATATCTTCTTTTTCAAATAAATTTTAATATCCCACTACACAATTCTTTATTACAAAAACCTTCATTCAAGTCATTCATTTAAAATGCAAAGTAAATACTCTCTTCTGCCATCCCATTAATTTTTATAGATTTCATACCATATTCCACCTCCCACTGAATCTATATTACTTGTCTAGGAACTTTACCTAATTCATACATAGTGACCTTTTTCTTAATTTCCTTATTTATATATTTGATCTGAAAAAATGTCTAACTTTCCATATTTTATAACAACCTTTCCTTTTTTTAAAACATTTCTT
Source organism: Protopterus annectens (assembly GCF_019279795.1). Taxonomy (NCBI): domain Eukaryota; kingdom Metazoa; phylum Chordata; order Ceratodontiformes; family Protopteridae; genus Protopterus; species Protopterus annectens. The sequence goes on along the minus strand of NC_056733.1, from coordinate 1,089,597,075 downwards.
CAACATAATGTACTGTGGTTACCATTATCTGTTTTTGATTTCTTACTATCTCTCCTCCTTCATTTTTTATCCTTCTCATCACACTATCTTCTTTCACAATCTTACCTAAATATGCTGACACTTTTTCTTTCTTTCACTGTAATAAATATATTTCTTTGTATAACAAATTCTTGATCTTTTTATAATTTCATTTATAAAACATTTTTAAATGGGCAATGCAGTGGTGCAGTGGTTAATGTTGTCTCTTCACAGCAAGAGGTTCTCCGGTTCAATTCTTGACTGGGGTGTTTTCTGTGTGGAGTTTGCATGTTCTCCCTGCATTCACGTGGGTTTCCTCTGGCTACTCCAGTTTCCTCCCACATTCTAAAAAAAATGTGCATCTGGAGCATTTCTCCCTGGGCCTCTGCTGAAAATAGCTCTGTCCTAGTCGAACTTTCCCGGTCAACAAATGTTAAATATATATATATATATATATAATATTATATATATATATATATATATATATATATATATATATATATATATATATATATATATATATATATATATATATATATATATATAGGTCTACCTGAGATGGTCGACAAGCCATTTGATCGACACTCATTTGATCGACAGTTCATTTGGTCGACAGGCAGATTTGCCCCCCTCCCCAATGTTGTGCGACCCTGGAGTTGATATATACAGTTATGGGGGTGTGGGGGCACAGCCCCCCACATTGGTGGGTGTGGGGGGCAAAGCCCCCCGCATAAAACTGCTTGTCAACCAAATGAACTGTCGACCAAATGAGTGTCGATCAAATGGCTTGTCGACCATCTCAGGTAGATCCATATATATATATATATATATATATATATATATATATATATATATATATAGATATGGGTCTACTTCTAAAGACCGAACCAACGATTCCCCGACACAGAAATCACCGACGCCAGAAAACCGACAACACACAAACCCGACAACGCGAAACACCGAACACCATAACACCGACACACTACACGTAAACAACACAGTACACTACAACACATATCCACTAGCCCTAACCCAAACCCTAACCCTAAGGTCCGACACTACCGCACACTCTCCCTACCTGCACCCTAACCCTAACTCACTTACACACCCAACCCCAAGCTCCGACACTACGCACACTCTCCCTACCTGCACCCTAACCCTAACTCACTTACACACCGAACCCCAAGCTCCGACACTACCGCACACTCTCCCTACCTGCACCCTAACCCTAACTCACTTACACACCCCGAACCCCAAGCTCCGACACTACCGCACACTCACCTATCACACACCCTAACCCTACATCCCTGAGTATTGCACACTTACCTGTCCGCTCCCTACTCCTAAATCCCTCACTATCGCATACTTACCAGGTCGCGCTTACACATTCCCCTTGTCGGTCTTCCGTCTGTCGGGATTCGAGCGTGTCGGTCAACTGCGTTGTCGGTCATTTGGTGTCGGTGATTTCACTGTCGGCGAATCGGCGTTTCGGTCATTAGAAGTAGACCCATAGATATATATATATATATATATATATATATAAATACCTTTTTTTTTGTTTCTATAATATTTACTATCATTTCTCTCTAGTGTTTCAAAAGCATTTCTATGTTTTTACGTATCTTTCTTTTTCTATTTTTATACTTCCCCTTTGCCATCTTAAAAAAACTTCTCTTATATTTATTTTTAAATGCAATGCACCATTCCAATCAATTGACATAAAATGTATTTATTGTAACATGATCTTTCCATAATTGTATAACTTCTTCTTTTCCCATTTCATTCCATTCTCATTCATTTCTTCTGTTTATTTCTTTTCTATCTTTATATGTTCTTTACTTTCCTATATCTCCATCCATATTGCTAAATGATCTGTAAATCCTGTTACAACTGTTTCCCCTTCTGCTATTTTTATTCCTTCAGAGATTATCAAATACTCTATTTCTGATTTAAGAACACCCCTTATATACAACCAGAACTTTATATTCTAAATAACCAGCTTTCCATATTTATTTATCATTGACTTTTGAAATGTCCATCACTTCTTTGAAAACAGTTTAAATGCTTTTGTAAAGTCTGTCTTTCTACTGCTGTATGAAATTGAAAATTAATGTTTTTCACGAAAAAGCTTTTATCACAGAATTGTTCCATGGGTTATTATTTTGCTTCTTTTCATATTTACACAAAAGATATCTCCATTCCCTTCCCTGAACAGTCTCAAAAACAATATCACAAAAGTTTCTTTATTTCTCAAAATAAAACCTCTTTCCTCTTGTACCATGACACACATAGGTAAAACTATAGTGTCCCATACCTCATATCTTTTTAGCTCAGTGTTCTTTTTACTTTGTATTTTTACCACATACTTTCTCTTTGGACCATCATCTCTTTTTTCTTTCTGTTCTTGTATACTTTCAACTGTTCCTGCAGATGATTTTTTTTCTTTGTATCATTAACCCTTTTTGTTATTTCATCTGTCTCTTCACTCTGGAATTTATCCATTATCTCTCCAACAATGCATCTCCTCCATTTTCTGGTTCACTTTGTAACATCATCTCATGCAGTATATCATCCTGCAACCCTCTTGACTGGAAGATTGTAACCACACACTCTTCTTTCACTGTTGGTTTCAATTCAGCAAACAAACTGTTCTGAAACACTGTTTCAGAATCCTGGTGCTGTGAGCTGCCATTCACCGCTTCTCTCTCCATCAACTCCTGCAAGTCGAGCACAGTCCTCCAAGCCACAACTGCACCTGGAATGAGATATGCATACGCAATTGTGGCTAGCTCTTCTGCAATTATGAAATCAAATGAGTAGGGAAAGTTCCATGACACCCTGGCTAAATTTCCCATAGTAGTATTAATACCACCTCAGGTCTCCCCAAAAAGAAGCTACTAGCCTAGTGGGATTAAAGGATGAATAAATAAATAAATAAAGATTCTTTGTCATTAGTAGAACATAGTCAGGTTTGGGAGAACCTTCTAAAACAAAAATTATGTTAAGAATATTTTGTCTTCTTTAAATGATCTTATTAATAAAATGTTATAAACTATGTCATTTTTTTGCATTAAAGAACTTTCAGACATTCAAGAACAGCTTGCAAAGAGAAAGAAATTTGTATGTGTGGGGGGTTGTGTGTAAGAACATGTGTGTGATCTACTAATTTCAAGTGGCATTGATTGAGATTTATGAGCAGGTGTACAGTGTGCAGAACCAGAGCTCCAGAAATGCAGGTAGGTCAACAACTGTTCAACTGCTAAATATAATAACAAAACACTTTGTCAGAGTGCAATACAGATGTGTCTCAATTTTACATGTAAATATGTTGCACCTTATGAATTGCAATACTTCAGTAGGTCTGTATAATTAAGTAAAACACTGCCTTGTCAGGTGAAAAACTGAAAGATAAAAAACTCAAAAGAGTGAAAGAAGTGTTTCACAAAAATTGGTTAGCTATTTATCTTCACAACACAGTATATCAAATAATTCATTAACTACCAATCTTCAGTTGCCAAAGTACTCTTTTGTTTGTTTTTATTTTTCATTTTAGTTATATTTGCATAACTTCCAGAATGCAACCACTAGAATGGCATTACCTCTTAGGCATGGAAGTATGCCATGGATGGCTAAGGCTACAATCTACACAGAAACTTCATCCACTAGTGTTGAATTTTATTCTTTTTAATATCACTTACATAAAGTGCAAATATGAGCAAGTTGTTTCATCTCTAAATCACTAAATAAATAAATAAAAATGAGTTCCAGAGCAAGACCATGCAATACTTCATTACATCAGAGCACAGCTGTTATACTGTTTTGACCTTTTATATTTTTGAAGCAGTGTATCACAACAGGATAGCCTATCCACAACACTGAAAGCCATGCATAGTATTACAGCCAATTTAATTGTATGATGTACAATCAAATTCTGCATGCTGTACAGTTGATCCAGCACTACCTGAATCAATTATCAGTGAAAGAAAAATGTGTATGTGCATCTTTGTTGTGCTAAATGCTCTTTAGTTCCAGTATGGGCACACTGAGCATCAGTTAACAGAGAAGAGATTCTGTTCCTGAACTGCATTCCAATCTGCACAGGAAGTGAGCCATCATTTTCATTACAGTTGGTCTATAGTGGGAGTAGTAAAGTCTAGAAATCAGGAGATCATTTTGAGCAAAAAGTGTGTTAACAAGCTGTAGCTTTTTGACTGCAGTTAATGTAAGGTATTCATATGATGCATCACTACAGATAAATAAAACAAATCATGTACATTCTAAGAAACATAAATAAAAAATAAAATAAATGGAAATACAAATTTTAAACAATTTTTAGAACCAGCAGTTGAATAAAATGCATTTCTGATTGTCAAATGAAACATAACAACACATGCTTACCATAGCAGTAAAAGAAGGAAAGAGAATGTTATGGAACCCCTGAATGGAATAAACACTTATAAAGATTTGAACATTTCACATCTGGAATGTATAGCATGCATTAGAAGACAAGCTGAGACCACAGCAATACCAGTGCAATATTTTAAATATTCCATAATGAGAATGACATTTTAATAATATCATATTTACAAGCAGCATACAGTCTCACAAAATATCAAATGCATTTGCATACCATTTCCTTTAAAATCCATATATTTTGAGACATCTTCATATTTTGTCCTTGTATTTATGTCAAGCTCATACAATCAGCAAAATAGAAGACAGATTAAAGAATCAAGACATCTTATTTTCACATCATTAAGGAACAGAGCACATGGCAAAAGAGGAGACACCCAAAATGTTTTCAAGTCATTAACTGTATATATATATATATATATATATATATATATATATATATATATATATATATATATATATATATATATATATATATATATATATACATATATATATATATATATATATATATATATATATATATATATATATATATATATATATATATATATATATATATATATATATATATACATACACACACACACACACACACACACACACACACACACACACACACACAAGATCAAAGATCTACAACCCACAATCCTGCAACACCCCTTTTTCATCAACTTTCAGCATCTATGGCATGGCATTTCCTCAAGAATCAAAAGACATGTAGCTACTAAAGTGTACCATAAAAGAACCAACTACAAAGAGATCTCCAACAATACAGGGAAAACAAGGTGTTCCCCATTAAAAACCTACCTTATCAGCCACCACAAGTAAGACCACCACAATTCAGATTTATTGAAGTTAGTAAGCCCAGACCAGCAATCCTGGAAGATTTCTGGCCATCAAAATTGAACAGTAACCCAAGAGACTTCCAATACAAAGTTTAAACAGATGAAATATTGAACGAACCAACAGAAAACTTTCAGGAAGCACATAATGAGGAAAAGTTTTTATCACCATACAGGATCACCACCAGGGCATGGATTTAAACAAGGACAGGATACCCCAGAGGAAGAGGGAGAGGGTCAGGCACAGGCAGACACAGGAACAATTATTGAACCCTACCCCACCTTTAATCCCAAACACTCAACTTGCCAAGGATGACTCCATCTTCAAATTAACAGAAAAAAAGTTTTCTCTTTCATACCAGCACAAACAGCCATACTTACCAATGTGCTGCTTGATCTGAGGTTCTATTTAAGAAAGCTCAACATTTGTTATCTTCTAAATTATGTGGCCAAGAAACCTATGTCAATAAATTCCCCAAGACAGCAAGGCATGTACAACCTGTCTTTAAATACCACCATTATGGCCTTCCAAATGATCTGTGACTGAGATCTGAGAAACCTCATAAACAACAGCCATGCAAATGGTTTAATCTGACCAATTCCCAACTCAGGGCTCTTAATGAACTCAGCAAAGACAGATATGTCAGAATAATGAAAGCCAACAAGGGCATAGGTACTGTAGTTATCGAGCAAACGAGATATGTTACTACTGTAGAAACTGCACTAATTAATGATGTGCTTTATAAAAAAAGTTGCAGTTCATGATGTTAAATTAAATTTGAAAAGGTTGATGCATTATTATTTGATTGTTTGCTAGGTAAAGAAATCCCACCCAAAGAGTTTCACTTTATGAAAGTAGCTAACTTCAGCCTTGGTAAGCTCTTTGGCATACCGAAGATACACAAAGATCCTTGTAACCTCCCTTCAGACACAAAGTATCTAACAAATGCACCAAAACAGACATAATTTCCCATTTCATGCACTCTCTACTGAATCCCATAGTACAGGACACTCCTTATTACCTTAAGGACTCAAGGGCCTTCCTTAATGAACTACTCATTTTATAACTGCCTAAAGAAGACCACCTACTCGTCATCCAAGATGCAGAAGCCCTATACACTAACATCACCCATAAGGAAGTCCTTTTGCTCATTAAATCCTTTGTCAAGCAGCACACCAATATGGATCACCCAGAGTAGAAACCCTCTGCAACCTCATTTCTGCAGTGCTGCATAACAATTTCTTTGAATTCAGTGGTTGCATTTATCAACAGCAGAGAGTAGCAATGGGATACAAGCTGGCCCCAGCCTATGCCAATCTGGTTCTTAGCACCTGGGAGACTCAAACCCTAAAAGACCTCCCTGGATTCAAGAACACCATCCTGTACCATCATTACATTGACAACATCGTTTTCATCTGGAGAGGATCCAGAACCAAACTGGAGACATTCATTACCACCCTCTCTAACAGCACTGAGTTCCTCTCCTTCACAGTTTCCCATATAGGCTGAGCTGCACAATTCCTTGACCTGGAAATCCTTCTTGATGTAGGCAGCAATTCTTTTCAGTCCACAATATTCCACAAAAAAGCCTTCAGAAATAACTACCTCAAGTTTTCCAACCAGGACCCTTTCTTTATGAAAGTGAACATTGTGAAAGGACAGATCATCAGACTGTCTCGCATCATCAGTGATGATGCTACCTTTGTTTCCAAAAGGACTCACCTCAGTGTCTTGTTTATTCAGGTTGTAAGCAAACTGAAAAACTGAATCCAAAAGAGACATGGTTCTCAGTTTTCCATTACCCATCACGAGAGACATGGACCGCATCAGAGAGATCCTTATGAAAAACTGGACATTATCCTCAGCAATCGTGAGCTTGTAATAATCCTAGGAGATCATCCCAACTTCTGCTATAAAAAATCTAAAGCACTCAGGCTATTCTTTGAACAGGGTAATGCCCTCCACCATAACAAGGTGCATGAACAACCCCCAAGCATGACTACCTGTGGTAACTCTGTAGCCTGCAATTGCTACCTTTTTAAACATTGCAATCTTAAAGTCAATTTAAAAAAATGTTTAATTGCATTTCCAATAATATGGTACATGTTAGTTTTTGCACCCATTGCCAACATTTTTACATTTGTATGACCACTGGAAACTTTCAAACAGAATCAAGGAACACAGTGCCGCTGTGACACTGTTCATAACTTGGACCTAATAACGCTTTGGCCAAACACAGTCAAACTTGCCAGGATTTCAAAAACACCCAGTCTAAATGAGAACTAAAACATAGCATGTGGTTTGAGGTGATACAGGTAGTAGCATCCACACCTCCCACATGACTCACTCCATTAGTCAATGTTTTCTACCAGATCATCGGTTACTGTAATCTCTTACTATTGGCTAGTTTATTGTTATTCTCATTGGTACTTTACTGCTACACTTCTTCACTGATTGGTGTTCTGCCTATACTAAACCTTTAATGATAGGCTCTTTTTATCAGCTTGTAACCACCAGTTCCATTTATTTAAACATAGAGTGAATGCTTTTATTTATTTCTGATGAAGTTCTTCAAACAAGCACTCAATGATTGACCACAAAAGGTCTAAAGACAGAACCTGAACAACCAACAGACAAATGTTATGCAGGCTGGCAAGCCCTCCTGCATCCCATGTGGGAGGCTGCACACCCCACACCTACTAGTACTTATATATATATCTGAGATCACACTACAAATGGAAAATGGCAAAACGTCAGTCCCTTCTGTATCACAATTTCACACAACAAGCTACTTACTTTTTCAGTACTTCTAAAAAATATAGCAAATGCATCTGACATTCTCTGTTTTGACCTTTTATGGGTAATCCTTAGGTGTTCATTTCATGGGTAACAAATACATTTCAGGAAAGAAATGCAGCTAATGCTCTCAAAACTGTCATGCACAAGTACTTCACATGCAAAGTTATAATAAGTAAATGAGAAAAATAATTTCCACAATTTGAGGCAGAAAAATGATTTTGTTTCAGTACCTCACTACGGTTTTACACAGTTTTAAAATGTAATGCTTTAGATCTTTACTTCTTCTTCTTCTTTCGGCTTTTCCCGGTTAGGGGTTGCCACAGCGGATCACCTTGTCCGCACATTGAATGGCAGTGGAGTTTTACGGTGTCGAGTTGCCAGCCCGGCGCCCAACCTTCCACAGAAGGCACACTCACACGCACACCTAGGGCCAATTTAGAGTGTCCAATCCACCTGCAGCATGTCTTTGGGATGTGGGAGGAAACCGGAGCACCCGGAGGAAACCCACGCGACCACAGGGAGGACATGCAGACTCCGCACAGAAGGCACCCCAGCCGAGGATCGAACCGGAGAACCTCTTGCTGTGAGGCGGCAATGCTAACCACTGCACCACCGTGGCCGCCCATCTTTACTGATTAAGTGAAATCAGTCTTTAATTAGACCAGCCATATCTAAAAACCATTGTGGGAATGACATTTATAAAGTATTTGGAATACTTGACATTACGGAGTTGCCAGTAAATATGAAGTCTGTATGTTGTTTGTTGCTCATATACTCCAAAGTAAATCAAATGAGCATGTCTAACTTAAATACAACTGGAGAATGAATAACACAGTTATATGGCCAAACTTTATACTAAGATGGAATACACACAAAACCTTAACTGGTTAGTAATTTGTACAAATGTGACCATTTTTGCATGTGCGCTTACTACTCACAAAGACTGCATTTGCATATCTAGAAGTGTTTATATTGCTACAAAATATAGGGAAATGAGGTATTAGGTTTATAAAATAAAACAACATATCTAAGACAATACAAGTGACAAATGTGTTTCCTACTCTCGGAAAACATAATACAAATAATATCTGAGTAGCAGAAAGTGTTTTTAGGGTTTGTGTACTATATAGCATCAAATGAACATGACAATTACAGCTGTGTACTTTATTGGTGAAGTAAATACTTGTAATAGAGCACAAGGCAATTCTTCTTCTGTGACAAGTTCCATATTGTGAATATGTACATATAACAGAAGACACTGGTTGTCTATGTTCACAGTAAACAAATGAGAAAATTTGAATTGTCTAGGTACAGAAAATAATGGCACTGGGTTGAATATTTCACTTGTAGTATAAATGCTCAATCACCATAACTTCTATATCATCTAATATTCACTCCTAAACTATGTTTGCTTTACTGAATCCTCCATATTTAGAATTTGTTTTAATTCTTCATGTATATGGATGGACTAACCAGATTTGGTCACAAATGGAAAGTACATTAAACAATCATGGGCATAAGGCCTGAAATTTCAGCTTATGAAAATGGAATTTATGTTTTTTTTTTTTCAAATAACTGAGAAACAATGCCTTTGCAAAGCACACATAATGCAAGTAAATCCTTTAATATTTCATTAGCCAGTCCAAAAAAAATTCTGTTTAAACAAGCAGAAACTTTCAGTGCATATACATTTTATATCTTGAGTGCTGAGGTATGAACAGCACACTGTTGTGGAGAAATAGATTTGCTTCAAAACTTTGAAGTGTGTGAAGTGCAGCAGTATGGAACTCTCATTACACAGCTAGTAAGGAAGACTAGAAAGTGTGAAAATTCCCATTCTCCTACTTTCATGTAATAAAATGAACCACATTTCAGGCATTAATGTGATATTCCCAGACTGTCTTATGAAACTAATTATTTATCTATTTATATTGATTTACTACAGTGATGCTCTGGTCAGTTGTGACCATTTGAAGGCATTGCACAGATGGCAATATCTACAGAAAATGATAAAAAATATAAATAAAACGTATATATGTAGGATAGTGAGGTAGAGAGATTTCTTTGTTGGGTTCATAACAATAAGTAGTAAACAATAAGTAGTACACAAAATTGCAAGACTGTTATGTAGACAGATTTACTTTCAGATTTGCAGTATTTAGTAGCTAATAAGTATACATGGTGCCATGTGACAAACTTCAACATAACTGATATAAGCTATTCTAACTAAATTAAATTATTGAGGCTTATAAGTCAAAAGTGGAAATGAATTGGAGTTAGAAGCCCTCAAGGTAAGTGGAAGTGGTTTGTTCTTTAGATGATAAACCCCATATGGGGCAGGAACATTTATTTTAGTCAAGTAGATGGAATAAGAAACTACCAGGGTTCTTCCTGGCTTTAATGTGAGGAAATAAGGTTTGCCACAGTGTGGGACACAGAATAGAGAAGACACAGTGATGTTATCAAAAATGTGACTTCTAAACTGTAAATGTTAGAATATAGGAGGAAATTTTTTATTCTTGAAACCTATATATGGAAAGTTTGCATGAAGTATAACATCTGTGATACAGTGGTACACACTCATCCCTAGTGAGAATGAATAGGTTGTTTGCTGTGAGCCATTCATGTGATGGGCACAAATATATCTAATTATTTTGTATTTGCATTACCACAAGTGCATACACCATCTTTTGAGTACTAATTTTACATAGCCGTATAGAGTGTTACTCCTTTTGCAAGTCTTAGTCTCACTTTGCTTTAACAAATTTAAAATCTGACATGCAGAATTGAAAAAATAACCCATCACCTAGAGTTATTCAATTTCATATATGTCATGGAACAAAAATAGCACAAGTCACAATTGTACCATTCCACTTCTACTTAAAATATTAGGATAAAACTTTCCTTCTCATATTTAAAGATTTGCTTTTATTTTTGTTTGTATTGGAAAAATAGGAATTGAAATAGTGGTTTTATATTTACACTACCTAGTCTTGCACTTCCAGGCCTGTAGCTAATTTTTATAACTCTCAATTTTTTTGAAAGGCATGTCCAAGGCATGTCCAAGTTTTATTCAAAAAAACCATCCATAACAATGCTTATTTACTTGATTTACTGTCACCTGTAGAAAAGATTTTCCATTTGGTTTAAGACAAATCCATTTTATTGTGCACACTACCTTTAACAGCTTAAATCCGGATGATGGCAGTATTACTGTTCATATTGTCTGTGATATGACCTACACTTACTCAATAGAAGACTGCTGAAAAATCATGTCTTTTATTTGTTCATGCACAATGCTTCCTCTTTTTTATCAAAGGCAATTTTTATTTATTTACTTACTTATGTATGTATTTATTAATTCATTCATGTTTTTGTTTGTTTTGTTTGTTTATTTATTTTCCAGTTATTACAATTATTTATCAAGATATCCAACTAGGGGAAAAAACATTTTCAGTGCAGGTCTGGGGAGAAAAGTTCAAAAGGTACAATCAAGTTGCAAACATGAATATGTATGAAGGTAAGGATATATAGTGATTTAGAGCTACTGTATATAATGATAATTTTATGTCAGTAATTAGAACTTTGTAAGAAAGAGAATATATCAAATACTATAACCAATGATCATCTTTAATATATTGCTAGCCTTTTATGAGAAAAAGCAACATTTGTATCGTTCACTTTGGATGATGAGTCTTTGAGCCAGAATGGCCTCAGTATTTCGATAATACTTAATCATTTCACATACTAACCACACTCTGCACTAATATTTGATTTAGTTATGTCATCACAGATTTTTTTAAAGGATAAAACTACATACAATAATATTGAATAGGGGTTTGAAATATTAAAATAAACCTTTTGCTGTACAATATTGGGTAAGCAAAGACAATGTAGTCTGCTTTGCTTGTTATAACATGGTTTAATGCTAACATATGTATTGATTCACTATCTAGAAAGCTAAAATGTTAAAACCAAATTATTAGCTATAATAACATAATTAAATTTAAGAGATGTATAACACATTTTAAACTGATGGATTGCAACATTATCAAGATTAGTTGTTGGTTGTTGAAGCATGTTAAAATCCCTTACACAAGGAAGCCTACATTTGGTATCATTGCTGTTCAAAATATATTTATGATTGAGATACAAGTGAATGCATTCCATCTTGTAATTACTTTAGATTTCTGTGTCTCATTTGCTTGTTAGATGCCCTTTGATTGAAGCAATGAAAAATGAATGTGAAGGTTAAGAATGAAGACATTTCAAAGACTTGTTAGCACTCTTTATCTTCAGCAGTGCATATGACAGTTTAGGGAGAACCTCATAGAACAAAAACAAATATGTTAAGGATATATTGTCTTCAACAAATCATCTGATTAATAAAATGTTACAAAATGCTAAGACAATTTTTATCTATTAAAAGGACTTTCAGATACTTTCAGTGGAACAGCTTGCAAACAGAAAGAAACTTATGGTGTGTGTGTGTGTGTGTGTGTGTGTGTGTGTGTGTGTGTGTGTGTGTGTGTGTGTGTGTGTGTGTGTGTGTGTGTGTGTGTGTGTGTGTGTGCATGTGTGTGTGTGTGTGTCTGTGTGTCTATGCGCGAGTGTGATTTAAAACTTTAAGAGAGTCTCAGTGTGATTTACAGACAGGTGTGCATTGCACAGAAACACTGCACTAGAAATGCCAGAAGGTCAGCAGTAATCTCAGAGACAATTACTCAGTATGATAGCAACAACAGGATGCATCTGAAAGTTAGATGTAAATGTGTACTCCTTATGAATAAGAACATTTCAGTACCTCTACACAATTAATTAAAAGACCGCCTTGTCAGCTGCAAAACAGATATTATAGCATTAGCCCTGAACTGTTAGCATGGCTCTGTTATAGAGGAATAGATTTAGTTCAAAACTTTGAAGTGCATGAAGAACAGAATAATAAATTATTGTTTATACCTCTAACAAGGAAGGCATGGTAGTGTGAAAATCTTCATCCTCCTGTTTTCATGTAATAAAATAAACCAGACATCAGACACAAATGTGATATTCCCATTTTTTTAATTCTTAAACTTGAAAAGTTTATTAGCTTAGATTACTTAATTATTTGTAATTGATTACTAGGTAGTGTTCTAACCATTTTCTGGCACAGCCTGAGTAACAATAATCATTAAAAAAAAAATATATATATATATATATATATATATATATAGAGAGAGAGAGAGAGAGATGTATATATATATATATATATATATATATATAGAGAGAGAGAGAGAGACATCTAGCTATAGATATAGATAGGTGTGTGTGTGTGTGTGTGTGTGTGTGTGTGTGTGTGTGTGTGTGTGTGTGTGTGTGTGTGTGTGTGTGTGTGTGTGTGTGTCTAACTATAATCAAAATGCACAATTTCTGGACAGTGAGGGAGAGGCAGTTCTTTGACAGATTCTCAATAATAAATAATGTACTCAAAATATAAAACAATGATGTAGACATATTTTCTTTTAGATTTATCATACCAAATAAACAACTGGTATATATAACTGTATGTTGTAAGTTATTCCAAATTTAGTGAATTATTGAGATTTAGAGAGGTTGTTAGGTAGGAAGATAATAGAAGGATTACTGTTAGCTATATGTAGGAGTGGGGAGGGAAAGAGAAATATGGCTCTTGGTCTGAACAAATGGGATGAGATGATTGAAAGACAAAATGCTTTTCAAAATGAAGATAGGAAAAGTGTATGAGTTAGAACCCACTGAGATGTGTAAAAGTAGTATACTGTTTTGGTGATGTGTCTTGTATGAGGCAGCAGCATTTGCTTTAGTCATAACAGTAGGATAAGAGGTCTTTTCTGGAATTAGTGATGTCTTGGTTCTCTTTAATATGAGGAGGTAGGGATTGCTAGAGTGCATAAGCTAAAATGGAGAAGGCATATGAAACAATTTGTGACTTCTAAATTATAAATGACAAAATAAAGGAGGAAATGTTTGATTCTTGGGACCTATGCATTGAAGGCTGGCATGAAGTATAAAACCTGTGTTACTGTGGTATACACTCATCCACAGTCAGACTGAATGGGTTGTTTGCTGTAAGCCATTCATGTGATAGACATATCTACATCCAAGTATTCCACATTTATATCACTACAAGTTCATACAGCATTTCTGGAAGAATGAAGTTACATTATAGTATAACATATCCAAATATCATGCTGTAAAATCCTGAAACCAGCATAGACTGTCAGTCTTTTTATAAGTATTATTCTCACTTTGCTTTTCCAAATTCTGAAACTGACATAGAGAGCTGAGAAAATAAAACAATCATCTAGTGTGACTCAACTTCCAATATCTGATAAGCAACACAAATAACACAGATCATACTGGTGCCATTCTACTTCTACTGAAAATATTATGCTGAAACACTTTTCAAATGTAAAGATTTCTTTTATTTTTTGTTTCTAATGAAAAAGTAGGAGCAGAAATAGAAACATATGTTTTTGTTACCTGACATTTCACTTGCAGGCCTCTAGCTAAGTTTCATAACTTCCTCAGTGAAATATATATCAGTTCAACATTAATGATACTTTTGATGAGCTCATATTTTTTACAGTCTTTAACAAGTATGTCTCAGATTTATTCAGAACAATACTTGCAGTAATTGTGCTTATTTAATTGCTTTACTATAGCCTGTAGCAACGATTTTCCATTTGGTCTACAACAAATCCATTTTGTTGTTGAGTCTACCTTTGACAGCTTAAAATCTGATTATGGCAGTGTTAACCTTCAGGTGGTCTGTGCTATAACCAACACTTACCCAACAAATTACCATAAAATACCAAAAATGTGTTTTATTTGTTCATGAGACAATGTTTCTTCCTTATTATCAAAAGCAATTTGTATTTATTTATTCATTCCATTTATTTACCAGGATAGTCCAAATGAAAAAGCCCATTTTCAGTGCAGCTCTAAGAAGTGAAAGCTTCAAGTATATAATCAATCTACAGTTAAGCTGGAAATGTGTATACAAATGGCTGTGGGTTTTCAAAATGATTTAGAACTGCTGAATATAATGACAGCTTTAAGTCAGTAATTAGGACTGTGTAATAAAAAGAATAAAGCAGGGGATGTAGTTAGTGATGTTGTTGTTGTGTCTTTTGGCTTTTCCCAGTTAGGGGTCGCCACAGTGGAACTCTGGTCCACTAATGATTGGCAGTAGATTTTTACATGCCGAGTTGCCAGCCCTGACGCACAACCTTCAATGAAGGTACGCCCATTCACGCATGTCTCCACACAGAAGACGCTCTAGCTGAGAATCGAACAGGACAACATCTCTACTGTGAGGCGACAACGCTACCGCAGCACCACCACCGCAGTCTCTAGGATGTAGTTAGTGATGATTTGTATATATTGTTATTCCTCTGCTAGTAGTAGTAAAATATGTTTAAGTTATCTTCACAAACAAATCCAGTGATCCAACCAATGTGTATGGAAGCCACTGAGTCAAACCATCAATTCACATGCAAAGACTTTTATTACAAGGTGAGCACTTTCATGGAGCAACAAACCCCACTTTATCAGACCTTACAAAGATATGCAACATAAAATCAAGCCTTTATACAATTCCTCCCGTCTTAACCAACCTATTAACTTAATTAACCAATTAACATCTCAAAAACTTTTAAAGGGCTACAAAAACTAAGTATCACTGGAAACCATGTTTGTAGCATATACTTATGCTGTATTAGTAAGACTAAATTAAAAACTTCTAATACCCACATGAAATATATGTAAAATATGTATAAAAAGTAAAAACAGTATATGTTCCATCCAATGTGAATACATTTAAAAAACATGCTCATATATTCAAAAATAGGTCATACTGTATTATTTATATAAAGACATATTACGTAAAACTGGTTTGAAAGGAATTCTATCATTCAAGCCCTTGCCCCTGTACATTTTTAATCTTATGCTCCATCGTGTCTCAGATGTCTCAGTCCTATTTATAATGTCTCCTCCCCTTTCATTCTCTCTAACAGATTCTATAACTAAGAACCTAAAAGTATGTTCAGGTCCCTCACTAGACACATACCTAGCCAATGCATTTGTTAAATTCTGGTTTCTGATACTCAAAAGATGTTCACGTATCCTAAACCTAAATTCTCTGTTCATTTTTCCAGCATAGAAACTGGAACAGATATTGCACACTGCTAGATAAACAATGTTCATGCTATTGCAATTTGCTGAAACATTAAATATAACATGCCTCCCAGTGTCTGGATGCTTAAATTGATTACTTGTATTTACATATGCACACATTACATTTCTTACAAGGTAGTGTGCCCTTGTTAATGGCTAAAGGCTTCTTGATGTCTGAAGAATAGCACAGATATCTTCTCAATTACTTTTTGTCATTTATACTGGCACAATATACAGAAGTAACTGACTGGATTTGAAGCTAGTTAGCAGAAATGTTTTACTTAAACTTATGTTAGGGGATAGAGGGGATAGTGAGATGGGTCTTTTTAGAAAACCCAACACTTTCATTCCTCCAAGTCACGCGATCAGAGAGGTTTTCACTAGTCTATGTGAAAAGGAGCTGTTTGATGTATTAGATAAGAAACAAACTGCATGCTTTAAAAATATGTCAAGGGATGAATATGAAGTTTTAAATGATTTAAGGGATGATACAAGTATTATTATCAAACCAGCGGACAAAGGTGGGCTAGTAGTGGTTATGAACGAACATTACTATAATGAAGATAGGAGGGAAATGTTGAATGATGCTAATATTTATGAAGTCATAAGTGTACAAAAAATGAAAAATGTATTAAGGAACTTGGAGAGAATGTTATATGACTGCTTAATTGAGAATCGGATTATGGAAGAGTTGTATAGTTATTTTAGAGTAAAAAAGCCCTTGACCCCTGTCATTCAAGGACTCCCTAAAATACATATAAATCCTGAGTACCCTCCCTTCAAGCCTATAGTTTCAGGTAGAAATTGGGCAACTGAGTCCATATCAATATACTTGGAAAAAATGCTCAGACCTATAATGAATAAGAATAGTAATGTATTAAGGGACTCAAAACAGTTTTTGAATCAATTATTTGAGTTTTTGAATACAACTTCAGTCTCTGCTAAGAACATTAAATTGCTAACTATGGATGACTGATTGGCTTTCACATGTATTCCCAATGGTGTAGGTGTTGAGATGTTAAGGGAATATTTAACAAGGGATGCAACATATAGTCAAACACAAATTGAGTTATTTTGTTTATTGATGGAGCAGATTTTAATTAACAATATTATGCTTTTTGAACATGTTTTGTATCTTCAGAAAGATGGTGTGGCCATGGGCACATCAAGTGCCAACAGCTATGCTAATTTAGTAACAGCCTCATGGGAGAATAACAATATATTTAATGAGTCCTGGAAGCAAATAGTATTTTACAAATGCTTTGTAGATGACCTCTTCCTGTTATGGGATGGGAATTGGGATGATATGGACAGCTTTTACCATGAGGTGAGCACAAATACATCCTTTTTGAAATTTGAAATCAAAGTCTCTGATACTGAATTAGAGTTTCCTGATGTTAAAGCATTTAAGACAAGTGAAGGTAATTTTTCTACAATGGTACACAGGAATGAAGCCATAGAAACACAATTTTAAATAAAAAAAGTATGCATCCTAGACACATTTTTAGAAATGTGGTCAAGGGTCAGACTCTAAGAACCTCTAGGCTAACAGCGGAAGAGCAGGAGTTTGAGTATGAAGTGGATAATTTAAGACAGAGGTTCAGAGAGAGGGGTTACGCAGAACCTGCCACTAACAGAGTGATAGATGACAATATAAAATTAAGGAACACTATAGGGAGACCATATTTTTCCAACAGGGTAGATATGAATAATGTGACCCTGAACGCAGATAAGAAAAGAGTAGTGAGGGTACCTACCTAATACTCAAGTAATATGAACTTGGTAACTGGTGTCATTAAAAAACTACTGACCTGTTCTTACACATGATGCTAAAATAAAAAATATAATAGGAGATGAACCAAGTTTTTTGTTTAAAAACAAAAAGTCATTGAGAAGATATTTGGCTATTCTTCAGATATCAAGAAGCCTTTAGCCATTAACAAGGGCACACTACCTTGTAAGAAATGTAATCAGTGTGTATATGTAGATACAGGTAATCAATTTAAGCATCCAGACACTGGGAGGGATGTTATATTTAATGTTTCAGCAAATTGCAGTATCATGAACATTGTTTATCTAGTAGTGTGCAATATCTGTTCCAGTTCCTATGTTGGAAAAACGAACAGAGAATTTAGGTTTAAGATATGTGAACATCTTTTAAGTATCAGAAACCAGAATTTAACAAATGCATTGGCTAGGCAAGTGTCCAGTGAGGGACCTGAACATACTTTTAGGTTCTTAGTTACAGAATCTGCTAGAGAGAAGGGAAGGAGAGGAGATATTATAAATAGGATGGAGACATCTGAGACATGATGGATCATAAGATTAAAAGCAGACAGGGGCATGGGCTTGAATTATAGAATTCATTTCAAACCAGTTTTACGTAACAGGTCTTTATATAAATAGTATAGTATGACCTATTTTTGAATATATGAGCATGTTTTTAAATGTATTTACACTGGATGGAACATATAATGTTTTAAATTTTTTAGACATATTTTTATACATATTTCATGTGGGTATTAGTTTAATAAGTTTTTAATTTAGTTTTACTAATACAGCATAAATATACACTACAAGCATGGTTTCCAGTGATTCTTAGTTTTTTTAGCCCTTTAAAAGTTTTTGAGATGTTAATTGGTTAATTAAGTTAATAGGTTGATTAAGATGGGAGGAATTGTATAAAGGTTTGATTTTATGTTGCATATCTTTGATGAAGTGGAGTTTGTTGCTCCACAAAAGTGCTCACCTTGTAATAAAAGTCTTTGCATGTGAATTGATGGCTTGACGCAGTGGCTTCTATACACATTGGTTGGATCACTGGATTTGTTTGTAGAGATTACAAAAGTGTTTTAGCACTTTGTTGCATTTTTCCTTTTACACTCACCACCCTTACACTCACCACCCTCTCTTTTTCTGTGCTTTATGTTTAAATTATTCTGAGTTCTGAATCCTTCAACCAGAATGACTTAAATAGTTATACATTGTTTGAACATATCATTAACTTAGAAAATTCAATCATTTTTTATTTATATTATGGTTTAGGGTTGGTATAATGCTTAAGGTGTTTATCTCACATTCAAGAAGTACAGGGACTGATTCTCACTAAGGTGAAATTTGGCTGGGCTTAAAATGGTCCACAAGGGAAGTTTACCTAAGTGTATCTTTGCATGGTTAGGTGATAAACATCAAATGTTTTTGAATACAGAAAATCAGCATTCAGTGATATCTATTAAGTTCATTGATATATTAAACTAAAATATTCAGTTTACAACATGGGTTAAACTATGTTACTACATTCTGATTTATACATACAATAAAATGGATTAATACTCACTGATATATAGACTCACCAACTAGGAAGCAGAAGTGTTGGAATCAAAATATTATTGATAAATACACAAATCAGTTTAAGAGATGCATAATAATTTGAAGTTCTTTATATACCAAACAGACAGATTGCAATACTGCCAAGATGAATGTTTATTATTTTGCTGTCAACATTATGCAGCATTTTAAAAGCACTTGAATTGTGCAATGAAAATTACATATGGTATCAGTAATATTTATTTTTTATTCTTGAAACTGAAGTGAATGCCCTTCACCTTTTGGTCACCTCAGATTTCTGTGACTTGTCTTCTTGCCACATTACTCTTTGGCTGAAAGAATGCAAAATGAAAGTCAAGTTTATAAAAGAAAATGTTTCAAAAACTTGTTAATATTAATAATAAGTAGAGATTCCAAAATGGATGCACACTCAGCAATAGCTTTATTTCAGCCCTCCCAGTGTGAAAAAATAAACAAATAAAGGTGAGTAATTCTGCCAGGTTTTGTAAAATTAAGTTACTGTCTAGCAAACACACTGCCCAGATGGCAGGAAAGAAGACCATGGAAGAAAATCAACTAGAAAGGTGAAGTGAAAACACTGACTGAGAAGAATCCTACAGTGGTTCATCAAAAAGCAGTTCAATCTCCAGCTCTGGTAAAAGAGTTGGCTTCCAGTAATTTAGAGGAAAAAAATAAATCAAATGTATTCAGAGCTGATTAAAGTAAATGAAACATTGAAGGAGTATATCAAATCAAATAACAAAAGGCTGGAAATAATTAAAGAAACTTTAAAGCTATTCAGAGGAACTGGTACAACTGCAAAAATCAGAGGCAAAATGAAGAAAAGGCTTGCCGAGTATGAGACTGTTCAGTAAGAGCTGTTTCAAAAATGGTAGAGTTACAGGGCTTAGCACACACAGAAAACTTGATATTTTCTTCCATACCACAGAAACAGGAAGGAACAGATTGTATTATCTTTGTGAAAACACAAATAAGTAATTGGACTGGTGTTCCATAGCAGGATATTGAAAGGGCATATCATGTGTATGGTCCAAGCCTGGCCATGAGAAAGCAGTCAAAAGTGCTATTAGTAAATATGCAACCATACCAGCAGAAAGAGGTGATCCTGATAAAACTGTAGCACAGGAGCAAACTATTAAACACTGGAAACAGAAACATGTTTGTAGAAAATGATTATTCACTGTAGACAAGAAAAAAGCAAATTTATCCCAGAAATCAGGAATGTTAAGAAGAAGTTGTGAGAGTCATGCTGCTGTACCCAGCTGCCTTCAGCATATTTTTTCTTAGAGGATAAAAATAATTTTTGATGCAGAACAGGCTAAGTATGAAAGATCAAAAGCTAGTCCAACAAAAAGTGAGGCATCAAACAAAAGTAGATTCTTCTTCTCATTCTTCTGATAATAAAGCTCACAGAGAGACTTTGCCAGTAAAACATTTCCCAATATTTCAAAGGAAAATGCTTGACAGATAGAAAAAAC
This sequence comes from Protopterus annectens, assembly GCF_019279795.1. Taxonomy (NCBI): domain Eukaryota; kingdom Metazoa; phylum Chordata; order Ceratodontiformes; family Protopteridae; genus Protopterus; species Protopterus annectens. The sequence goes on along the minus strand of NC_056733.1, from coordinate 1,089,575,977 downwards.
CCACAGAAGTTGACTAAAAGAAACAAGAAAAACTTGTACTTGAACTGGAGTGTGGGGTTGAGATATGGAGATGAGCACCAAGAAGATCAGCAACACTGAAATTAGTGAATAAATGTGAGACTATGAAGCATCAATCAAATTGGTGAATTATGGTTTTACCACAAAAAGTGCCTTAGAAAGATTGGACTGTTGTTGACTTTGTCAAATTTGTGGGGGACTGAAAGGCATATACCCTACTTCATGCCATTAATGTTTGGAAAAGCATAACAACAAAATAAAGTAAGTAAAACAATTTTTGTTCTTAACAGTATTTGTATAAAACATTTCATTATATAAACTGCATGTTATGTAGAAAAGCATTTTTGGCAAATGTTGAATGGTATAAAGGTATTAAAGTTAACAAGTACATTTTTAACTTTGTTAGTTTTAATGTGAGCATTACAATATAAGAAGAGAAGAAGGGCTAGAAAAAAGCACATTTAAATTAATAGGGAGTAATCTTAAGCTGCTGGGGTGGGGGGCAGGTTGTAAGAGTGTACTCAATGTAATATATGCAGAGTTGAGATGTTTTCTTTTACTTTTGTGTAGGTGAATGTCTGGCTTAAATCCATTGGTTTAATCTAATAAGTTTTTAGTGTAAGTGAGTGGGTTTTAAAAACAAAAGATTTTGAAGGTAATGAACAGTTTTCCTCTAGCGCATAAATGTTTGGAGTGAGTTGAGAAGTCTGCAGCTGAGGGCAGCTGTACATTCTGTTTTTATGTTAACATGGAAACAAGTTGACTATACGTGAAGGTAATAAATCTTGGACATTCCTGTGAGAAATGCAAAATTAAAAAGGTACAAGGCCAATCAGCTTAGTAAAAAATAAAGTTCAAAATTATTGGAAATGAACAAGAGACGGTAGCTTTTCTGGTCCCTAAATTCTTCACTGCATATACTAGAACAGTGTATAACTTAGATTTATTTAAAGATAGCCAGAGTACTTTTTATTAAAACTAAATGTTAATGTTTTCTGAAAGCATATAAGCTTTATTCATATCTGTAATGGGAGCAAGGATAAGACAAGATCAGATAGCAGTTACTGTAAGTAAGAGCACAGGTGGTAACACTTGTCCTAGCATGGAGTTCAGCTGTCAAATTGGAGCAGTTGTCCCCATCAGTAGGCTTAAACTTCATTATTTGAAAATGTACAAATGTACATAGTTTTCTGTGTTTCTTAAGTTAATAGGTTCTGGGAGTATTCTTGGGAGTGTTCTTTTTGTCTCAGGGTTTTCATTAAAACAAAAAGTCTTGTCAAATGTGACATAGGGTTCAAATGAGATGAGAAGAAACAACTGTTTACAGGAACAACCAGCCAAACATTAATAGGCTCATGCAACACAAAAGCTAGACATAGACATTTTAAAAATCTGTCATATATAATAGGTAGGAATAATAACTTCTTATCATAATGGTTGCACTGTCCATATTTTTTGGAGAGTGAATGGTCTTACAGGTATAGACAAAATTACAAGAATACTGAATTATGTAAAGAAGTGAACAGCGCAAATAGCAATGCTGCAGGAAACACATTTGGATAGAAGTGAGCATGTGAATTTGATAAAGAAAGGATATCAGGATAAGTATTCAGAAGAATATCAGGGACAAAGGAATCACCAGAAAAGTTCCAATAGTGATAGAAGAGGGCAGAAAAGATAATTATGGTAGATTTGTGGTAAGAGAGAATGATTATGCTGGCATGCATTTATAGTTCACCAAAAAACAGCTGTTATGAGGCTTAAGAACATTTTGGGAGAAATAATCAGCTTTCAGCAGGAAATATTACTTATAGGTGGTGACTGGAATATGATATGCAACAGTCAGGATGTATCTAGAAGTTCTAGAAGGAAAATATAACAAAGTAGGGTAGATTTATGAAGAAATTTATGAAAATATTTGATATGGAAGACATGAATTCAGTAGTAGGAACTCATTAGGATTTATATATTATTTCCCAAGGTATAAATGGGATAGAGTAGACGGAAATAATATTTCACAGGAACATGTGGATTTAATTGAAAGCTTCAACACACATTCAATAACTATTTCAGATCTTTGCCACCTACCTGTTAAAAAGAGGAATTTAAGAAATCTGTAGTAGAAACTATTTGAATTATTAGGGAAGATATAACTTTCTTCAGAAAGTATAACAAGTGAGTGGGATAAAATGAAAGTGAAGTTTAAAATAGGTAGAAAAAAGGAAAAGGAAGTATGGTTAAGAAGAAACAAGAATTATTTAGGGGTGATGGAAAAGCTTATAGTATTGCAGAATAAGGTAAATCTGACAGAATAAAAGAGGTGCAACTACAGAGTACTCAAGAGAAAATAAGGGAATATCTGGATAATATGCATGGGTTTAGAAAGATTGCTGTTAAGCAAATGGTTTTTGATAATAACTTCAGAGCACAAAAAACTTTTTAGCACAGTGACTGGGGCAACAGAAGTTAGGAAAGGGTTCCTGCTAAACTTAAAGAACCTATAACAATAAAAATAACCAGAGATCCCATCAAGGCATTAGAGGATTTCATCAATTTTATAAAAAGTTGTATAAATCAGGGAAATGTGGAAATCAAGAAAAAGCACAAATGAAAATATTTATGGCTGACTTAAGTATGCCAAGGTTAGAGGGAAGTGAGCCTCAGCAATTGGCAGTTAAGACAGGAGGAGATGAGATAAAATGGTAACATATAATTAATCTCCAGGAATGCCTCCAATAGATGGTATTACTGTGGATGTTTGGAAGATAGGAGGGAAGAAAGTGACAAAGATTCATAGATTGTTACTAGACTAATGACCTAGGGGTGCCTTTTTAAGCCTAGCCAAGTTTTCTGGAAAGAATAACGACATCCTGTATCCAAATAGGATGCTCAGAGTCAGGCATTTATAAGCTACCTCTGTCTATAAGGGACATGGGTCTAGGTTGTACTTAAATTGGGTTATAGACAAACTCAGGTTCACAAGGATGGGAAGCCTGTTTCATGGGTGGGGCAGTCTCTGGGATATATATCTGTTTCGCATGCATGTTCTGTTTAAGTCACAGACAAAATTCAGGTCCCCAGACCTTGTAGTTCTGGTACTGTTTGACCTACATGTGTAGAGGAGATTCCTAAGTGTGAAGTTTGCTGCCACCTCTTAAGCCAGGCATAGATCACATCTCAGCAATCTATAGGAGACTGAGTAGGGGGAACAGGTTTTAAGGCAGGTTTGTTAAGCCTTGTATTCTTTTTGTAATAAACCTCTCAGGTTGCTCTAGTTGCTGCATATGCTTGATCAGGTACATACTGAAGGAAGCAGTGTACTCCATGACTGGTCTGAAAAGAACAGACTAAATGGGATAATTGCCTCTTTAGACCTAGATGCTATGCACTTACTTATAAGCTGCACAGTATAAAATGACTTCCTCACTACTGTGGCCACATGGTGTGGAAGGACCAAGGTAAAAGGAGGGGAATCACCAATATCCTGGAAAAAAAGCTATGGTGGCTGTAATACATAAAGACAATAAAGGCCCATCAGACACATTTTCATATAGGCCCATCTCAATTTAAAACCATAATTATAAATTGTTTATGTCTATAGTAACTATAATAATGGCAAATGTGTTGCTAAAATTGGTAGATATGGATCAGTGTGGTCTTGCAAAGGAGAGGCAAACATTCAACAGCATTACTAGAACAATGATGATCCGGAGGAAATAGAATGTAAGAAAATACCAATGCTGTTACTGGTTCTTTTTGCAGAGAAACCATTCAACAGAGTAAGCTGGAATTTTATAAGTACAGCAATGGAAGCATTTGAATTCCCTGATACAATAGCCACCTGGCAGTGTAAAACTTGGATCTAGATGATTGTCATTGTTGAAATAACACCCCGACTTGTGTAAAAAAAGGAGTTGAGGATGGATGGATGAGGGATCAGAGGGAAAATTAAAGTGGGAGGGTTCCTCAATGATAAATTGTGTCTGAACGGAGGAACTAGGCAGGAGTGCCCTCTTTCCCCTTTATCATTTGCATTATATTTAGAGTGATTGGCAAAGAAAATAATGGATTCAGAAATTCAAGGACATAATCCACATGGTAATCAAGTAAAGTTGGCTTTATTTGCAGATGATATTATTTTGTATCTAATAAAAACAGAAAATGAACATTGTTGTGGAACATTCTAAGACAGTTTTCAAGTCTTTTCAGGATATAAAATTAATGAAGATAAAACAAGGCTATAGCTGTAAACTATGTATCCACACGTGAATTGATTCAGCAATACCCATATTTATGGAGACACGAAAAAATGAAATATGTAAAAGTATGGGTTGAAAGATATGTGGGAAGATACCAAACATAACGAGATGGCACAGTGGTGCAGTAGTAGCATTGTTATCTCACAGCAAGAGGTTTTCCAGTTCAATTCTCAGCTGGAGTGCCTTCTGTGTGGAGTCTGCATGTCCTCCCTGCATTCATGTGGGTTTTCTCTGGGTACTCCAGTTTCCTTCCACATTACAAAGACATGTGCCTGCAGAGTTTCTCCCTGGGCCCCCACTGAAAATTGGTTTCATTCCAAGTCGGACTTAAAATAAATAAACATAAGATAATACAAAAACTGTGAAACTGGAAGCTCTTTTTTATTGATATGGATAGCAAGATACAAGCAGTGAAAATGTGTTTAGTCCCTTTAGTTTTATACATAGGTTAGGCATACTTTTATCAACCATATGAGAAGTTGTGTTTAGTAATTAATAAAGCGTTGAAGGATTTTATCTGGGAGGGGAAGAGGATAAAGGTCAAGTGGGATAAAATGATCCTTCAAATAGAATGAGATGACTTAGGATTAACTGATTTGAATGGATATTTCAGAGTTGCACCATGAAGTCTACATAAAACAGGCAGAAAGCTAGAATTTAAAGTGGAAAGGGATGATGATGAAGCAGGTGGAAATTCAAGAAATAAAGAAAAACTGGGGTTTCGGATGCAGATCCTTAAGGAGAATAATGGTGCACAATGGTGAGAAGGATGGCATAGTGGTGCAGCGGTAGCATTGTCACCTCACAGCAAGAGGTTCTCTTGATCACTTCTCGGCTGGGGATCCTTTTGTGCGGAGTCTGCATGTCCTCCCTGCATTTGTGTGGGTTTTCTCTTGGTGCTCCAGTTTACTCCCATGTTACAATGGCATGCATCTGGAACATTTCTCCCCAGGCCTCTGCTGAAAATTTGGCTTTGTTCCAAGTCGGACTTTCCCAGTTAACAAATGTTAAATAAAACTAAATAAAATAACAACAGCCATATAGAATACTATATTCATAAAGTAGCAGAAATTAGAACTAAGCCAACACAAGAATGGGGAAAAGAGATTCTGGCAATAGGGATGACTGCAATTAGGTGTACAGAGAATAGGCAAAAGGGGGTGGAATTTATTGGAGAAAACTGGCAAAAGAACAAAAGTATTTGGAGCAAATAGCTCTAGAGGGAAAGGTAATAGAATGGGAAAAGGCCCAGAAGGCATTTGGACTGCAGGCTAGAGACTGCTTTCCATATCAGGGATTGATATCAGAGTATAATCAAAGAGAAAGGGGTAGGGGAATCTTAAGTTAAGACATGCTCTGGTAGAGTTTTTATTTGAATATGGAACAGAAGCTACTGTTAAAAAGGGACAATTAGTAGGTTATATAAAATACTGAATGATAACTAAGTGTAGTGTAGTTAACAATAACCTATTCATTATAACAGCACTTGGGTCTGTATTATGTAGTCGAAGGTACTAAATCATGACTACCCTTTCATCGACACATATGTGTCAAATGTCCACTTAAGTGAATGGCCACATCATCTATTTCTTTCCAAGGGAAAGAAATCAGTTGGCCGTTGTTTTAAATCTGCCCTTTTCCCCACTGTAGTGCATTCTCAGAGTTAGTATATTTAGTTAGGGGGGTGTAGGGGCACAGCCCCTCATATTGTGGGGTGTGGAGGACGAAGCCCCCCACTTCATAGTGTTTGTTATATTGTGTCGAGTGTAGTTAGCCTACTGATTTCTTTCCCTTAGAAAGAAATCAACCATGTGGTTGTTCACGCTAGTGGATGTTCGACACATATGTGTTGATGAAAGGTGAGTTGAGATTTAGTACCTTCAACTACATAATATAGACCCCAACACTACAGTATGCCTGCATAACTAGGCAAAGGTATGTCTTATCTGCAGAAATAAAAGATGAAGAAACTCAAAATAATTAAAAAGTTCTATCCCCTAAAAAAATCATCTCACAACATAAAACATGAGGTACTTCATTATACTCAATTCATTGGCAGCAATGGTAGTCTGTTACTTGTTTTATTTTCATTTTTCATTTGATTATGTCTACAGAATTTCCAGGATGTGAGCTCTTGGATTATTTAACTCTTAAGTCTTGCAGTAAGGCTTCATTTTGTAATGCAGAGTTTGTCTCAGATATCACTTGCATAAAGTGTGAATCCGATCAAATTGCCTTAAATCTCATTAAAGAAATGAATGAAAATGTATTTTAAATCAAGTCCATGCTGCCTTGTATTACAGTAGCCAAATAAGTTTCACTGTTTTCTCCCACTATACTTTTTACAGCTCCAACCATGATTCTTTTGAGGACTGTATTATGATAGGGCACCCAGGCTGTAATATTGCAATCTCTGCTATTAGCTCCTCCCCTTACAGAAAACAGCCAAGTGCAACTGTATGGTACTCAGATCCGGTCTATTGACTGTGTAGTTGATCGAACATCCCATTACTACCTACATGGATCAATGTTCGCTGCAGCTAGCAAATATGTATGCATATTCCTTTTGTATTATACAATATTTCATTCCATAAGGGGCACTGAACAGACCAAAGATTATACTTCTGAACTGCATGTCAGTCTGCTAATCTACATCACCAAATAAGAAAAAGGAAAAAAAAATAATGGAAACATATCTATGTTCCAAGTTCATCTATATTAAGATGCATCGACACAGAATAACCAAAGCTCCTAAACCTCAAACGGCCAGAACAGCAATTTTTTTCCAATGGAAAAAAATCACTGGGCCAACAAAAAAAAAAAAAAAAACAAATCTACACACAAAATAAAGTGGGGGGCTTCGACCCCCCCATACCCCACCTACTTAAATATACCAACTCCGAGATCACACCACAGTGGAGGACACAGCAAAGTCCCAACACTGACCTAGCGATTTTTTTCCGTGGGAAAAAAAATCGCTGTTCTGGTCATTCGCGATTTAGGAGCTTTGATTATTATGTGTCAGTGTAAGAGCGTTCACTCGTTTGACGTTTGAATGTTGTAATAGAGACCTGTTCCAAGAGTCTCAGAAGCAACATCTGAATGGCATGCATTTGCTCTAAGAATAAACATGACAAAAATATTTTCTAGACAGTAAAGCAAGGCATGAAAATGGCATGTTACATTAGAATGTCAAAATAAATACAGGTTTTAGCAGTTTACATCCCTGTCTCACAGCATGCAGTATTGGTACATTATTAATAAATACATCATCCTGGATTGCATCTATGTTATTCTGTGTATTGTTAACCCAATATTGGTTGTAAATAATAAACAACATATGCAGATGGTCAGCAGCTGTGCAACAGTTCTGAGGGTAGGGGAACATGCTCTTCCCTAGGGATTGTGCGATCTTGGAGTTAGTATATATACTTAGCAGGAAGTGTGATGGTGCAGCAAAAAAATAAAAAACAGTACACTTTTCTTTGCATGTTCCAGGGTTTGTCTTGGAACATGTGCTGTGGAGTGTCAACATG